>NC_138374.1:24749357-24787359 GCF_054177405.1 Leptonychotes weddellii | reverse complement strand
AAAAAAAAAAAAATCACCATCAGAACACCACAGTAAAAATTACCATAGGCAAGATCCACCAATGGATGCTAAAATTAGCAGGCAAAAGTTGAAATAGAAACGAAGTATTTTCATCATCTCAGAATATTTCTCCCAATATATTTTGTAATCCCTAAAGGAAAAATAACAAACTCATAATGGAGAATCTTGGCAGGTATGATCATAGGCATATGATAAAGTTTACCATCACTAGAAATACTTAATAACATGCCTCCTGACTTGATGCATTGAGAAGGGTACATCACCTTTGTGGTATTCTTCCCAATAATGTATAACCTCCATCTGATCATGAGAAAACATGAGACAAGCCCAAATTGAGAGAAATTATATAGGCTAATCAGTACACTTCAGAAGTGTCATGGTCCTAAAAGACAAGACTGAGAAATTGTCACAGATTAGAGGCAACTAAAGAGACATGATAACTAAATTCAGTGTAGCATCTTGGGTTAGATCCTGAACAGAAAAAGGATAGTAGGGGGAAAATTGGTGAAACTCAAAAGAAATTCTTTATATTGTACCAACTTAATTACTTAGTTTTGATAAGTGTTCTGTGGTTATGTAAGTCATTAACATAAGGGGAAGCTGGGGGGAAGGGTATACAGAAACTCATTTTGCAACTACTCTGTAATCTAGAATTTTAAAAAATGGATTCTTTCCTATTGTTGGTTATGAGAGATTGCCTATGTCTTAAGACTTTTCTCTTTAATTCCAAAACATATAGTTCTCCAACATAGTAGTTCTCAAAGAGTGTTCCTAAACCAACAGCATTAATATCAACTAGGAACTTGTTATAAAAGCAAATTCTCAGAAGCCTGGGGGTGGGACCTAACAATTTGTGCGTTTGGGTTTGGTTTTCTTTTCCCCCCAGATTTTATTTATTTATTTATTTATTTATTTATTTATTTATTTTATTTTAGAGAGAGTGAGCGAATGGGGGGAGGGGCAGAGGGAGAGAGAATCCCAAGCAGACTTCATGCCAAGCACAGGGCCTGATGTGGGGCTCCATCCCATGACGCCGAGATCATGATCCCAGCCAAAATCAAGAGTCGGTTGCCCAACTGACTGAGTCACCCAGGTGCTCCAACAATCTGTTTTTAACAAGCCCTCCTAATGATTCTGATGCATGCTAAACTTTGAGAATCATGATTTATACCGTCAGTGAAAACTTAAAAACAGAGGGGAGGGGGGTGGGTGGATGGGTTAGCCTGGTGATGGGTATTAAAGAGGGCACGTATTGAATGGAGCACTGGGTGTTATACCCAAACAATGAATCATGGAACACTACATCAAAAACTAATGATGTAATGTATGGTGATTAACATAACATAATAAAATAAAATTAAAAAAAAACATTGTTTTACTATATTGGCCAATTATTAATAATGTTTGCTTACCATAAAGTATAACCAATTTTTTAATTGTGGTAAAATACATGTAACATAACATTTACCGTCTTAACCATTTTTAAATGTACAGTTCAGTGGATTAAATACATTCACATTGTTATATAACTGTCATCACCATCCATCCCCAGAACTCTTTTCATTTTATTAAACTGAAGCCCTGTACCCATTAAACAATAACATCCTATTTCTTCTTCCAGCTCTGGCAACCATCGTTCCACTTTCTGTCTCTCTGATTTTGCCTCCTCTAAGTATTTCATACAAGTGGAATCATTTATCTTTTTATCAGTATTTATCTTTTTGTGACTGGCTTATTTCACCTACCATAATGTCCTCAAGGTTCATCCATATCATAGTATAAGTCAGAATTTCCTTTCTTTTTAAGGCTGAATACTATTCCATTTGATGTATATGCCACATTTTGTGTGTCCCTTCATCTGTCAGTGGATACTTGGGTTGCTTCCATGTTTTGGCAATTGTGAATAATGCTGCTAGGAACATGGATATACATAAACCTTTTCAAGATTCTGCTTTCATTTCTTTTGGGTATATACCCAGAAGTGGCATTGTTGCATCATATGGTAATTCCAATTTTAATTTGTTGAGGAACCACCACCGTTCTGTTTTCCACAGCTGTGTATATATATACATTCCCACCAGCAGTGCTGCACAGTGGTTCCAGTTTCTCCACATCCTTGCCAACACTTGCTGTTTTCTGGTTTTTATTTTTTATTTTTTAAAGATTTTATTTATTTATTTGACAGAGAGAGAAGGCAGACGCTTAACGACTGAGCCACCCAGGCACCCCTGTTTTCTGTTTTTTAACAGTAATCATCCTAGTGGGTATGAAGTGGTATCTCATTGTGGATTTGATTGCATTTCTGAAATAATTAGTGATGTTGAGCATCTTGTCATGTGCTTGTTGGCCATTTGTATATCTTCTTTGGATAAATGTCTGTTCAAGTCCTTTGCACATTTTTGAATAGCACCCCTACCTTCCATACATACAGTGAGACCACTGCTGCTTACATTCTTGTTCATGAGCTCATCAGTGGCTCTTGTGGGCTCTCATTTTCTTTTCTTCCACCTGCCTACCTTGTTTCCAGTTCCCATAAATCTGGAATTTATATATAAGTCTTTTCGTGTGTTGATTTTGAGAATAGGACAGAATTTGAAAACTGTATGTGACCACATTTTAATATTTAAACCTGTTTCCAAAAAATTCTCTTTACAGACTTATAACAGCTGTGCCAGACTCTGCTTAAACCAAGAAACAGTATGTCTAGCAAGCACTGCTATGAAGACTGAAAATTGTGTGGCCAAAGTAAGTAAGACTACTCATCAATATTACTATACCACATTGTAACAATGCTTTATCTATAAACATCTTCACTCAGTATTGCTATTAAAGATTATCACAGGATTTCATATTTAGAAAGGAATACAGCAGGCATCATTTTCAAAGCAGACTGCAAGTTGGAGTCTCCATCTCTTCAGTTGCAAAAGAATTTTTTGGTTATGCATTCCGGTCACACTTCCGTCTAATTCGCATTTGTTATTTGACACTAGTTACTTGACCCTAAAACACTAGATTATTACAAATAAGTAAGATTCGTGAAAGAAAATATACAATTATTTTTATAAGCTGGTTCATGGGTTTTAAATGCGATTAATATAGAGTAACCATTGCAAGGATTGTGAAGTATGCTATAGAAAATCCAATTATTTTATCGCTATTATTATTTATTAAGTGGTCAATGATAGAAATATTGCTTTTGGTGATTTTGATCTGAGGGGACAGGTGTGTTTTATCATGCATATGAGCTACCTTTTCTCATGTATAAAACATGTACATATCTATAGATACAAAAGTAACCACATATTAGAGACCTTATGGTCTAATAATTGTATTAACTATGGCTCTAATCTTCCAAGTATCTCTGATTACATAGGAACTTTGACCTAAATTTAGATAACAGCAACTTTGATTATTCCAGGAGTAAGTAAAATTCCAGTAGGGGCTCTATCTCTAGACTTTTACCTTGCATATATGCAAAATTACTGCCTTAATAACTGTTCAGGGTTTTGTCACTGTTAGAACATTCCCAACTTTAACTACTTTAGTTTAGTCTATTTTATTATACACTAGGGCTCTCAGTTACTTACTGTTATTATTAGAGTCGGAGCTGGTCATCAGGTAGTCTCCATCCTTTGCTACAAAAATCAAAGGACGGCAACATTTTTTATTATTTTTATTTTATTTCTTAAAACATGCAGTAGTCACCGAATCTGCTTAATCAACTGAAAGTATCATACAAACTATAACCATTAGAAATGAACCATATAGGGGCGCCTGGGTGGCTCAGTCGTTAAGCGTCTACCTTCGGCTCAGGTCATGGTCCCAGGGTCCTGGGATCGAGCCCCGCATCGGGCTCCCTGCTCAGCAGGAAGCCTGCTTCTCCCTCTCCCACTCCCCGTGCTTATGTTCCCTCTCTTGCTGTCTCTCTCTATCTCTCTCTGTCAAATAAATAAATAAAATCTAAAAAAAAAAATGAACCATATAAGGAATGTCAATTTATTTAAAATTATAATTTAAAAAGATAGAGTTAGTTAAGTGTCTCTTAGTGTCTTAGTAATTTGCTGTAAAATATGAAAATAATAAATTACATATATTTATTTTTTCAGTCATTAAGTCACAACCAGCAAGTGCTAATTGACCCAATTTTGTATCCAGCATTTGTACATTGAAATGGGGGAATCAGTTATTTCAGCCTTTAAAAATAATCTTTCTCCTTTTTCGCCACGTTGCTCAGTTTCATCACAAGTGGGTGACTTCTGGCTAAACAAGGTAAAATCTTAGCATGAGCACCGATCCAAGGACAGGGTGACAATTTTAATGAGTTTCATTGAGAGCTGGCCAAGTGAGCATCTGTTCCTTTTGTTTTCTCCATACTTTGTAAGCCAGGATCTCTAAGCTATAGTCATGTTGGTGTGTGTCTGTATGATGTGTTTTGTTTTGTTTTTCTCCCACCCTCTACTTCAGTGGTGCATGGTTAGAAATCTTCTGGCATCTGGCACAATGGCATAATTTCTTCTGTGCTCTTGGGTGAGGAAATAAGTTTGTTCATTGCTGCTCATCTGTCTGTTTCTTTTGCTCCCAGATGGTGACCCTCTCATCCCATTCTTGCTTATTTTAACATTATTCTGACACCTATATCCTTTCATCATCTCCTTCAATACCCTAATTTAATAATGATTTCTATCCTTTCCTGTTGGAACCCACCTAACTTTCTGGTTCCTTTTATTGGCCCACATCCTGGCTTCTGGTTCATTGCTTCAGATTTGAGCTGTAGTGTATTTGCCATTGGTCAATGGCAAATAAAAACATGTAGCTAAAAAAATTTCTTTCTTTTAACAGCCTCCAGTGAAGTATCAATAACATGAGAATAGAGAACAAGTTTTCCCTTTTCTATTTACATGTGTTATATGTATCTCATGATTCTGTGCTGTTTCTACTTGCCTCATTTATTGCTTGACCTTTGAAAGGTAATGACTTGCCATTATTTTTGTAGGTCTGCAAGCTTGTCCCTGTTTCCTGCTCTTCAGACCTTTAGCCCTTAACTGAATAGTTTCATCTGCTACACTTGATATGGCTGCAGTAGCTTTTCACTTGATACAAGTGTCTGTTGTTGATTCAGATTGTGCTCCAAAGTGGCCTTGAATATCCAACCATCTCCATGTGAGAGCAACTATAATATAGTGATAACAACATTTTTGTCCCCTAGTTCAAAGGAGCTAATTCAGAGTGACTTTGATTTGGTGGAGATAGTCATTATAATTATTGAATATTGTTTATTATGAGGTTTAGAGAAGACATTAATGCCAGTCATTCCCTGAAAAAACAGCAAAGTTGTTACGTTCAGACCTTGTAGTATGTAGTATGTGACTCTTCTTTGCCAGAAATACCTTCCATAAATGTTTTATAATAGGTCTATGAAGAGGGGCCCATTTGTACTCTTTAGAATATAAGAAAACAAAGTGGTAAAACAAACTACAGCCACTCTAGGTTAATAATAATCTTCTGAATCTCCAACTTGAAGAACGAGACCTAAGAAAGGATTTAAAAATAAAAATGAAGGATGGGTCGTTTTATCAGTGTAACTTAGTCCAACTAATATTTGGAGGCATTGAAATGTCTTTTATTTTTGTCCAAAGCCTTCCTTCTTACTAATTATAGCCCTGTAGTTCATGAGATTTGTTTGGAACATGATGAGCTCTGTATTTATTGTAGCTTTAAATGGACAGTCATTATTGACTGCCAACTTAGTCTTTAAAATCAATAATCACATTGCACCTAATTGTCAACCTTCATGATCTTTTTTAATTGGTGAAGAAAACTAACTAGAAAAATGAAGAGCATTAATTTTTTTATGTTATCTCTTTGCTGACTTTATTTAAATATTACCAAAAATTTTGGTTTCAGGTTTTTCCTAATTTACTTTTTACACATGCATGCACAGAATTAAAATTACATCCACCTAGATTCCTGCCCAGGTGGGAGAAGTTCTGCCTCTTTATGTTTGGAAAATAAACCTCTTCAGTAGTCCTTTGTAGATGTTCTGTATTGTGGTTGTTTGTTATGATTGTTTTTTACTTGAGACTGATAATCTGTTTGCAACTGACTGAGACAGAAAAATGTGATGTTCCTTTCCACTCACTCCAGATTTTGATAGAAGACTTGTTTTATTTATTTCCAAAATTATATCCGCAGGAAACAAGCTGTTTAAATTCAGATTATGCTGAAGCAAAATGGTCCTGGTATGAGAAGCAACGTGCTGTTTTACGAGCACAGAGTCCCTTTTCTCATAACTGATTGATAGTAAATATTTTCCTGAAGAATTATTGCCAACCATGAACAGTGCAACGGTTTCACTTTTTTTTCGTGCTACTTGCTGTACCAGCCATTGTCGGTAATTAAGATCTACAATTCACAATGCAGACGTTTGCACTTCCTCTGGGTCTGCGCTATTTATAAGGCATTTCAGCTGTTCAGAGTTTCTTTTGAGTTTTAAACTACATGTTAACAGGCTTCTTTAATACACTGTTCCACAAGTAGCATGTCAAATGGGCCATTCTTTGCACAGGCCTCTCTTTCGGGTCTAAACATTAGCTTTGTGGAGAATATGTTAAGATTTAACCATATCGTCGAGGCCAGTGAGGTTGGAAAAACTCTGGAATATAACATGTTACACATTACCATATTGCTATTTCAAAAAGGCAGGAATAAAGTTCAGATAGTACTATTTTTTTCTTTCATTTTCAAATGGGTCATATGATTTTAATGAGTGTTAATGGGAGTTATAGAGAGGTTCTGAGAAATACTAGTAAAGTGACTTTTCCCAGCTCACTTTGAGGTAATACTCAGGGACCATTGTTATAAACAAGAGTTTATGTGTTTGTCAGGTTAAGGATGCAGGAACATAAAACCTTCTAGATGTGCATGATATTTAGGAATACAGACTGGGACACCAAAGTGGATCAGCAGATCGACTGCACATTTGTTGTATAATCATCTTCAGGAACCCTAAGTAGCATATGCCGTTGGAGAGGAAAGTGTGAACAGGAATCCTGGTCTGAATTAATTTGGTAAAATTTAAGATCATTTTCAACCATTTCAAGAGAGTTAATTGCAAAAGAAAAAAAGAGAAGTCCAGACCCCAGTGAGCATCTTCATGAATTATGCCCTTGAGTGAGAGAACTGCTTACACAGTCTCCTTACTACCTGCACTCATTGCTAAACATACTGGAGAAAGAAACAAGAAGCAGAAAGCTGTCAACAAAATATGTGTAAAACTTTGCCACAAGTGGGGATCAGACTGGCTGTGTTAAGCCTGAAGCCAGCTGCGTTGATTCTACATGTTGGCCGCCAGCATCTTCCGGCAGAGCAGACCTTCAGAGAAAGGCAGACACGGGTTTCCATGCTGATTCTTGATGGGCCCTTGAATATAGACAGAGCTTCAAACAAAGCCTTTCCAAGGCAGTTTTATTTGCCAGAACCTGAAACTTTCTGTAGTTCTTTTGAACTGCAATGTTTCTGTAAACTTTTTTTCCTCAGTGAACTCTTTATGAACCTTTTTTTTAAGATAGCAGCAGTGGTTCAACTGCTGGGAACCACTGATACATCTGACTGAGGCACTTCAAGACACTAGGACCTATTCACATTTCTCTCTAGCCAGGGAGCTAATAAGATTAAGTTTGTCTTTGTGGATTGGTCCAGATTAGCAGGAGATGAGCCCAGTCAGTGTTTTCCTCAGTGAAAAAGGAAAGGTTGGAAGAGAGAGGGGTGAAGGAAGAAAGTTCTTCATCAAGAATTGACTGCAGTATTGCCTGCTGATGCATGTCGGATCACCCGCATCGAGAGATCACATGGCTTCTCCAAAAGTCAAACGATCAATTCGCCTCGTTTTGGCTCTGTACTTAATGCACAAACAGTGCGATCTGCGGGGCTGTAATTGCATTGTTAGGGCCAAGGAACAAGCCTGTGCCTTTTCAGCAGACAGCTGGCAGGGAGAGAGGCATGTTGTTAGGAAAGAGAGAGGCAAGGCAAATAAAATTACTGCTAACGCTCAGAGATCGGCAGGAGTCCTACTTGCCTAATCTTACCGGTGGGAGCAAGCGGCTGTTGTAATCCAATTATAGCAGCATAAGCAATTTGTTAGACACTCCGCATAATGTAACAATTTCCCAATAAACTCTGACTTGTAATAACGTCGGCAAGAGTCCGCATAAATCTGCCCGAATGGTGGGGGCTGGAGCGTTCGGCTGGGGGCTTGTAATTGGCGCCATCAGCACGTTTTGTGGAGTGCAGTATGGTGCAGTCTTTTAGTGCAGGAATTTTAAGGAGAAAAGCATGGCACACGTTTCTTAGAAAAAGGAAAGTGGCCATTAAAAGGGGAGCAGCAAGAAGGGCATACTCTTGCCTTCACGTTACCTAGGAGCGTTAGTGTAGAAAGAAAACAGGAGGAAGCCATGTTTCCTTCAATACTAAAGGGGGAGAAGGGGGAAGAGTATGCGGACTAAATTTCTTTTTTAAAAAGCATCAGTTTATATTATTTATACCCCCCTTCTCCAGTCCCCCAAAATGCTGTTCAGGCAGCATTCAGCTAACATTTTTACAAAATGTTCATAGCCAGACAAGACTAGAAATGCCAAGTTTAAATCTGTTTTCTTCTAGCGTTTAGCATTTTCTTTACAACAGGAAAATATATTTTCTTTGTGCACAGAATAAATCTTTTAATTATCTCATTGACTATCAAACCTTTCTGTAGAGTTCTGTCTTCCGCTTTAAGAAACCGTCTCTTACTGAAGGATTTAAAACCTAGCTTGTTTGCTTATTTTCTATTCCACAATATATTGTGAATGTCTGTGATCCTAGGGTTAGTCATCTTTCTTGTTGAATGTTTACATTGTACAAGAATACAGTTTTTCTTATTTAAAACCATACCTGTATGATCATTATAGAAATAATTTTGATTCCTAAGTCATAAAATTTCTGTTTTGGAAAAATATTTGTTGTTATGTGGAGCAGAATAGAACCTCCATTATTGATTGATTGATTAGCGTTTGTAGTCACAGTATAGAGTTTATTTATACAAGGTATAGGAGGTGAGGAGTGCTCCTAGATTTGTGTTAATAGACAGATTTTCATGCTACTGAGTGTGTATTAAATGTTACCTACTTTCTTATGCCAACCCAACTCTTCATTGTTGTTAATTTGTGTCAAAACAAAGCTTCTGAAATAAGAACAGGATTATTCAAAATATCATGTTGCTGTGGGTATTATTACACTAAATATTTACTTTCAGTATAAACACTTCCTTCTACTGAAGCAAATGCTGCCTTGTTTGACTGGAGCTACATCAATAAACTGCAGTGCCTCTAATAAAGCCACTCAGTGTCTGGGTTTAACTAATGGCTGATTTTCATGGCTTTGACAGTGAGCTGTGTGCGTTATTTTCTCCTGATATTGTAAAAATAATGAGAGCAAATTAGAACAATCAGTTTACACAGATAGCTCCTGATTGGAGGCGATGGGCAATATGGCAGCAGGTAATCCATCTTCGGGCTCCTGTCACATTAACTTCAGCAGTGTGAAAAGATCAGGTGGGGTAAGCAGGGATCCTGCCCAATCGGAACACTGAAATTAATGAGAAGAGCATTGTTCTGTGATCAACCTTTTAATTAGCAAGATTGGAAACGCAGGGAGTGATGAAGGCAGCACCACAGCTGCACAGTGCCAGGCACAATTCCTGAAAGGGGGAAGAAAGAAAAAAATCTGTGGGTTTTACATCATATTTTTGTTGCTGTATACAGGCATTATGTTTCCACTCGAGAGCTGGTTTACAGACTTTACTGCCTACTTTGCAAAGTAATTAGTCACAAATGTAGTTGATGTATTAGTGATCTATAGGCTGTAATTCTGTCAGGGGTCATTTAGGTTTTGATTACCAGTATACTTTCTTTGGCATTGCACATTGGGTTTTAATTTTTTATTTTTTTCTAATCAAGGAAGCAAAGAAATCAAATTTTAAGAAGGTCTTTCTGGTCAACCTCCCACCACCCAATCCCTCCAGTTTATAGAGTTTTTCTTGCAAGTAGCATGAGAGTTTTCTGGTTTGGAGCACTTTTGTCACTTGGAGTTATTTACAAGGGGTGCAAAGTCCAGGCAGTAAGCTAAGGCATATTTAAATTGTGTTCCTTTCCTGGTTCTGTTTATTAGGAAAATAACTGTTTTTCCCCCTGCCATTGACTTCTCAGTGTTGAGGGCTGTGCTATTTCAATTTATATAATTGAGAATTGAATATCAATGAAGTATGGTGTTTATAGGAGGAAGGGGGGTGGAATCTATGCAGTGACTGAGACTAGAGGCTGATTCATTCATTTAAAGCTCAGTTATACTAAAATTGAAACCTTGTTAATTATCCCTGTAATATTGGAAAATGTGGTATAAAGCTATGGAAGATATTAATGAGCCAGATTTTCCCTGCCATATCAGTGCCTGTTTTCTAGGCCTACTTTGACAGGCTTTAGCTTTGGGAAAGGTATGAGGTTTTCAGTATTTTAATCTTTATACCTTAAGCTTAATTGCTTAGTGTAAAAGCAAGAATATAATGTATGATATGTAAATGAATCCAGTTATCTTCCAAAGACTATAAAATAAATTTGTGGGTTTTTTTATATTAACAGTTAATTGACTTAGGCATTTATTTAAAGTACTAATACATAGGGGCGCCTCAGTCTGTTAAGTGTCTGCCTTCTGCTCAGGTCATGATCCCAGAGTCCTGGGATCGAGCCTCAGGTTGGGCTTCCTGCTCAGCAGGGACATCTGTTTCTCCCTCTCCCCCTGCTTGTGCTTTCTTGTTTGCTCACTCTCTCAAATAAATAAAATATTTAAAAAAAAATTAAAAAACATAAAGTAAGAACACATAAAAACCAGTTATCAGGTACCCATCTGAGTGCAGAATTAACAGTAAAGAGCCTAAAGTATAGTATGAAATATTGAGGTTAGGTGTCATAGTTATAGTTAATAGTTAATAGAACTTTTTTCATTTTATTTATAACTAATGGAGATTCTAGCCTTACAGCCCTAAGATGCTATATTTATAGAAAGTAAGTCCTTGATATTATACCCCTATGCAAAACCTATAGAATAAAGGCACTTCACTTCCCTGTAGTACCCATCTCCCACCCCCTTCCCCCCCAAAATCTTTAGTATACATTTTGGAATTCTGTCAGAAACCTGATTTTTGGTTTGGTTTGGTTTTTTGATTGATAGCAAGCTTTTCCTGAAAATACCATCTTCAGTATTTTAGGATCAGTGACTTAATATTAAATAGTCTCTAGGACATCCCCCCCGCCCACACACACACACTCTAAGAGAATGGTGCTACTGTGCATATTAATATTTTAAAGCCCACGTGTAGAATTTTGGGTGATACTTTTCTACATTGCTTAATCTGGAAGAGAGATTTTTATACTTACAGCTTTTATGAATTTTTGTGCCTGTTCATTTTCCTCTCTCCTAGTTTGGCAGAAGCCTGGGCTCATAAGCTGTCCATGGATGCGTTCTTAGTCATATGGTGTAAATAGATCACTTACAAAGCTTGTGTAACTTGAGCTCTCCTTTTGAGCCTTTCAGTACGCATGAGCTCAGGATCCATATATGTAAAATCTTACTCTTGTGTCATGACTTCAGCTTGTAAGGCAAATGAGCTATGAATTTACATGACTATTCTACTCTATACCAACTTTCTATAAAATAAAATTAGTCTTTTTCCTTTTTTTCCTATGATTCTGGATTTCCATCTGACCTAGTGATCTTGCCAATATTTGTTCTTGTTGTTAGAGTTCTTTTCCAGTAAGATTTGCTCTTCAAGGTCAGTGTTAAATAAAAGTCTCTTTTTTGAGGGCATCTTTTTTTGGTATATATTAGTAATTACAGAATGTCTAACTAGCTGAATGACCAAGAAACTCCTTTTTGTTTCCTAACAGAGCTAGAATTACCAAGTCACCTTAAATTCTACTAATCCCAAATCTCATGAATAGGGTTCACTTTAGAGAAATTTTCATTAGTCTAGTCCTTTGGAGCTCACCTAATACACCTTTATTTAAAGTTCTTATGTATAGGACCAGTTGAATCTCTGATGCTGTTACAGTCCTTTCTAAGTTCCCCATCCCCCTGATTTTTAGTTTAGCAATACGTTCCTATATAAAAAATTGGAAGGGGTGCCTGGGTGGCTCAGTAGGTTAAGCATCAGCTTTTGGCTCAGGTCATGATCCTGGGATCAAGCCCCATGTTGGGGCTCCCTGCCCAGTGGGTAGTCTGCTTCTCCCTCTACCTCCTCCCCCACTCGTTGTCTCACTTTCTCTCAAATAAATAAAATCTTAAAAAAAAGAATTGGAAAATGGCCATTTTTTACTCCTGTATCTTCAGGATAGAAGACCTTTTTTTTTTCCCCTTCCACTTTGTACTCCTCAAGAGTTTGAGGAGGAGAGAGAATATGTTAATATTTACTAAGCCCTATGTTTAGGCACTACAGTGCTGGCTGTGTTATCTATTTCTTTCTTTCTTTCTTTCTTTTTTTTAAGATTCTATTTATTTGTTTGACAGAGAGCAAGAGAGCACAAGCAGGGGGAGCAGCAGAGGGAGAGGGAAAAGCAGGCCCCCGTTCGGCAGGGAACCTGACACAAGGCTCCATCCCAGGACCCTGGGATCATGACCTGAGCTGAAGGCAGACGCTTGCTTAACCGACTGAGCCACTCAGGTGCTCCAAGAATATGTTAATATTTATTAAGCCTGATGTTTAGGCTCTATAGTGCTAGCTGTGTTATCTATTTCAGACCTTATGTGAACCTGATAAGATGGATGCATATCCCCTATTTTATAGATAAGGAATCTGAAACTTAGAGAAGTTAAGCCTTTTCCTAAGTTTTCACATCCCTAAGATGTAGTGTCAAGTTTTGAACTCCAATCTCTCTGACTTTAGGGTCCTTTCTGTACTACACCAGGTTGCCTTTCAAATAGTATTTGGAGGCCCTATAGATCTCTCCTACCATTATACTTGGCTTCACACTACAAAGCACCTATAGCTTTTTTCCATTTGATTTCTGTAACACTTTTGACATCTAGCAAATGTTATTTCTTCATCTCTCCTTTATTGCTTGTAAGATATGTTGGTCTGACTGAACTGAGCCAAATACTGTATTCAGAAAACTTAACTATCTCTATTCTAGGCTACCTAGTCAGTAATTCTGCTATGTAACTTCAAATGCTTACTCAATAATAATCACCTACCTTATCAACATAGGTCTTTAAAGTATCTAAGATGACCTCATGGCTCCATGCTCCATGTTCTACATATAAAATGAGTGGGACAGTATGAGTCCAATACAGCCAGCTCAAGGTGGTGACTCACACCTTCCTAATTGTTTTAGAAGTTGTTTTGGAATACAGATCTCATCCTATTGTCTGTGTCAGGATTTACATTGTAAGTATATATTGGCAGTTCTTTTATACCAAAACTTTATTTTTCCTGATTAAGATTGGTTATTAATTTTGTCAATTAAAAAAAAGTTTCCCTTAAGGCTTCCAAGCATGAAAACACTTCAGTAAATATTTTTATATTTGTTTACATGCATCTAGATAGATTGGTGATTGCAAAGATATGGTAAGGATATCAGAATTAATAGTTGGACCTTAAAATCCTCTGTTTCAGAGAGGAGAGAAGCAGCTTGGGAGAGGAGTGAGTCATTATAAAGAAACATTGAAAGCAAATGAAAACAAAAAGCAAACAGACATGACTATTAGCATGTACACACACATAGAATCTCCCTGCATATTCTCTAATGGAAAGAATAGAAGTTTTTGATAGTTATGGTTGACATAAATTTCATGCTCAGACTTGTAAAAATATGTAAGAAATACTTGGCTCACATGGAGCACTAAGACTATGACAAACAGGAATGTTGAAATATTTCTAGAAGAGTGAACTAAATGTAATTATATTTTATGTCAGACATCATTTCTTTATAGACATTTTCTTGGAATATCTAATAGCATAAGGAATTTAATTGTAAAGTTTTGTTTTGTTTTTTAAACCTAAGAGCAAGCCAGAAGGGAAATATACAGAGAAAAACGTGTTTAAAAAGAGATGGTTCCTACAGTGTTAACTATGGAGTGTGTAGCGTGACTCTGTAATGGAATATCATGGTAGGGGGTATAATACTGTAAATAAGATGAATATGCCACTTGTGGATTAATGGGCAACCTAAAGAGTGGCTTTATTTACATCTATGTGTGAGGTTCTTTTTCATTTTGTCTGTTTTCTGTTATTCTTGTGATTGGAATGCTTAGAACCTGACAGTTTTATTAGGGAACTTTTGAAAAAAAAAAAAATCCGTTTCCTTGAATCTTGCTTTATGTGTTTTTTGTAGGATTAGTATAGTGTCATTTTTTACCTTAAAATTGATAGGTTGGTGGAGTTTTTATTAACTTTTTCTCTGGGTGATATTTAAGGAAGAGGTGGGTTCTGAAATTAAGTCCAAGAAATATAGCTATCCTTTATATTTTGTTATGAACATTAAGGAGCAGGTAACAGGCACCACATGTATCCACATTGCAATAGATTCCATTTGAGGTGATAACAGTTTTGTGAATATAGGATGTTTTTGAAAGGTTTGGGTACTGAGTCATGTAAACGATTACATCTAGACTGGGACACTTACGTAGGAGCCATTATCTCAGCATTATAACATGAGAACATGCAATAAGGGTAAATTCTAAGTGAGAGCTTTTTATAACTAACTTTTTGGTATACTCTTTAGGTTGCTGTGGATTGCCAATTAATACTATTATTTAGTGCTCTTGAAACTTCAGAAGTGTGAGACTTAGATTGTTATTTACTTCCTGCTTCTCCTCAGTTGAAAATGTGTAAAACAGGTTCTTTATAAAAGGCAAATGGTATGCAAAAGTAAATTCAAAAGAGTTTGAATGGAACTAATGTTCACTTGCAGAAGGTCCATTCTCAAATTCTATTTGGTGAGTCTAATTGACTTCCAAACAAAAAAAATTGTAAAATATATTTTTTGAAGTATTAAGATTGTGTTATCAAATTTGATAGCCTTTTGCACCATTATTTATTGAATATTTACAATGTGCCAAACGCTGGGTTAAGGGTATTACACTCTTAACTTAAATCCTCGCAACAGTCTCATGAAGCATTCAACCCCGTTTTGCATACAAATAAATTAGAGAGATCAAGCAACTTGCCCAAGTTATGTTGCAGAACTGGAATTTGAACCCATACCGGCCCCATAGCCATGTACTTTCAACCACTGTGGTTTGTGAATTTTAGTACATAGAAATTAGGGTGTGTGTGTGTGTGTGTGTGTATGTGTGTTGGGGTAGGGGGTTAATCTAAATAAAGTTCTCTGTGGTGCCTATTAAATGTTAACAATTTACTAACAAGTAGCCAGGATTTGGAAAACACAGAAGTATGAAAATTGGCTGTATAAAATTAAGATATAGTAGTAATACATTTTAGTTTGTAATCTTCTCTTGCACTTACAGTGTTTTTCCTTTTCAGTATTCCAGTGAGATGATAAAAATTAAAAATACCTCAATTAGCAACCGCAAAAAAGTAAAACTGTTAATTGAACCTTGTAATCTCCTCTTGCTGTCTGTTAGGTTTTTCTTTGCAGGCTTTGATTGTGTGTAATAAAACTGTTGCTTAATTAATGCCAGGGTTCTGAAGCCTTTGGATGCCACAAAAGAAAGTGGAGAAACCAAGAGGCAGCATCAAATAGCTTTTCTGTCATGTTAATTTAGATCTGTCATTCTTGTCCCAGTTCATGATATAGAGCTCCCAACAGAGACTGGGTGAATTGAAAGAGAAGCAATAGTGAATCCTGTCTTAGGAAAAACACAAGTCATGACTGAGGCTCTCAGTAGGTTAATGAAGAACTGTTTTCAGACAATATTTCACCCCTAGTTTGAGCTGCCCTTGGAATGCATGTGGCTGTATTCATGTGACCAGCAGATGTGATGCAAAACCAAACTAATTGGTGATGTGGCATCATGGCTTTGTGGTATGTGCAGGAAAGATCCAGGACTGATGATGTCCATTGTGTACTATCATTGCAGAAAGCTGCTTGTGTGTAACCAGAGCGTGAGAGAGAACATCCTACTGACTTGTATTAATTTCTATTCAGAATGCTGAAAAACAAAATGGTAAAAATTTCCTTGGAAATTGGTAAAGTCTCCTTTATTTATGGACACACTTTTTTAGGAATCCGTAAGCTTGAAAAGAAAAAAAAAAGGTTGATAAGAAATGTTTGTTCATATTATCACTAAAAAAATTTGTTTCTTAATTTTAGAATGCAGAGTAATGAATAACACTAACAGTCTTCACTAAAATGAATTTACTTTTAAGGTGACTCTTTACATTCTCTTCTTTTTTCATTCTTTCATCCTCCCTCCTTGATTCAAGGAACTTTTTATTAGCTGGTTTTATATTTGTATTTTAACAAGAGTGTTGGAAAGCAGTGTTTCTTTCAGGGTGGGGAAGATTTGAAATCCAATAATGACAAATGAAGTCCCTTTCATTTCTGGCTGCATTCCCAGATGGTTGTGTGTATCATAATCATTGAACTTTTAGAGCCTGCTCACATTCTGTCTGGATTGCGTAGAATTACAACATCATATCTAAATTATACTTTCTGGCAATATTTAAAAGTGAAATAGACATTGCTGAGTGGAAGCACTGATATCATAATTTCCGGTGGTTAAGGTGTCAGTGAAGAAGGGAGTTTACAAGCATGGAAAAAGAGTACAGGCTTCAATTTGAATAGGTCTCTATTGGCCAGGGAGTTATTTAATGCTAATAAATACTGGTTTTAGAATAGATGGAACTAGGTTAAGTGTTTACAGCCAAACCTTTCTCTTCTCCATTGAAGAGCAAGTTTCACCTACCACTGACCTACTTTGCTCTTATATGGTACTATAGATACAACGGTTATGCAGCCATGCAGGGAAAGATAAGTGAAGACCAGAAGAATTTTTTTAGTAGGAAGTGCTTGGTAGCATGTTTCTTTGTTGGTAAGACATAATGTTGCCACAAATCATGAATAAATATTCTGAATTCCCTAATATTATAGCAGTTATAACCATTTTTAAGCCTCCTTTCTAAGTAGATATTTCTCTCCTGGCTTTCTGTATTGTGAACTTTACAAAACTGGCTTAGGCAGCCTATTAATTATTCATATCATAGCAACAATTAAAGCAAATTAAAAATAAAAATCGCCATATTGCATTTAACCGTGGGCAGCGCCAAACTGTGTCAGCTCTGGAAGGGCCTGTGGTGTTTCCCAAGTTAAAAGTGCTAGAGGGAGCTCTAACCTTGTTCAGAGTTGTGGCATATGGGAACAATTGTCTGTATGTGGCCATAGGGTCGCAAGTGAAAATAGAGGCTAAGGCTGTTACGTGGCAGAAATTTAAATCTTTATTAGAACTCCCTGTTTCCTTTATATTAGAAAATAAGGGTTAGGACTGTCTGTATGCAATCAAACAGGACTTAATTCACCCTTATCCCTCTTTCTATGAATATAATCATCTCCTTCTAACACAGTATTCAGGAGACCCTGAATTTGGCTCTGTGAATTTTCATAAAGTGAACACACCTGGGTAATCACGGAGTTTTTGTTTGTTTTTAAGAAAAAGAAGGAAAGAAAAAGAACCTTACCAGAAGCCCATTCCTGTCCTCTTTGTCACTCCCCTCCCAAGGGTAACATTATCCTCACTTCTAACATCATTCCATTATTTTTGCCTGTTTTTAAACCTCGTATAAATGGAATCATACAACACATATTCTTTACTGTCTGACTTATTTCACCCAACATAATGTTTTTTAAGAGTCACATTGCATATAGTTCTAATTTTTAAAATTTCATTGATGTGTCGTGTTTCGTTATATAAATATACCAAATTTATCCATTTTGCTGTAGATGAACATTTGGGTTGCCTTCAGATTTTGATAACTACAAAAAAAATTTGTGTATATTTGTTGGTAAACATGTACAATGAATACATGCATCCTATTGGGTATGTATCTAGGAGGGGAATTGGAATTTCTAAACTGGTGTACCAATTTATACTCCTGACAGTAGTGAATGAAAGTTCCATTGTTCCGTTTCCTCACTAGCCAACACTTGGTATTTTGCTTTTTCATCGTAGCATTCTGACGGTGTATAGCAGAATCACGCTGCGGGTTTCTTTCTTTTTTTTCTTTTTTTAATTGTGGTTAAAAAACATAAAATTTACCATCTTAACCATTTTTTAAAAAAAGATTTTATTTATTTATTTGAGGGAGAGAGACAGATAGCAAGAGAGAGCATAAGCGGGGAGGAGAGGGAGAAGCAGGCTCCCTGCTGAGCAGGGATCCCAATGCAGTACTCAATTGCAGGATCCTGGGATCGACCTGAGCCGAAGGCAGACGCTTAACCGACAGAGCCACCCAGGCACCCCAACCATCTTAACCATTTTTAGGTGTACAGTTCTGTAGTGTTAAGTATATACACACTGTCATATTGTGTTTTTAAATTTAAATTTCCCTTAAAAGTTAAAATTGAGCCTCTTTATATATTGATTGACCCACTTAGATGTGAAGTGCCTGTTCAGGTTTTCAGCCCATTTTTCTATTGAGTTTTATGTATTTTTTCTTAATGATTTATATAAATTCTGGATACAAAATCCTTTGATATGATATATGTGTTGCAAATTTTTTCTCCTATTCTGTGCTTTGTCTTTGCACTTTCGTTAATGTTGTCTATGATGAACAGAGATTCTTAATTTTAGTATAGTCCACTTTATCAGTCTTTGCCATATATAGTTAGAATTTTTACAATCTACTTAAATCTGTGCCTACCCCACTGTCATAAAGATATTGTTTTCTTCTAAAATTTTTATTGTTTTACCTTTTACATTTGGATGTACAATCCATTTGATTTTTGTGTGTTTTGGTATTAGGTAGAGGTAAGAGTTCTTTTTTGTTGTTATGTGATAATCAGTTGATCCAGCACTATTTATTAAAATGTGTATTTCCTTCTGTACTGCACTGTTTCCTTTGTCATAAATTACATGACCATATATGTATAGGTCCTTTAAAAAAAAAAAAAAGATTTTATTGCCTTCAGCTCAGGTCATGATCCCGGGGTCCTGGGATCAAGCCCTGCGTCGGGCTCCCTGCTCTGCGGGAGGCCTGCTTCTCCCTCTCCCTCTCCCCCTCCCCCTGCTTGTGTTCCCTCTCTTCACTATCTCTTTCTCTCTGTCAAAATAAATAAATAAAGTGTTTAAAAAAAAAAGATTTTATTTGTCAGAGAGAGAGAGAGGCAGGCAGAGGGAGAAGCAGGCTCCCCGCTGAGCAAGGAGCCCGACGTGGGACTCGATCCCAGGACCCTGGGATCATGACCTGAGCCAAAGGCAGATGCTTAACGACTGAGCCACCCAGGTGTTCCTATGTTATAGGTCTTTGTCAGTTCTTGAACTCTGAGAGTAAGCCCTCCAGCTTTGTTGTTATTAGTCAGTATTACCTTGATGTTTATTGGCCATTTGCATTTCCATATACATTTTAGAATCAGCTTGTCAGTGTTTACCCTCTGTTTGCATCACCTAGTATAACACACACAGAAAGTCTTTAATATATTTGTTTAAATGAGATAACTTAGTGCACACAAAAATTCCTGAAGTTGTAGTTTCCTCTGATTTCACCCAGAGCCTTTGAGCCTGGCTCTACTGGGCTGCACTTACAGTCTAATCACATCTTAAATTTTCATTCTTTCCTCACAGTTCTGTCCCTGATCATATCAACTAGTGGTGGCCAGACAAGTTAGCATAGTTTAAAATATTCCAATTCATAATTTCTTTTCCTAAGGAATGTGATATGGAGTTTCAGTTAAAACTTTAGCTTCAGGGGCGCCTGGGTGGCTCAGTCGTTAAGCGTCTGCCTTCGGCTCAGGTCATGATCCCAGGGTCCTGGGATCCAGCCCCGCACCGGGCTCCCTGCTTTGCGGGAAGCCTGCTTCTCCCTCTCCCACTCCCCCTGTTTGTGTTCCCTCTCTTGCTGTGTCTCTCTCTGTCAAATAAATAAATTTTTAAAAATCTTTGGGAAAAAAAAAACAAAACTTTAGCTTCAGAGTTTGGTGGGCAGATCCTGATGCAGCCTGCATTGCCTAGATGGCTTTTATGTACTAGCAAACAATAACAGCTACCTTTATTGAGTGTTTGTGTGCCACACTGTATATGCTTAGCAGTTTATACATAATCTCCTGTTATTTCTTTTAACAACCCTGGGAAATAGGTGGTAGTATTTGTTCCCCTTTGAAGGTGAAAAAACTTGAGGCTTTCACCTCAAGCTGGGTAACCAGCTCATTCAAGCCTATGTACATAGTTTGTACATTGCTGACACAAGGCTTGTCTAACACTACCTTTAAAATAGTAAGTTGTTTTACTTAGTCCTTAAGTAATACCCAGGCTCCTTGCTGTTATCCCTAAGAATGTATTTACCAAAATGTCTTGAATCTGTCTTTTTCCCAGTTTCACCCCACATTGTCACCGCTACTCTCTTGGTCCATGTCCATTCTGATACCAGCCCACTCTTGCAGCCTTACTTAATATACAGTGTAGGCCTGTTAGATTGATCACCATCGAAAAATACTATCACCATGGAAGATGTGCTACAAATTCTGTTCGTAATTTCCAGTGAAACTTAATCTTTCAAATGGAAATTAAGGCTCAGTTCTTTTCCATATTCATTTTTTTGTTACAGTAGCTAAATATGCCACCTTGACCTTGAGGACACTTGATGGCCTTTGGAATCTGAAAGAAAAAGATCTCTAAGATACAACGAGCTATGGGCTATAATGCTGAAAATTAAACTGGTAGAGAACAACAGCCATCTGATCATGAGCACTATAACCTTGATAAAGCATTAAGAAGATCCCAGTAGGTTTTTCATATCTATTGGTAGACTCTTCATGTAGCCCTACTATTTTGATTTGGCCCTAAATAAGACAGGTTGGTGTATTAAATTGATACAATTTTTTGCTAACCCATGAAGGAGTTTTTGATAGAGAGATACGTTCATTTATGGACATTTTTCTAGAAAACCTTAAATACTGGGAACTATGAAGAGAGGTGGATGGAAGAAATGAGAGTAAATATGAAAGAAATAAGTTAATATTAAGACACAGAAAACTTCAAGATGACATTATTAGGTCAGTCTTTAGTGTCAGCCCTAAGAAAGGTTAATCACTTTTAAAGTGTTAATTTCTTAATTGTGGAATATTTTAGCATGTAGAAAAGTGATAGAATAATAATGTTACCTGTGTACCTGTCACTCAGAATGATAGCATTTCTTTACATTAAAAATTCAATCATTTTAGAAAAGGTTGACTTATTCTTCGAGTTCTGGAATATATTGCTTGTCCAAATAATATTAGGAAAATATTTCTTTTCACTTGAGAGGCATACTTAAATTCTAAATTTAGTTTTCGAGTAAGAAAATATGAGGAATGGGGCGCCTGGGTGGCTCAGGCGTTAAGCGTCTGCCTTCGGCTCAGGTCATGATCCCAGGGTCCTGGGATCGAGCCCCGTATCGGGCTCCCTGCTTAGCAGGAAGCCTGCTTCTCCCTCTCCCACTCTCCCTGCTTGTGTTCCCGCTCACTGTCTCTCTCTCTGTCAAATAAATAAATAAAATCTTTTAAAAAAAATATGAGAAATGAATCTTTATTTTTAAATTTACTTACTTAGCTCTATTTACCATGGAACTGAATCATATAGACTCAAAATATAAAAGCCAGACTGAGCCTCAGATTATCCCATCCACCCACTCATTTTACAGATGTGGTCCCAGGACAGTAGAAATGTGCCCATGATCACATAGCTACTAAGTGATAAGGCTGGTCCATCATGTTGCTTCACTATTGCTGTGGGCCTGTTTATGTCTGTCTACTATAAGAAAACTTTTCATGATGGTTTGTTTCCAGAGTACCAACATTCAGTATGTATTCCTTAAACAGAAACTAAACATAGAGTAACTTCAGAACATTTGACACAGAAAAATTTCATGAGAAAAAGTTGGTACCCTTGAGGTTCATATTTATAGTGTTCCATGTGAGCTTAAGCTACACCCAGGTGAAGTTAAAAAGTTGGGTAGTAAACCAGGAAATATCTTTATAGAAACCATTTCATGCTTTAAGAAAGGCCAAGTTCTGCAAAGAAAGGATATGATTTCTATTTCTAAATCAAGTGCATAGACATTATGAAGTAACTGTCTTCTTGATTTTCATTTCTTACTGATTTCATCTCCCACCTCCACCCCAAACAAATACACACACAAAATCCCCGGTGGAAGTTTGTCCTATTCTGAAAAAAAAAAATTTGTGACCCTCTTTCTTCAGAAACATCAAAAATCTACAGTCTCTGGCCCACAAATATTGCCCTTGGTGGGGAAGTTAAATAACCTTGAAACAAAATCACATGGGAATAGTTTTTCTGCCAGTTTTTTTGTTGTTGTTGTTGTTTGGTTGGTTGGTTTTTTTTTGAGGGGGAGAAGAGAGGGGCAGAGGGAAGGGGAGAGAGAGAATCCTAAGCAGGCTCCACGCCCAGCGCAGAGCCCAATACTGGGCTCCGTCTCACGACCCTGAGATCATGACCTCAGCCAAAATTAAGAGTTGGTCGCTTAACCGACTGAACCACCCAGGCGCCCCTTTCTGCCAGTTTTTGAGAGAGAGGAAGGTGGGTGCTGATGACAGCTGGAATTTCAGTCTGGTTTCAGCGCAGCTCTGTCTTTGCTGATCACTAAAACAAAGTACAAAGTCTGAAGGAAGCAAAATGTGCTCTGTACACAGGATGTTAGCTCTTTGGTAGAAACCAGTAAAGTGGATTTTAGAAATTAGAATAATGTATTGAAAGTCTTCTTACCATTCTAATGATTTCCTTATTGCTCTTCCCTCACTAAATTGGAGTGTTACGGGAATGTTTTGGCAATTGCTCTGAAAGATTGAAAATGAAAAAAAAAATGTGCACATGTCTTTTATTCCATATTGTAGAACTTATTTCGATGTCTTCCTTTTGCTCTTCTCTTTCTCTCCCAAGTGTTAAATTTAGTGGAAAAATCAATCAATGATAATCATCATTCCTTTTGGAACTTCAGTCTTACTTTGAGTCTTCGGTTTTTGCATAGTAATATTTTACATATTTTACTACACAGAAACATTGAAATGAAACTTAGAAAACAGTGGATTAAAGATTGCCACGTTAGCTAACTTATAGACAAAGCGTCAGTGTACTGATGATAGTCGCATCCTTGTTGGTGAGACAAGGGGACTCCAAATATGTTTTACTGTTGTACTCTCAAAAAGCAGTATCTACTCTTTGAATTAGTTTGGATTAAAAATTCAGTTTACCAAATATTTCTGAGCTGCTGTTACATAGATATAAAGGGCTTATGTCATAATTTGTAACCTTCAGAGTTTAAAATCTAATGTGAAAGTGAAGGTTTCTGGAAATAATTATAAAAGCAAAGAAGATTGTATTTGATAAAGCATTAAATGCTAATTATAATCAGCAACTAAGTGTATTACAGTCCTCTCTAGTTATTAAAAGCATAATGACAGCCCATGTCCTTACTATGTGCCAGGTACTCTCCTGAATGTCTTTACATGTATTATTTTTAATCCTAACATTAACCCCTCCAGGTAAGTACTATAAGAATCACCTTTTTACAAATAAGGAAATTGAGGCACAGATAGATCTGTTAAGTAATTTACCCAAGACACACACTGAGTATATGGTAGAGCTGGGATAGAAGCAGTGCCAAATTATGGTGTCATTTTTTAGGATATTCCATTACATAAACATAAATTCCTTCAAAATGACATTTGAACTAGCTTCAGTGTGGCACTTGTGGTCTTGGTGCTCATGTAAAACACTTTTGGCTGTAGAAAATGTATTTATCCATCTGTACAAAGCAGTCCTGGTCTTTTACATTTAGTCTTAGTCATTGACCTGGAACTTTATTGTCATTAAAAAGAGGAAGGGCCAAAAGTTCATTTTAGAAAAACTGTTCACTTTACATAACAACTGCATTTTGAAATTTAGTCTGAACTCAACTAACTTATGTGCATCTGAGCAAGTTATTTTGATCAGCTCTGCTAAAAAAACAGATGCTGCATCCAAACTAAGCTTCTCCTGGATAAATTAAGAAAACAATTACCCACGTATTCCAGAGAGAAATGTCTTTAGTCCCTTGATGCTCCAAGGGTTGTTAAAGTTTTACCTGCAGATAACCAAGACTTCCAGAAGTTACAAGTCATTTACTTCATTCACTGCAGCTAAGAGAGGCCTGTGCTGCTGCCTCATAGGATTATTTCTTGCTGCATTTAACATGCATTAACAAGCATTTGGAAAGAGTTGAATTTCTTCTGGAAAGCTGAGTTGGCTTCTTAAGATCCTATCCAAAAAAAAAAACCCTTGTATTTTCCTAATCCAGGTTTTAGATATACCTTCTCAAAGGCTTTCTTCAGGAGCAAGTTTTACCAAGTCATTGAGACCTTTTTATTGGACACAAAAATGTAAGGATTAGAGCACAAAGAGGTGGAGGGCAGCTTTTTCCTTTCCTTATTTAAAACTGGCTATATTTTTCCCATGTACACTTTTTAATTGTGCTGTGTGTGTGTCTGTTTTCCTCTGGCAGCCAATGCTTCCATCCATTCCCCATTATTTATGGTAGGACTTAACTTTCTAATGCTAAAATAAAGGGAGGATGTGAGGGGGAAGTTGGGGAGAAGACTCTTAGTTTAAACTTACTCCATCACGGAAATTTTATTTTGGTAATATTAACATTATTTAACATCCAGATGAGCAACCTCTATCTGAGAAAGTTTACAGAAAGAGCAACCAGATTCCAGACAATTAAACTTTATTACTCTGCCTGAAACATTAAGTAGTGGTTTAGGAAAATGGTTTTTCATCTCCTCTCCCTCTTGATGTTCATTGTTTATTGTGTGGGAGAGGACCTGTTTGTCCAATGAGCATATTGCAGGTGAACTTGGCAATGCTAGGTCCTTTGTTATTCTTGTCCGTCTCATCTCTCTCCCTCTCTACATACCTCCCCATCTCTTCCCTAGCCCCTCATTGTTCTCCCCCTTCCCATCTCTCCCTACCCCTGCTTATCTCTCCCAGCTCTTTCAGGTCCCTCCCCCACCCCTCCCAAGCGCCCAATTCTTCTCCTTTCCCCTATCCCCAGGCACTTTTGTCATTCCTTTTCCTTCTCTCCTCTCCTCCTCCCTCTCCCCCTTCTTTCACGATACTTCTCTCTTTCCCCCCTTCCCTTTCCTCCAGCCTTCCCCCCCCCCCGTCTCCTTTTTCCTCTTCTTCCTCCTTTTCTCTCTCCTCCTCTCCACAGTCACAGTGATCTGTAATTCTATATCCTCCAGGATCAGATCTTGACTTCTCTGAAGCAAAGGAGATAAATTTTGCCTGCTCTGATTAATTTGATGTTATAGACCAAAAAAAGTCCTCTAGATGGCACAGAAACATCCTCCTCCCCTATACATCAAATAATTGACTGGTATATATATATTTAAGACTAGAAAGATATATACCCACCAAAATGTAAGTTCTTAATTTGTTGATTGTAGAAATAATGGGCAATTTTTATGTTTTTTGTGCTTCTATGGTTTTCATATTGTCGCAAGTGTGTCTATTATAAATGCTGTTTTTTAAAAACAAATCAGTCTTTCTCTGCTTGACCCCACTAGATCCTTATTTAATGAAAAGAAAAACAAAACAAAATGAAGAATCAGATTTGACCCTCTAGCGAGTATGAATTTGGTTTGCTATTTTAAAGTTTAGTTTTCCAAATCCTTTTAACTTTCAAAACTGTGGCCCCTTGGACTGCAGCATGAAGCCTTCAGCTATTGGCACTATCATAACACATGATGGATGTTAAATACAGTCTCACAAGTTAGACTTAAAGTCCTACAAGACCTTTTCTGCCTTTCTCTGCCCTCCCCAAAATTTTAGTTCTTTTTTTTGCAATCTTCTATACTGTGAGGGTGGTCATTGTGACAGACTTGGTGATTTGTACATGGATTTGTTTTTCAGCACTGTTACCGGTTTTAGGGGTTAGAGGGAACTGGTATTAGTGAGCAGCCATTCTATTTTTGTTATGCCTCATTATTGGACCTTGTTTACTGCCCGTGGTGCTGTTGGTTATAAAAGGCATAAAATTCATGCTGTACTAGGCTGTGATATCAACTCTGTTATAGTTAAGTGTTACAATTCCAAGTTCAGATTCAAGCTTGACCAAAAGAAAAACTTCCAGACTATTTCCTTCTCATTGGCTAGCTGAAGTGTGGCAGGTGAACATAAGATTAGATGGACTATTTGAGACAAAGTTACGCATTTCCTAGCTATAGTGTGCTCATTTAAGAAAGGGTTAAATGGTGTAGTTCGTGAATGGTTTTCTAGCTGCAGGGGTTTTTGAAAAGAGATCTAGAAATTATGCAGTTAATTGAATTCTTCAGGCATGGACTTACGGTCATTGAAAACATGTGAGTGAGCAAAATTCTCTTGCTTTGCTCCTAGATATAGTTCATACATTGTCTTAGAAGTCCTGAATTCTTTTTTCTTTTTAAGAATTTTATGCCTATTTATGCAGGTTGGACATTTTATATGATAAACATAACATTTTAAAAGAGTTTACACAGTATATTTGTTCTCTTGTCTTGCCGTTCTCCCTGTTCGTTTGGCTTGTTTTTTTGTTTTTCCCTTTTCTTCTTTTTTCCACACTTCCCCAAGTCTGCATTACTGGTGCTTTTTCCCATTTTTCCTCATCTTGTGAGCAAAGTTTTAACAGTACGTAGGAAGTTAACTGCCTGGAGTCTTTTAAATATAAGTAACACGCAACCAGTAATAAGCTGTCGGTTGTTTTTTTGCTGCCTGCAAAGAAACATAAACACAGCGCTCATTTCTGGCAGGTTTTTACTGTCAGAGTTTCTCCTATTATATTTATCTTACAATTTGCCAGAGGGTGAAGTTATTAAGTTTTAGCAGCAGCCATCGATCAAGTTCACAAGTTAACACGATAAAGGCTCTGTGCCGCTCCGATCCGGGGAAATGATGATCCTCACTCGGTAATTAACTAAATGAGAAAGTTAAATCTTACTTGAGAGCTGGGAGAGATGAAAGAGAGGTGTTTGTCAGTTTCTCAGTGGAAATTAGAAGCAGTTTTCTGCAATTCCCTAAGCTGCTGCTCTGTCATATTTTACATAAGCTCTGGGAAAACGTCTTGTAATTAGTGCTGTCATGGAGGATTTTTTTTTTTTGCTGAAGGATGTTGGAATAATTCATTAGATTATCAAGAAAGGCTTGTGTCCTGAAATGATTAGCACAGTGAAATTTAAACCATTAACGATAACAAGTTTAGAGCTTGCTGCAGTGCAGAGGCACCCGGGGTATGTCTGTGCCTATTTCAATCATTTCTTATAATTAAACATGTCCTTTTTTTCCCCCCATCACTAAGACCCATCCAAAAATCCTTTTAAGGTGGCACTGCCTACATCAGTGGGTTTACCAGCCTTGGAGGTGTGTGTAGTTAGTAGCTATAATAATACAGCAGTAAATTAAACTGCTGTGAGTTTCTTGGTTTAGAACAAAAGAACCTATTGCCCTGGAAGCTATGAAGTTGCATGAGGGAACCCACTACAGAAACGAGAGCCCCAGTTTTGAAACCTAACAGTGTTAAGTGACTATCTTATCTCTTTAACTGCCCCAGAAACCTGGAAATAATCAAAATGGCTTTGTTTTGATTTTGGTGAATTTTTTATATGGCTTTTTCTATAATTAGTAAAAAAAAAAAAAAAAAAAGGCAAGTGTCCAGTCTAAAATAACCATATTTACTGGGTTATTTGTGAGCTTGTTTCTAGTGAGTTTTATTTGAAAGAATTGAAGTGATTGCAGGCTTTTTCTTGTTGGTTATTAGAAACCAGTCAGATTCATAATGTGAACTTTCCTTCTGCTGACAAATCTGCCCCTTCCTGTCTTCCATGTTCACTAATCAGATCTGACATATTTATGAGTTCACCTAATATGTAATCATATTTAGTAGAAGCTGTTAAAATATTAATATAATAATCCCACCGAGAAATGTGATGTTTACTTCTGTTGAAACGTATGTCCCATTCTATATGTAGAGCCACCATTTTCTTTTCATTTGCACTCTCACTCCACCCTCCCCACGCCCCCCAAAAGAGAATGGGATAGTGGACTACTTCTTTGGTCGCTGAAAGTTATAAAGGTTTTTTAACTGAAAATTAGAACAGTAAAAGCTGTGATCCCACTTTTGAGCACTCATTTCCTCTCATTCTGCACGTTCAATTTATGGCCAGATCCTTTCAGTTTTTCTTGAAAACCCCTGTTAAATAAAAGATACCCAAATGCCAGTGGGCCTTAACCTTTCTGGGTTCCTTTTTTGTTTCTGTCCTAGCTCTTTGGGAGCTCTAGAGCTGTTGTGGATCTCTCTGCCATCACCATGGCCCCATCCCTCTGTGTGCTTACTTACCTCTTTTGGTCCTAATCAAAATGCAGACAATACCATCTCTTTTTAATTTAGCCAAGACAATGTTGAACTTCCGGAAGAGAGATTTTTACAAAGAAATCAAGGAAAAACAGTAAGAAAAAATGTGATCAGTGCTTTTAGATTCTTATTTAACTAAAACCTGGCAACAGCCAATAGAGGGTATAGTATAGACTTTTTAAAAATCCTCCCTTTACCCCCCCTCAAAGCTCTTGAGTGTTTTATCTTGTTTCTTCTGGCCATAGGAACAAGAACCCTGGTTCTCTCCCCTTCCAGGTTAATAACCAGATTAAATATTTGAAGGATCAGCCCTATTGAAGAAGTAAATTATTATACTGAAATAAATGTGTATTATAACCCAAACTTAGAATTCTCAACAGGTCCTCCTTCCTCTCTTGAGGATAAAATATCTTTCTTCCAAATACTTCCTAATCTGCCTCTTCTAATCATGGCCATGATCACCTCTTGCCTGGATTATTTTATCGCCCTGCTAATTGGTCTTCCTGTGTTCATGCCCCCTGCTCTTGTTATCCCCTCAGCATTCTCTATATGGCAGCTAGTATAAATATTTCTAAAGGATAAATCAGATGATGTCATACTTGACTCCTTCAGAACCTCCAGGGGTTCTCCTTTACACTTAGGATGAAATCCAGACTCCTTACTGTGGCCCAGAAAGCCTTTGTGATCTGGCCCCAGGCCACCTCACTAACCTCATTTCCCGACATTCACTCTGCCCCAGCCATACTAGCATTCTTTCTGTCTTTCACTTGAACACACCTTTGACTCCTTCATGTCTGGGGGCCTATTCCCAGATCTTCAGGAGACTGACCCTTATTATTCAGATCTCAGCTCCAGTGTTAACTCCTTCTGTGTCATTTCATGACCACCTCAGTTACAGTAGGCTGTACTATTCCCTCCCTTTTTTATGTTACCTCATTTCGTTTTCTTGACAATGTTTATTGGTTTCTGAAGTTAACGCATTTATTATATATTCTCCCTCCACTCCTCTCTAGAGAAGGTAAAGAAACTGTGGTGCTACAATTTCAATAGCACCTAGAAAAGTACCCAGACAGAGGAGTAACTCAATAAATGGATGTTGGTTGATCGATAACTCTAAGGTTCCAGCCTTAGTCGAAGTTCTTATGCTATCCCGCCTAGGCTACAGCCTTATCCCCAGTACAACCCTTGCCCATTTTATTCTTAGACTCATTCATCATCTTAAGCATTATATCCCCTTTCCCCTACAATGGGTTTCAATGCCTGAGTCTTTCCTCAAAGCCCTTTTTTAAAAGTTTTTATTTTGATCATCCAGTGTTCATCACAGCAGGTGCACTCCTTAATCCCCATTTACTATTTCAAGCCCCCTTCTCAAAGCCCTTCTTATGGCCAAACAGAATCCTTAAATATCATTTGCCTCTCTCTAGTCATAAATATTACTCTATCTAGCCCTTACATCCCCAGTTCCAAATGGTGTCCTGTGTCTGGAACATTTTTCTTTCTCTACTTACCACACCCTTCCCTCTGGTTAAAGCAGGGTTTGATTGCCAACTGGAAACATCTGTCAATTCACAATCAGGTTCAGCCAGTCCATGCTGCATCTTCCAACCTATACACAATACAGTTAGCAAAGTGAGCACACTTGATATTGCAGTGGTGGTGGTTAGGCTAGTTGAAGTCTGTATTTTCCCCTCCTGGCCCAGCTTCAAAGAAATTCATGGTAATTTTGAAAGTGGTGCTTGTAATACTTTTCAGGGGTGGGGGGTGGGAAATGTTAGCCTTTAGCCTTTGAGGACTAAGCTGAGGACAGCCGTATAAATACTTAAGTCCTTTCGTTTTATGTACCTGTCACCTGACAGCTTCTTCTTTTCTTTCCTTTGGAGCTAACTGTTCATTGTAAACAGAAAAGCAGAAGAGCTGTGCAGGGGTGGCAGAAAGTTAGTGTTACCATTAAACTGAGGTGGTTTGTCCGCTTTCCTAGACATTTGAACCGTAGTGGTTGAGTCATCAAGCTTTTGTTGGGAAAACCAAATCAATTCTATTGCCACCAGTAACCATTACCCTTTCTCCCATACACTCTAATATACAACCTTTTGATTTTTTAATAATGGAACTTTTCACTGTGCCCTTGTGGATTTTCAAAGGTTCTCAAATTGAAATTTTGCTACTTTTACTTTAGCCATTAGTAGAAAAATCTGTATGGGAGAATGATTGAGGGAAGAGGCTTGATAACAAAGACCTTTATCTCCTGAGCTCTCTATAAATGTAATATCTTAGTTACAAATGAAATTAATATTGCAATGACATTTATCCTTAGGAATACTCTATCCTTAGAAGTTTCCATTTTATTAAAATATAATTTACATACAATAAAATTACACCCATTTTAAGTATACAGTTTGATGAGTTTTGGCAAATGTATACATACAGCTGTGTAACAGTCAAGCTATAGAACATGTTTATTGCCCCAGAAACTTCCCTTGCACCCTTACTCAGTCAGTCCGATCCCCACATCCAGTCCCAGTCAGTCACTGATCTGTTTTTATCATTATAAATTAGATTTGTTGTTCCTAGAGTTTCATATAAGTAGAGTTGTAAAGTATGAGTTTTTGGTACCTGCCTTCTTTTGTTCAGCATGTGTTTGAGATTCATACGTGTGATTTTGTGTATCTGTGGTTCATTCCTTTTATTGCTGAATACTATTCAATTTTACAGATAGATCTCAATTTGCTTATCAACTCTTTTTTTTTCTTATCAACTCTTGCTGGACATTGAGATTTTTTTCAGCTTGGGACTATTCTAAATAAAGCAGCTATGAACATTTATATACAAATCTTTGTGTAAAAATGTTTTCATTTTGTAGGAGAGGTAAATGCCTAGGAGTGGAATTGCTGGGTCATATGATAAGTATGTGTTCAATTTTATAAGAACCTGCTCCCTGTATTCTAAAGTAGTTGTATCTTTAATCATTACTGCCAGCAATGTATGAGAGACCCAATTGCTCCTCATCCTTGCCAGTACATGGTTTGTTCAGTCTTTTTCATTTTAGCCATTCTTGCGTGTAGTGGTATCTCATTGTGATTTTTTTTTTTTTTAAAGAGTTTATTTACTTATTTAACAGAGAGAGAGACAGGGAGAGAGGGAACACAAGCAGGGAGAGTGGGAGAGGGAGAAGCAGGCTTCCCGCGGAGCAGGGAGCCCGATGCGGGGCTCCATCCCAGGACCCTGGGACCATGACCTGAGCCAAAGGCAGACACTCAATGACTGAGCCACCCAGGCACCCCTCATTGTGATTTTAATTTGCATTTCCCTAGTGACTAATGATGTTGAACATATTTCCATGGGCTTATTGGACATCCATGATTCTTTTCTTGTGAAATGTCTATTCAAATCTTTGGCTCATTAAAAAAAAAAAACTAATGTTATTTTCTTATTACCAAGTTCTAGGAGTTCTTTATATATTCTGGATACAAATCCTTTGTCAAATGTATATATTGCAAATGTTTTCTCCCAGTTTGTGGTTTGTATTTTTATTTTAACTGTTTCTTTTAGAAATCAGGAGTTTAAAATTTTGCCAGATGCTAATTTATCTATTTTTTTCCTTAAAAAAAAAGTCTGTGCTCTTGTGCCCTGTGTATGAAATGTTTGCCTGTCTCAAGAGTACCAAGATTTTCTCTTATGCTTGCTTCTAGACATTCTGTTTTAGCTCCTACACATAAGTCCAGAATCCACTTAAGTTAACTTTTGTACATGGTTGATAGTACTATATGAGTATCCAGATGTTTCAACATCATCTTTTGAAAAGATTATTTTTTCATTACTGGATTACCTTAGCACCTTTCTCAAAAATCAGCTGGCCATATGTAAGTCTCTTTGTGGAGTCTGTATTCTGTTTCATTGATCTACATGTTTGTCCTTACACCAAAGTCACTCTATCTTGATTACTATTGCTTTATTGTTAAGTCTTGAAATTCAGTGGTGTGAGTCTTCCATCTTTGTTTTTATTTTGCAAGATCGCTTGGCTAACATTTAGGTCCGTTGCATTTCCATTCAAATTTTAGAATCTGCTTGTTAGTTTGCTTGCCCCATATTTTTTTAAATGCTACTGTCAACTGTATAGGCAAACAGTTTTAAAAAGTACATTTTTGGGGCGCCTGGGTGGCTCAGTCGTTAAGCGTCTGCCTTCGGCTCAGGTCATGATCCCAGGGTCCTGGGATCGAGCCCCGCATCGGGCTCTCTGCTCGGCGGGAAGCCTGCTTCACCCTCTTCCATTCCCCCCTGCTTGTGTTCCCTCTCTCGCTGTCTCTCTCTCTGTCAAAATAAATAAATAAAATCTTTAAAAAAAAAAGTACATTTTTTACAAAAATGAAGTAAGTGAAGTGCTTACCCTTGGTGGGGCTAGTGACCCAATAAAAGGAGCTCAAGGCAGGGCTCATAAGGCTCATGGTACTCTGTTTCGTGTTCTAGGTGCTAGTTATATTCTGAAAATTTATCTAGCTATACACTTGAGATTATGCATTTTATGTGCATTATACTGCAATGAAAATTAAAACAGAAAAATATATATTACACAGTGAGAAAGAAGGATGTATTTTCAAAAGGAGAGGGAAAGCCCAACTCCAGAAGTGTCAGAAGTTCATTAAGAGTGTTGATTTATTGAGCATTTTACTGTGTGCCAAGTGGTGAGCTAAGCATGGTTTTCTTAGATTATTTTATTTGATCCTCACAAAAACCCAATGGAATATATCCTGTAATTTGGCAGATGAGGGAAACAGAGACTCAGGGGAAAAAAATCAAGTTGTTTATGCCATGACACACAGCTAGTAAATTGAGGAGCTAGAATTTGAAACCAGGTCTTCGTATTGTAGGACCAAAGCTCTTAATACAGTGTGGTGTAATGGTAAGAGTAAGTAACTCATTCAAAGTGATGATGGATCTGAGGTGTGTGTCTTTCTACCTCACAGAGAAATACTCTGTTTTGGGGTAGTAACTAAAATGCAGTACCAGCTGGAGTAGCCTAGACAGTTGGTAAATTCAGGAACTCTCAGTTTATACTTCATTTCTAATAGCCAAACGTTTTAGGTCCCATTTATGATTTGATCATTGGAAATATAAGAAAATCCTGGGGAGCCTGGGTGGCTCAGTTGGTTGGGCATCAGTCTTCAGCTTGGGTCGTGATCTCAGGGTCCTAGGATCGAGTCCTGCATCGGGCTCCCTGCTGAGAGGGGAGCCTGCTTCTCCCTCTCCCTCTCCCTCTGTGATCTCTCTCACTCTCATTCTCTCTCAAATAAATAAAATCTTTAAAATATATATATATATATATATATATATAAAGTAAAGTCCTGACTGAACTTTAGCTCCTGCAGTGGGATAATCAAACTTGTAAAATCCTTAGGCATTTTTTTCTGTTACTAGTCTGATAACTACTGATCAAAGCATGACTCCCTGTGATTATAGAAACATCTGGTTTCTTGAAGGTTATAAATAGAATCATTTCATTACCATGCTGATTATTGTTCTCTGTTACTGGCATTTCTGGAAAACAGTACCCTGGGTAGCATCCAACTCCGGTCCATTTCTACCTTTTAAAAGACAAAAGGACAAATTTATAAAAGATGATGGAGTGGGAGGTTTGGGTTGTTGAGATGAGAGGTGGCATCTGGTGAAGCTTGTACACCTACCCCCATTCATTAGCTCACTAAGTCTTACTTCATATTTCACAAGTTTTCTTTTTCTGAAATGCAAACAAATAACCTACACAAAAGGCAGCTCTAAAGCCCCCCAAGGCCTGTATCCACAAGGTTCTTATTAATCATTTTTAGTCTATATCATAGACAACAATGGCATTTATGCTAGAAAACATCCAACTCCATACACCAGGGCTTGCTCTTTTTTTTTTTAAAGATTTTATTTATTTATTTGACAGAAAGAGAGAGATAGCAAGAGAGGGAACACAAGCAGGGGCGAGTGGGAGAGGGAGAAGCAGGCCTCCCGCGGAGCAGGGAGCCCAGCCCGATGTGGGACTCGATCCCAAGACCCTGGAATCATGACCTGAGCCGAAGGCAGACGCTTAACGACTGAGCCACCCAGGCGCCCCACCAGGGCTTGCTCTTTACAGGTGTCGGTTTTTTCTGTGTAAGCAGAACGGCCATGCCATTCTTGAAAATATACTTTCAGATGTGTATCGGGAATCATTTGTAAAGAAGCCTGTATGCAGGATTTAACATTTAGAAATTAAGCCAGCCTATGCCCTAAATAGCAGAAGTTGATTATCCAAATTTGATAGTTTTATGGCACATTAAATATGTCCAGGCAGGTATAAGCTTTATAGTAACATTGGCCTCCCTGCCAAACTGGGATTGCCTCAGGCAAATATGCCGAAGATCTATCAAATTACTTTGAAAAGTACCCAGTTGTACCACTTTGTGATATCCTCTAAAGAAAGCCAACTTTCTTCAGAAAGTTGCTCTGCCTTCAAAATATACATTGAGTCCCAGTTATTTCTTACCACCTCTATAGCAACCCCTCAAGTCCAAAAGATTGTTCTCTTCCATGGACTACTGTGAAGTAGTCTCTTAATTAGTCTCCTTATTTCCATTCATGGCCCCTACAGTCTGTTCTCCACACAGTAGTGATCCTTTTAGAAGGTGTCAGATCATGTTACTCAGGCTTCTAGGTGATTCTCCATGTGACCCCTCTCTGCATAGCTTCCCATCTTCCCAACTTCCCTCTCCGGCAGGGTATCCTGAATCTCTTACATGGTGGCTCAGGGCTCTTAGAAGAAGTAAGCAGAAGCTGCCTGGGCTCAGGAGTCCTAGAATGTCACTTTCTTCACATTCTGTTAGCCAAAGCCCAGATTCAAAAGCTAAGATAAACTCTACCTTTTCATGGGAGGAACAGCATTCATGTTCAGGGAGGGATGGAATTGTTTCAAGCCATCATTGGAGATTAGCTACCGCTACCTAAATGACCTGGATGATCTGGCTTGGACTACTCCAACTTTACTTCTCCTTGTTCACTTGTTTCAAACCACCCTGGGCCTCTTGCCTGTTCCTTGAAAATGCCAGACAGACTGCCACCCAGGACCTTTTCCCTCAAATTCCCCTTGCCCTAGACCTTTCTTCCCCCCATGTGACAAAATGTCTAGTTTCCTCATTTCATTCATGTCTCAGATTAAATGTCATCTCTTTAGAGAAACTATCTCTGACCCCTCAGACTTAAATAATTATATTAGTTTTTTTGTGCTTTTTTAATTGCTACATAACAAATTACCAGGTTAAAATAGCACCCATTCATCAGCTCAAAGTTTTCTAGGTCAGAATTCTGGCACAGCGTGGCTGGGGGTCCTCTGCTCCTAGTATCACAAGGCTGAAATGAAGATGGTGACCAGGCTGAATTCACATCTGGAGGCTCTGAGGGAAAATCCTCTTCTCAGATCATTGTTGCCAGAATTTAGTTCCTTGCCTTTGTAGGATTGAGGTCCCCATTTCCTTACTGGCTGTCATCTGGCAGCTCTGGCAGCTCCCAGAGTCTGACCACATCCTTTTCCATGTGGTCCCCCTTCTTCTTCAGCAACCAGTTGGAGCAGACTCTCTGCTTTTAAAGGGCTCATCACAGTAATCTCCCTATCTTAAGGTCAGCTGATTTGGCACCTTAATTAAATCAAAGCAGTACCTATGTGTTTGTTTGAATAGCTGAGAGAAGGTATGTGTACACCAGGAGCCAAGAATCTTGGGGGCAGTCATCTTAGAATTTTGCCTACTACAATAACCCGTACATTTTTTTTCTATCTCCTTATTTTTCTTAATAGCACTATCCACATTATAGTTTCCATTTATTTGTTTAATGGTTTGATCTTGCTGTACACACTACAGTGTAAGTGCCTGATGATAGAGACCGTTACTTTTGTTCAGTGTTGTATTCCTAGCACCTAGGACAGTGTTTGACACATTGTAGGTGTCCAATTGATATTTACTGAATGAACTAATTAATAAAAAGATTTTATGGCATGTAATTTTGATTTCTTTTTTAGAAGGAAAAGGGTAGATTGAGCATATAAATGTTACAGTAAAGCTTTATCTCCAAAGGTACTAGAGTCTCAAATTATTCATCAGCCTTTCTTTGCATGGAAGGTTTCTTATATTAAAAAAGAAGTTGTGAGTAAGTAATTGTATAAATGTCCAGTAACTCGTGTATACAAGAAAAAGCAAATTAGCTTTTTCACTTGCTAGTAATAATAACATGCTTTCAGCTTTCAGTTTTCATGTGTAGATCTCCAAATAATATCTTCCTGTGAACTTTTAGAAATGGACGCCTAGTTGTCCAGCATTATTCCTGATTTACCAATTTACTGTGGTCTTTGTGTGGCTTTCCATGTAATCGCTGTTCACAAATATCCAATTGCTAATGAGTAACAGAGTGAGCTCCAACATACAGACGTAACATAGCATGCCAGATCAGAAAAGTATTTATTTCCCTCATTTTCGATAGTTACTGTTTTTTGTTTCTTTTAATCCACTCCTTCTACAGACAAAACTTGCCAATGGCACTTCCAGTATGATTGTGCCCAAGCAACGAAAACTCTCAGCAAGCTATGAGAAGGAAAAGGAACTGTGTGTCAAATATTTTGAGCAGTGGTCAGAGTCCGATCAAGTGGAATTTGTGGAACATCTTATATCCCAAATGTGTCATTACCAACATGGGCACATAAACTCGTATCTTAAACCTATGTTGCAGAGGGATTTCATAACTGCTTTGCCAGGTATGTCTACGGGTATTTGTGGGCCATTAATTTGCCTGGAAAACATGTTACAATGGTAATGGAACTGGATCTTCATCTCTCTTTTTAAAAGTCTTTATTGGCTTGATTTTTATAAACTGAATCCTTTAATCGTACCTTCTTGAGGTATAAATACCCCAGGTCACACTCTGGAAATAGAGACTCCTCTTTCCCCTGTCTTCTCCATATCTCATGCCCTTCTAGTCATCCTGTTCTTAACCCATTCAGAGATGCAAATGATATATTTTCTGAAGTGTTACTCAATAATATGTCTTAGTTTTTAAGATATGCTAACTTATATACTTGGATTTGATTTCTTTTTTTTTTTTTTTAAGATTTTATTTATTTATTTGGGAGAGAGAGAGAGAGCTCATGAGAGGGGGAGGGTAGAAGCAGACTCCCCGCCGAGCAGGGAGCCCAATGTGGGACTCGATCCTGGGACTCCAGGATCATGACCTGAGCTGAAGGCAGTCGCTTAACCAACTGAGCCACCCAGGTGCCCTGGATTTAGATTTCTATGGGAATTTATCAACAGAATATTTAAATTATAGGACTGAATAGGAAACATTTTTCATTGAGTATTTTAGAAA
>NC_138374.1:24688963-24748857 GCF_054177405.1 Leptonychotes weddellii | reverse complement strand
AGCAGACTCCCCGCCGAGCAGGGAGCCCAATGTGGGACTCGATCCTGGGACTCCAGGATCATGACCTGAGCTGAAGGCAGTCGCTTAACCAACTGAGCCACCCAGGTGCCCTGGATTTAGATTTCTATGGGAATTTATCAACAGAATATTTAAATTATAGGACTGAATAGGAAACATTTTTCATTGAGTATTTTAGAAAGAAAAATATCTCAGGAGTCTTATGACATTAAATATGTAAACTCCTGGCTTTGCAGTCTCACTGTTCTCAGTAACCAAATAGCTCTCGTAAACTATATATATGTTTAAATACACACATGCGTGGGATGGGTTAGCCTGGTGATGGGTATTAAGGAAGGCACATACTGCATGGAGCACTGGGTGTTATATGAAAACAATGAAGCGTGGGTCACTGCATCAAAAACTAATGATGTATTGTATGGTGACTAACATAATATAATAAAAAAATAAATAAATACACACATGCGCACACACACAAAGTACTTTTGTGGGTGGGGGGAGGATGATGTGGTTTTACTGAATGCTCAATATGGTGATCCTAGGACACTATGTAGACATCAGTATTTGGGGCAAATGCTATCTCAAGAAAACATAAGGTTGTCCTCTTTGTTAAAAGTTTATTTTAGAAGAAAATACAGTGCAGGGGTGCTTGGATGGCTCAGTCAGGTTAAGCATCTGATTCTTGATTTCGGCTCAGGTCATGATCTCAGGGTCGGGAGATCAAGCCCTGCCTTGGGCTCAATTCTCTCTCTCTCTCTCCCCCTGTCCCTCCCCCACACTGGCTTGCTAGCATTCTATCTCTCAAAAAAAGAAGAAAATAGAGTACAAAGATGAGTGAATCTATAAAATATCATATCTTGGTTTTTGTTTTTTTTTTTCAGTTTCCTGATTATAGAAGTTATAGGAAATTTAGGGAATTCAAAACAGTTTAAAATATAAAAATGAAATTTCCCAGAACCCCACCATTCAGAGAGAGCTGCTAATGTGCTATTAATATTTTGGCCTTACTATTTTTTCTAGTTGTGTATATTTCCTTCTAAAGCTGGGATCGTATGTTTTTGTAGCATTTTTTTCTTACTATGTTCTCTTAATGTATTTTCCTAAGAGTTCTTTTAAAACATGATTATTTATAGTATTATATATTCTTTCTGATGGCCAAAGCTCATATTATTTAACCCCTTTTTTGAACATTTAGGTAGTTCAAAATATTTTTCTTACTATAAACTTTGCTGTGGTGGACATTCTTACTCACTGATCTTTTGGGCATCCTAGGAAAAAATAACAGAAGTGGGATTCCTATATTAAAGAATTATGAACAGTTTCAAGATTTAATACTTGTGCCAAACTGTCCTCCATGAAAAATATACCAACCCTCTGCAAAACTGTGTATTACTACTTTGCTTAATCTTTGCCAATTATCTTTTTTTTAATTTGTTTTTCCAAAATTGGAATTTAAATCACCCTTTAAAACAAAAGAAATACCTATTTATAGCTTAGAAATAACCATTTTAAAGCTAAATTTTTACCTATATTTTTTGTTAAATAGAATAGACTTCTGCCGCTTCTTCACTCATTGGATTTTGTTTGAGCCATAGGCAAACAGTTTTCATTGTGTGAACAATCTGTGTGTACCTCATTACTGTGCTCTCCCCAATTTCCGAGACATGCTACTATCTCAAGCATATACCACCACTAAGAATTGAACAGGAGTTGATTAGACCTGTGCATCCTTTGCCTAATCCTGATCCCTGGTGTGTATCTGCTGACCACTTTATAAGGTATTAAATCATCAGTCTAATGTTTTATGGCCATTTTAACTTATAAACCTACACCATCTGGCTACATTTAGTAAACCAAACTACGTCCAAAAATGCCTATAATCCATTAATGTAATGGGTTTGTTTGGAGTGTTAGGTGAAATTACTTCCAAAGACTTACTGTAGGGACAGTGAAAGATCAGGAACAATTTGATGATAGCCATTAAAAACACAGGAGTGGATTTTGGAAACTTCTGATGGTGTAGAAAGTTTCAATTTAAACATGCAGGAATTGTACCATCACTGTTTTTTGCATGAAGAACTAATTATTATATCTTTAATTGGCTTATAGTCATTTTCCTTTAATAAGAATTAGGTGATGGATGCCTCCATCTGCTTATGCTTAAATATGAACATGTGATGCCAGCCAAACAAAATCCATTTAATGCTTTCTTTTCCAAATCTGCTGAAAAATGTGACTGCTATCCATACAATTTTATAATTAGAATAATGTTTAAGCACATTTGGATTGTTGCTAATGGCGTCCAAGTGTGTCTTTGTGTGATTCAAGGGAAAGGCACAAAATGAAATGTGGTATTCTCTTTCCTATTTGTTAAGTTTGTGCCTCAGGGAGTCGGAGTATGAAGGAATCCTTCTGCACTATTTAAGTCTTTAGCAAACCTCTGATATGTAACCTGAAAGAGAAATAACTTTGAGTGTGTTTGTCTCACTTGTGAATTAGAACAGCAGCCAAAAGCTTTATTAGTATGATCATCCTATTTTATAGGATCTAGTCCTCTGAGGCCTCAGTAGAGATTTGGGTGGTAGAGTATTTTAATTGGGAAGGGCATCCAGTTTAGGCAGCCCAAGATCTACTTCCACTGTTTTCCTCTGTACATCCTACAAAACGGTCTCTGAAATGCTAACCAAGTTATTTATTGGTCTGGAGTTTTGTTTTGTTTTGTTTTGTTTTTTTGGTCAACTGTCATTTAGGTTTTATAGCAGCAACTACTGTCAAATATAGTTGTTTTAAACATCTGAAATTAAACTCATACTTGAACTTAAACATACCTCTCTGTCTTTCCTCTCGGGATATTCCTCTACCAATCTGTATTTCCTTCTTCTCTCCTTTCTGCATGCCCAAAATTCTATAACCCAGCACATTCTGACTTAGTGCCTCTCCTCCAGTACATTTAAAGGATATTTCTTTTACTGAACAGCTTTGGAACTGCAGCAGTAATAGAAACAGAATGAGAAATGGACCTAATATAGAGATTTGGGGGGGTCTGAATCACAGACTTTGAGATGCCATCCATAGAAAATCCCCTAGTGCTGAAATCCATATAGATAGATGTGAATTGTTTTCTGGAATCCTTTTTATTTTTAATGTCTTGGGGGGTTTGCTGGTTGTTAGCTTTAACTTCCTTATCTAAAGGAAGATGGAAAATACTGTTCATTTCTGTAACCTTATGGAAAAATTATTGACACTCATTTTACCCAAGTTTCTGTTTGAAAAAGAAACCGGACCACACTAGGGACAATGATGTGCCTTCAGAGCAGAATAAATGCTGTTCTGTTTTCAAGGACCTTTTGTGAAAAATCATTCACCACCTATATTCTTCTTCTTGGCCTCCACCCCCCACCAACAGCTCGGGGTTTGGATCACATTGCTGAGAACATTCTGTCATACCTGGATGCCAAATCATTATGTGCTGCTGAACTTGTATGTAAGGAATGGTACCGAGTGACATCTGATGGCATGTTATGGAAGAAGCTCATTGAGAGAATGGTCAGGACAGATTCTCTGTGGAGAGGCCTGGCAGAACGAAGAGGGTGGTGAGCCTTTTAACTTTCTTGCTATTATAGATGAGCTTCAGGACCTGGCCATTCAGAATCATTGGAATAACACTGGGAACCAGTGAGACTGCTTATCATTTAATATAATGATTCAGCTGGTTTATAGCACAAAATGTAAAATAGTTTGTACATGTACTTAGCTGTTTTTCTTCTGACCAATCATTGATAAGTGACATAATAATGTGTTAATACTGCTTTGCAAAAATTATTAAAAACTGACTTCCATTTATTTTTTTTTAAAGATTTTATGTATTTATTTATTTGAGAGAGAGAGAGAGCACATAAGAGGGGGGAGGGTCAGAGAGAGAAGCAGACTCCCTGCTGAGCAGGGAGCCCGATGCGGGACTTGATCCTGGGACTCCAGGATCATGACCTGAGCCGAAGGCAGTCGCTTAACCAACTGAGCCACCCAGGCACCCAAAAACTGACTTCCATTTAGAGCATTCTGTTCTCTGGGCAGAAACTAGTGTCCTGACAAAGGTTTGATAGGCAGTTTGTAAGACAGATGACTTCAAATCACACAGAAGCCATCAGATGCCTGAAATAATCCTGAACAAATAAGTATTTTCTCCTTCAGAAGATTTCTTGTCTTTAATCCATGCCTGTGGTGTTTTCTCACCTTTGTAATCAAAATTATTTTTACACTCAACTAGAATAAGAACTCTAGCCATTAGAAAGAGTGAAATGTGGGATCCTAGTGTATATCACTGTTTCCTTCATAAGACCCATATTTTCTCAAGATTATACTGCTTAATCCCAAATTCCTTAAGGCATTATATAGTTAGCAGCCTAAGAGACTTAACCAATTTTGTTGTTCTTTTAACATAAAGGTACCATTTCATTCAAACTTGTGGAAGATGCCTTCTATATGTACTTTCAGAGGATGTCTCTAGAATGTCACTATAAGAAAGTCAGGTGTGAATATTTCATAAGTAAAATAAAGGTGACATATTAAGTATTTTAGCTGATAGATATGCACCAGTAGGCATATGTGTGCTCAGGGATATCTTAGGCAATTAATTTTATCAATTATTTATCTTGGACCATAAAGAGATACAAAACAGTTAAGAAAAGAGGATCAGCTTTTCTTAGCAATTTTCATTAAAATATGGTTGGCTTCTTTTTTGTTGTTGTTGCATCTTTGAAATTCATTAATATATAATAAACATAATGACCTCTAAGTATTATACCAAATGCTTCAAGAAATTTTTGTCATTCTGGCTATTAGGAAGACTTTAAAATTTCTCTCAAATTCAGTTAAAGGAAGCAAATGTCAGGCAATTCTTTGGCTATATAAAAATGAATAAATGAAAGCAAAGTGTTACTCTTCCCAAATATGTTTTTCTTATTCTCACTTCACTATATAGAAAAACCCGAAGCCTTTTCATAACTTACTTCATACTATGGAAATAAACTCTTTATAGTATAAAAAAGCAAAAAAGTATATAGTTGTATGGGATTCAAAGTCCATCATTTTGCTAAGCATGTCAGGACCAGCCTTAGATATAGAGCAGTTGATGACATGGGAGAATTTTAGGATAGCTAGGAATATTCCACTACCCCTCATGGGAAAAAAAGAAAAGAAAAGAGACTCTCCTCCAAATTGGAACTCCTGGCCTGAAATCTCTATCACAGAGATTATTCACTCCCATAGTGATGATAATGGTTTTCTTCCCTGTTAAAATATCCTTTGCTCCCATTTGGAGTGTAAATAACAGTAAACCTTTATCAGACATTGGGAGTTTACTGATTTCTTTTTTTGAAGGCAAGAAGAAGGCAGATGCATGTGAAAATGCCAAAGATAAGCGTAGGCTCCACAGTTTTGCTTGGGGGTGGCAGTAAATAGCAAGATCTGTTATGTTAGTTACAAAGAAAGGAAAGAAGATCATTGAAAAGATGGCCTTTTGGCCTTTTAAAGGGGTATGTGAAGGGATGGCTGAGGAATAATCTAGGATCCAGTATTAATTATCACTCTCTCTGCTGTCTGTTCAACCACAGGAACCCATTCCTGTTCTTTTGAGTATCTTTTGGAGTTCAGACCATATTCCTTTGTCTTTGGCTACATTTGTCATCTTGGCTTGATAGAGCCCCGTGAAATTACAAGTATTTGTCCACACCATGAAGACCTCCTCTAATATCCCCTTGACTTTCTGTGGCTGCTTCTATTTTTAAATGTTGCCTTTCTTCTTGTGTTAGTGTCCTCCCCCGCTTTTTAAAAAATTTAATCTATGATCACTTTCTCATCTTCTTTCAGATTGTTTTACTAAGCCTACTGTGTCAATAAAGTCTTTCTGTTATACCTTTCCCCAAATGCTGGCTTTGAAAGTTTTTTCCATTTCCTCCAACCAAAAATAAATAAGTAAATCTAGTTCTCTAATGAAGCTTTGGGTTTAACTTCTACTCCACTGTTGTATTTTATATCTAGATGAATTTGACAGTTCATGACATGAACTCTGTCATTTTCTGTCTTGAATAACAACATTGAATGTGCTCTCTCTGTTCAGTAATGGTAACTCTTAAAAGTATAATAAAAGATCACTTGGGGAAGCCCATTTTCTTAATCAGCAGATCACATTTTATGGTAACATTCTAAATTTAATATTTAGCATTTATCATGTACTCACATTCTCAAAGGTACTAGGCATTTCATATAGAAGTGGTCCCTGTTGTCGGAGAGCTTCCATCATAAAAGGTTTTGACTTACAACACAGATCTAGACTGAAAAACCAGTTTTCAACACCTTGCCACCTTTTTTTGTAGCACCTTTAACTTGAAAGAAATTTAGATCCTTGGCAAGGCATGAAAAATACATTGAGGTAAAAAATGAGATCAGAGTTTTCTCTTTTCTTGGGATGTAGAGATAGTTTCGTTATGTATGAAGAAAATCCTGGGATGCCTGTATTCAATTGCCAGAGATTAAAAGGGGGACAGGAATCTATGAAGGATGGTGGCCCCTGGAGACAGTAAAGTAGTTAAAAGAGTGTAGGCTCTAAAGTCAGTTTCAAATTCCAGTCTCTCGCTGGCTATGTGACCTTGAACAGGTTACCTAATCTCCCTGACATTTGATTTCTTTATCTGCAAAATAAATGTAGTGATTCTCACCTCATGAAAGGATGTTGGAATTGAAATTATGAAATTGTAATTATTAACCAGACTTAAAATTTCTTCATCCCGAATCTGTTGTTTGCTTGCAGTGTGTTTACAGAATAAGATTGTTCAGGGAAGTGTACTTGTAACCTAGAATTATTTCATAATGTGTCTTGTTTGCCCTTTATGTTGGGGTAATCATGTTTCTTGCTCCTATTAGCCCCCTTTTAAAAACTATTATTTTAGCTTCTCCATTGTAGATTTCCCTTCCTGTATTAACACAGAAGTGAAAGCCAGCTACCTTCCTGATAGGAAATTTCCTCAACTAATTTTCAAGGTGTATAATAGAAAGAGGGCAGGGGAAAAGCATTCCTGGAGACACTGAACAATTAATTATATTGTAATGGAGCTATAGAGGGAGGAGTGGATGACTGGCCCAGAGAAAACATGCTTTCTCTGGTGCCAGGATTACACTCAGAGGCATTTCTGCCTATCTCCACTTTGCAAGGCACAGTGCCAGTGAGAACAGCAGTTAGTACACCCATAGTGGAGTTTACTAGCTTCCACACCGTGTTTGGTGGGTTCTTAACTTCAGGATGAGGAATTAAATTTTTTACCCAGCAGGAAGTGATTGCCATTTACTGATTTTTTTTTGTAGCAAAGATCTAGCTTGGGATATGAGTATTCCAGAGATGTGCTGTCACAAGGAAGGAGATACTAACAAATGTTGCTCACTGGAATCAAGGAGAGGCAATAAATAAGTGTATGTCTGTGCATAGCCAGGGACACACCTGTGGAAGAGTGTCATGCCTTAGATCTGATAGCACAGTGCTCTTAGGCATCTTCGTCTTCTTCTGTACCCGCTGCTGGACACTCCTGTGTTCCCTTTGTCTTCTGTCGAAATGAACTGAATTGCTCCTTTTAAAGCATAGCTATACCGATCACGAGCAGCCTGGGTGCCTGAGCTGCCCACCACACCTTACCCCATGTAAGTGAAGTCTAGAAAAAATGATCTCCATGACAGAGGCATTCTCCCTGCCACGATGCTAGGCTCCACTGACGCTGGCACAGCTTTACTCAGTGGAAAAAAACAAAAACAAAAACTGTGGGGCGTGTGCCCAGTTCAGAGATAGTAGTTACCATCACCAACAAAATTTTCAAAAGATAAGACCAATGAATCTATGTGTTATAGAGGTTTGAAAGACCAGTTGATAAATTCTGATTATACGTATTCTGTTTGTTGACCTTATAACATTATACTGTGATGGCTACATTGCAAATCATCGTGTTGACAATCAGTGTTGACCTAGTTCCTCAGAACCCAGAAAGTGATTCGTTGACATGGGACTCCTGAAGTCAGGCTTAGCTTCGTGCCTTTCCAGGCTAGTTATAGATATTATATGGAATGGTAACTGTGAAAACACTTTGAAGTACTATGAAGCTCCTTGTAAATGTATAATACTATGATTTTTATTGGGAAATATTTGTTGTTTTTTAGGGGACAGTATTTATTCAAAAACAAACCTCCTGATGGGAATGCTCCTCCCAACTCTTTTTATAGAGCACTTTATCCTAAAATTATACAAGACATTGAGGTAAGAATCTATGTATATTTGAGTATTTGCCAAATACTAGAGAATCATCAGCATTCTTCAGTTACAGCATTGTTACAGCAAACCCATTAAGGTTTATTAATGTAGGTTAAAAATAAATTTCTTCTAAGTAAATAGGATAGGTAAAATATAGTGAATTGCCAGGCAAAAAATTCTAAAGCTTGTAAAGATTGTTTACTGGTAGGTAAATGAGAGAGAGAAGATGATATCTTCATGCAATAGCAGTGAGACTGTTGAAGTTGCACTTATAATGTGATATTCAGATATCTTCTGAATTGAGCCTTCCTGGAAGTTCACTAGTAGAAATGGCCACCACATATGTATGAGGAGCACTGAGCACATAACCTTATGTAGTTCATAGCTTGCCCTCTGTTGCCCTCTTTCCACCAGTTTATCATTTAATTGAATGAGTTATATGCAGCAGAGCTCTAGAAAATAAATCTTTAATAACTTTGCAAATGGGAAAATGTTACATAATTTTAAACAGTGGCTTTTTAAAAACATTTTTAGTTTGCCTTAAGGTCTGTATATTTAATAGAGTGAAGCATTGAGCATTTGTCATTGGTTGCCATGAAAGTCAGATAAGAATTTAGTCCTAGTCCTTTCCTAATTACTTCCTCTTTACCGTTCCTTCTCCTCAGACAATAGAATCTAACTGGAGATGTGGAAGACATAGTTTACAGAGAATCCACTGTCGAAGTGAAACAAGCAAAGGAGTTTACTGTTTACAGTATGATGATCAAAAGATAGTAAGCGGCCTTCGAGACAACACAATCAAGGTGAGGTCTGTTTAGTTATGGGAAGGTAGCTGAATGAACAAGGGTGTCCACATTAATAAGGTAGTCCAAACATCATCTCTAAGCATTATTTCCAGAAAGTAAATGAGAGTTTTAGGTTGTTTCCAGTCCCAAAGCCAGAATCATTTCCTTAAAGGACAGTTACCTGCTTCCCGCCAGAAGCATGTACAGATAGATAGTCCTAGGGTTAAACTCTGTTTAAAGTACACTGAATGTGCTGTTGCTCCTTTGGGCCTCACATAATTATAGGGCTACCCCTGTTCCTTAATGAAAAGGATAAAGTCTGCATTAGTATTTAAGCCACATATATATAGTGCTTAGCTATACCTGTAGAAAAGAATGCATTCCACACATTGCTCTGGGCTTTGATTCTTTTGGAGAATCAAACACATAATAAAGCCAACAAGTCTCAGCAGCACCCCATTATCACATTGATCAAAAGGATCTTGTTTGCCATCCTAGATCTGGGATAAAAGCACGTTGGAATGCAAGCGAATTCTCACAGGCCACACGGGTTCTGTCCTGTGTCTCCAGTATGATGAGAGGGTGATCATAACTGGATCATCGGATTCCACGGTCAGGTAGAAAATTTCAAATGATCTTTCGAACTCTGGAAAATCAGATCTGCTCTGTTCTTAGTCATAGATAGTAATTTTGTATATAACTGCATGAACACAGTTCTGAGACTTCATAACTAAAGAAGAATAAACCATCAGCTCTCCACATCATTGTGTCCACCTAGAAACCTTGATTTAGGAATGATTAAGGCAAGTTTACATTTTTGCACACTGAAGAAACTACGTATTCTATTTTAATTTGGGGGAATCATCCATTATAGAAACTTGATAAACCTTGCATTCTTTACAAAAACCAACTCACAGAGGAATGATGTGAGTGGAATAAAGCCTCCTTCCAGGTGGTTATAACTGCGGTATACACATGCATTATCTCCTTTAAAATGTGTACAGGTGAGCAATGCTCTCTCTTTGCCAGCCCCTCCCCTGCTGTCCCTGCAGTTTTTAATGGCAAGCTTTACTCAGGGAGGGGCCTTCAGTTTCCAGAGGCGTTAGTGATTCGATGACACAGCCATTATGCTGCTGGAGTCCAGTGTAGCTTGAGTTCTGGGTACCAGCAGCACTGCTGGAAACCTCTGTTAGGAGTTTTGCCTTAAGCTAAAGGAATTAGAAAACATAATGCATCAAAAGTAACTTAAAAAAATATATACAAAAAAAGGCAGTTAACTGCATTGTTAGATTCTCTGAAGTTAAATGTTTACCATTCGAAATTATCCTCTGTGAATAGAAAAGGCTGTTCCTGTTTCTTATCTTTTGACTTAAAGGCATAGCAAACTCAGTTCTTACAGTTATCGACATTTAACATTTCTTGATGCTGTGGAGTGCCTCAAGGAAGCTAAAACATTGTAGAGACTAACATCATTTATAGGATAAGGGACAAAATGATTTTCTAAAAGATGGGGTTAAATTGGAAAAGGAAATAAAATGTGTTATGAAAATCAAAGTAAATATACAAAAAGAGAGTAATCAAAGTTAAATATATCATCACACAAAATTCTCAAGCTATCCAAACGTCCCACACCCTGCTGCTTTAAGTCCCCATTTACAACAGGATGGCTATTCTTGATCTCTACCCCCCATTCAAGGCACAGAAATAGGGCCTCAGACTTAGAGTATAGTTCATCTTGCACCTGGCCGGTATGGTGAAATCGAAGATCCAGGGTTATTAGGCTCAAATCCGTAGTACTAAGTCTGTTACAGAAGCTTCTTGGCCTGTGTCAGTTCTGCTTCCTGAGGGCTACTCGTGGGACACTAATGCTACTCTTACTGATCAGATGCCTGCTTTAAAATGTATCTCATTAAAGGTATCAGATTGAATGTCAGAAGTTTTGTAATAATCTTGAAGTCTGGGCCCAGTTAGTAGGTGATGGTGGTTGCATCTTCATTCCGACTCCCCATAACTCACCCAGATTTCAAGTAGTGTGTCTTAAGGGTTTCACATTGGCAGCATCCTATCCCTTTCTTTTCCTGCTCTCCTAGTCCAGCCCTCTGTCTATCACTTCCCCATGGTCCATCAGAACTCTTCACCTCACCTCAGCGTCAAAGCTGCTAGAGAGTAGAGTGTAATACTAATTATGAAAATGGGGCGGGATGTGTGGGGAATGTGGTGGTCAAATAGGATTATAGCCAGGAGCACCCTCGAAACCTCAGATAACCTTTTTAATGTTGTTTGTTCCAGGGTGTGGGATGTAAATACAGGTGAAATGCTAAACACGTTGATTCACCATTGTGAAGCAGTTCTGCACTTGCGTTTCAATAATGGCATGATGGTGACTTGCTCCAAAGACCGTTCCATTGCCGTATGGGATATGGCCTCCCCAACTGACATCACCCTCCGGAGGGTGCTCGTCGGACATCGAGCTGCTGTCAATGTTGTAGACTTTGATGACAAGTACATCGTTTCTGCATCTGGAGATAGGACTATAAAGGTAATGAGGCATTTTTCAGTAAGTCCCCAACATAGAGTAAGGGAGTTCATGTGAAAATCCGATCAAAGGAAATTTCATATTTAAATGTCAGTGTAGAGTAATTTAATATTTAATTCAGACACTAGTCTATGTGTAAAAAGGCCACGAGTGAGATAAGCCGTGTGAAAATCTTAGTTAGGTATCTTATTCCTGTAAATAATGGTGAGTATGAGAAGGGTAGGGGTAAATTTAGCTTCAGGAAAATTTGTCTGCAAACCAGACTAACCACATAAGAGTAAATCAATTTGAGGAATTCTCATGTGATAGCAGCCAGCTATAAATTAGCCCTTTGTTATTGTGAATTAAACTTGTCCCTTTTTTTCCCTCTCTCTTTTTGGTGTGGTTTGAGAAGTTGACTTCCCCCTGTTGGCTCAGCGCTATTTTCTGCTTCCCCAAGACTCCAAATGCCATAGATCTTACTAGTAAAAACACCAAATCAACTGCCAAATGCTATTTCCTTTTCAGGTATGGAACACAAGTACTTGTGAATTTGTAAGGACCTTAAATGGACACAAACGCGGCATTGCCTGTTTGCAGTACAGAGACAGGCTGGTCGTGAGTGGCTCATCTGACAACACTATCAGGTGAGCAGCAGGTGCTCTTACCCAGAAGGGATCACTGTTACCCTGCCATTCATTATTAGCGCACAGAAGTCTGGGTGTGTTACCTTCGAGTGTGTTATATTTATAATAAAATGTTTTTCTTTTTTTTAAGATTTTTATTTTTAAGTAATCTCTACCCCCAACATGGGGCTCCAACTTACAACCCCAAGATCCAGAGTCACACGCTCCTCCGACTGAGCTAGCCAGGTGCCCCAAATGTTTTTCCTTTCTGTAGCTTCTTATAGGTCAAAAGTTTGCCAAAAAAAAAGTTTGCCCCAAGCAGAAAGAAAGCACAGCAAAGCCTTTTGTTGATGTGTTTCCTTCCTGTAATAGTTTTATTACCAGATAGACCTGTTTTAAAGGTACTGCTTGAATGAAGACGTGGACAAGAGTGATAAGTAGATGGAGGTTGAAGGCCCTCCTCTTTAAATTCCTCCTGTGTACAGTTGAAAAGTGCTAATAAATAGCCAACTGTGTTTTCTCTCCACCAGTGTTCTTAAAAATAAAAAGAAGAAAAAGAGAAAAAAGATTTGTTTCCCTACTAGAAATTGTGCACTTTTGTTTTCTTCGCATTATGTAATTATCCAGGGAGTTACCAGTCTTTGAAATTATGAAGAATCCATAGATCGAATTACTTTTTGGTGTTTCCCGTCACAAAGATGAATGACAGAGATATGAATAGAATTTGGGAGATCTGTCAATCCTCTCCCTTCCTTCAAAAAGTACTAAGAGGGTGAAAAGTCCATTTAAAAAAACAACAGAACTATTGTTATATCGAAGGAAATTGTCATTTCATTTGGATTTGTCTGAAAGCATGCAGTTTTTTGTGTTTTTTTTTTTTAGAGAGAGATATAGCGAGAGAGGGAAGCAAGCAGGGGGAGTTGGAGAGGGAGAAGCAGGCTTCCCGCGGAGCAGGGAGCCCGATGCAGGACTCGATCCCAGGACCCTGGGATCATGACCTGAGCCGAAGGCAGACGCTTAACGACTGAGCCACCCAGGTGCCCCTGAAAGCATGCAGTTTTAAGATTTTATTTTTTTAAGTAATCTCTGTATCCATCATGGGGCTCACAAACTCACAACCCTGAGATCAAGAGTCTCATGTTCTTCTGACTGAGCCAGCCAGGCACCCCCAGTTTTTTAAGTTAGTATATAAATGTTTTTGAGAACTTGCTTTTTGTTTCCGTTATAGAGAAAGACTGTCCTGGACAGTGGGTGAAAACAGAGAGTGTCCTTAGTAACAGAGGTGCACATGCTTTGTGAGGGCAGGATATCACTGGCACTCTGCATCTCGTTCTTATTGGTGATTTCAGGAAGCATTACTTTTCTTGGCTTGGTCATTTCCTTCATAGGCAACTGGGTACATTGAATTCATCCTTCTTATACCCTGGAGACCCTGGTTACAGGATTATATAAAGCCTTGTGCTTTGAAAATATATACTTCATATGAACTTCAGTCATACATTTGTCTGCCTGAATTATACAACAGAAAGGAGATCAACCACATTTTTGTATGAATGTTGATTGATTTTATTTTTGTGGATTTTTTAAAGACATACAAAGTATATTATTAAAACATGCCAAGCTTAGAAAAGAATACATGAAAATTCACTTGACTCAATTTTCTCTTCCAGATTATGGGACATAGAATGTGGTGCATGTTTACGAGTCTTAGAAGGTCACGAGGAACTGGTGCGCTGTATTCGATTCGATAACAAGAGGATTGTCAGTGGGGCCTACGATGGGTGAGTTTGCTAACAGGTTTTAAAAAAAATGTACATCTTGATCTCTCCTCGCTGAGGATGATTAAATACAGTATTTCCCTGACTCTGAAAGATTATGGATTTCACAGAAAGCATCTGATACAATATTTCTTGTGTCTAATCTATGTGTTCACCTCTCCTTTGTTTACTTTTCTAAAATGTTCTTCCCGATCATTTATTTGCTCATGATTTTCATTAACATTTTAGTTATTTGGTTATATACTTGTCTGTTTTACCGTATAAAGCAAAGAACTGGGAAAACCCAGTATACCAGGATATGTGTGTAAAATAATGACTTACTAATAAAACTGAAGTATTGGAGGCAGTATCTTTGGGGCATAGTGTGGTAGGCCCTTGAATATGGATCTCTTTGAGTAATTCCTAAAAGTATAGCGCTCTTGTCTTCACTTCTCCTAGCATTTCGGTGACAACAAGTTTAGTAATCTTTATTTTCTTTGGTCTAATTTCCAGTGGTTTTAGAATCCATTCATGTTGTGAATGGATCCCATGTCCAGCACTGCTAAACACTTAGTAAACTCATACAAAAGTGTATTATTCACTTATGAAGGCCTCTTTCTCATTTCTTCTTGTCAGGGTGCCTGACGTGGGGGGTGGAAGGCTGTAGTTCACATACTGACAGCTTTTTAAATACCAGAAACTACGTTATATTTTCTGATTGCCCTGGTTTTGATCTGTTCCCACCTTTCTTGGATTTTGTCTGTTATTTACCTTGAGGAGACATGACCCTATGTTTGATTTTTAGAAGGGCTAAACTTTTCTTATTTAAATCAAAATATGAGCATTTGCTTGTATAAATTACATAGTTCTTCAGTGGGCTCCAGTCCTCTGGTACATGTTACGTGGGCCATTCTTAGAATTGACCAGAAATAAGATGCCTCAGAATTACAGGTTCCTCGGTCTAAGTGACTTCTTATATCATTAAGAGGTCTAATGTATAAGATCTCTTCCTGGCCCCAAAATATGGTGTAACTTTACCATTCACTATCTTCAGCTTGGTTAAAGCTAACCTATTTCTCGTTTTTTAGGTTAAACCTGTACATTTTCCCCTGTTAAGACCAATAACCTCTACCCAAGAATGAATGCAAGAACCAAGTCTCCAAAACAAAAAAGTTTTTATATATTCCTGTGAGCTGCATTTATCGTATAAATCACATTCACCGTACATATTTATTGCCATGACTTTTTGCTTTTCTTCCTGTGGTCCCTTAATTTTGCTTTTAATTAAGATTTTTGTCCCCTTTTTGATCTTTAGAAAAATTAAAGTGTGGGATCTTGTAGCTGCTCTGGACCCCCGTGCTCCTGCAGGGACTCTCTGTCTACGGACCCTTGTGGTAAGAGCCTCGTTGTTTAGAGGGAGTTGGGGGACAGGAAGGAGAAGAAATTGAACATTGATGTGCTGTGGAATACAGATCTGGATTTGATAGTTAGAAGTTCACAAAACCTACTACTAAGTGGAAAGGCAACCAATACATGACAATAAAATATGTTTATGTAGCGCCTTTCATCCAAAAGTGCATTAGAGACTGTATATGGAGAGGAACGTGGCAGCTGTTTAACAGCTGCACAGCAACTCCACACCACAGTTTAGTACAGGAAGTGAGTAAGAATTCTGTATCTACCAGAAACGGTAGGGGTTACTTAGGGGACGAGAACATAATTACTCAAATTGGAACCTGTCCAGAAGCTGAGGACCTGCACACCTGTGCCTGCAAAAAGTGCCGTGGGAGCCTGTGTGAGCCCCTGGTCAGCCCCCTGGCTCTGCAGCCTATTCAAGGCGTGCTGCCTCCAGCCACGTGAATCCCATGTCTTCTATTCCTCATATACCCCCTTGCCGTGAACATCTTGACATTTGAGGAAAGAAGTGACTCAAAAGGAGGAAAGTCACCTTTGAAAGCACTAAATTCTTTATCATGGTGTTCACCAAACGCCTGCATGAGAAAATGGCCTAAGGTTAAAAGCTGCTGCCATTCGAAAAAGAAGATTAGGTGGGGCACCAGGGAGCACAACTCAGGAAAAAGATGAGAGCTAACATTTGAAGCCCAGTGTTCTGAATCCTAACTCTCAACATTTGGCGGTCTCTGCTCTGGGGAAGAGAGAGAAGAGATGTTTCTTTGTCTTCCTTTTTGGATTTAAAGCTCATTCTTGCAGCACCAGACCTGCTTTACCTGCGTGTTTCACACACGTTTTTTAAAATGTGTACTTTCATTCATCTACAATTAATCTACATCTAAGTGAGGTATAATTTACATACAGCAAAATTTACCTTTTTTCAGTGTATTTTTTCTGAATTCTGCAGTGTATAAACACCTCAGTCAAGATCTAGAACATTTCCATCACCCCAAAAATGATGCCCCTTCGTATCAATCCCCTCTTCCCCCACCCCTAGCAGTTATCTGATTTCTTCCCAATGCTTTTGCTATCTTATGAATGTCCTGTAAAGTAAATCATATAGTATGTAGCTTTTTGCATTTGGCTTTTTTCACTTCAGTTGAGATTCATTCATGTTGTTACCTGTGTTCGTACTTTGTTCTTTTGTATTGCTGAGTAGTATTCCATTGTGTGGTTGTGCCAGTTTGTTTATTTGCTTACCAGTTGAAGGACATTTGGAATGCTTCCAGTTTGGAGTGATGCTGAAAACATTCCCTTACAGATTTTTGTGTATACATACTGTTGTCTTTCCTCTTAGGTAAATACCTAGGAGTGCAATTTCTGGATCCTATGATAAGTGTGTGTTTATATTTAAAAGAAACTACCAAGCTGTTTCCCAGAGTGGCATTTTGGGAGTTCACAAATGCAAACCATTTTGTATTTCCACTGATGGAATGTATAAGAGTCCCATTTTTCCATTTTTCCACATCCTTGATAGCACTCAGTATTGTCAGTTTTTAAAAATCATAGCCATTTGAGTGGGTGTGTAGTGGTTGTAGTTTTAATTTGCATTTCTGTGATAATTAATGGTGTAGAACATCTTTTTATTTGCTTTTCTTTTATGAAGTATCTGTTCAAATCTTGTCCTCATTTATTTATTGAGTTGTCTTAAGTTTTAAAAACCGACTTACTGAGATAAAATCGATATACAATATAGGGGACATGTTTAAAGTGTACAACTCAATAAATTTTGATACATGTACATACCAGTGAAACCATCTACTTCAACCAAGATAATGAACATATCTTCATGCCCCCTCTGTAATCTCTCCTTCCCATCCCACCCCACTTCCTGCTACTCCAATCCCCAGGCAACCACTGATCTGCTTTCTGTCAATATTGATTAGGTTGTATTTTCTAGGTTTTATAAACGGAATCATACAGTACAGTATTTACTCTTTTTTGTCTCTTTTCACTAAGCATAATTATTTTGAGATTCTGATTTATATCAATAGTTCATTTCTTTTTAAAAATTGCTGAGTTAGGTACTCCATTGTATGGTTATACCATACTTTATTTATCCTTTTGCTGGTTGATGAAAATTTGGGTTGTTTCTAATTTGGGGCTATTATAAATAAAGTTTTTGTAAACATTTGTGTAGAATGAAATGAACATATGCTTTCATTTCTCTGGGGTAATTCATAGAAGCAGAACAGTTAAGTGTATGTTTCATATTTTTAAAAACTGCCAAACTGTTTTCCAAAGCAGTTGTATCATGTGACAGTGCATGAGAGTTCCAGTTACTCCACGTCCTCACTAATACTTAGTTTGAGTCATTCTAATAGTGTGTCACGGTATCTCATTATGATTTTAATTTGCATATACCTAATGTTAATAATGTTGAGCATCTTCTCTTGCTTTTATTTGCCATCTGTATATCTACTTCGGTGAAGTTATCTGTTTGAATCTTTTGCTACTTTAATTGGTTGGGTTTCTTACTGAGTTTTAAGATTTCTTTTACATATTCAGGATAATATAAGCCCTTTTTGAGATAGATGATTCACAAACATATTCTCCCAGTCCATGTTTTGGTTTTTCATTCTTTTACGAGCACCTTTTGGAAATTCTTAATTTTTGTTAAGTCCAATGTATCAACTTTTTCTATTATGGATTGTGTCATTTGCAGTTGTATCTAAAAAAAAAAAAAAAATCTTTAAAAATCCAAAGTCGCAAAGATCTTCCCCTGTGTTTTCTTCTAGAATTTTTATAGTTTTAGGCTTTACATTTTGGCCTGTGATTATTTTGAGTCCGTTTTTATAGATGGTACAGGTATGGATCAAAGTTCATACAGATATCCAATTATTCCAGCACTATTTAATTCAAAAGACTATCCTTTTTCCTCTGAATTGCCTTTTGCAGCTTTGTCAAAAATCAATTGACTCTATTATGTGGGTCTACTTATGGACCTATTGAGTTCCATTGATCTTTTTGTTTGTCATGATGCTAGTATCATACTTTCTTGGTTACTGCAGCTTTTTATTAACTCTTGAAGTGTAAGTCCTTCAACTTCGTTCCTTTTCCAAAGTTTTTTGGGTCCTTTGAATTTTCATGTGAATTTTAGAATCTGCCAATTTTAACAACCAAAAAAAAAAAAGATGAGATTTTCACTGGGATTTTGATGAATCTAGCTCAGTTTGGAGAGAATTAACAACACTGTCTTCTGGTCCATGAACACAGTATCTCTCTCCATTTGTTTAGGTCTTTAAATTTCTCAACAATGTTTCATAGCCTTCAGTGTAAAGGTCTGACACATCTTTTGTCATATTTATCCCTAAGTATTTCATATTTTTAGTGCTATTGTAAATGATATTTTAATTTTGGGGGTTTTTAAAATTTTTAATTTCTGAGCTGTGTATTACAAGCATATAGAAATACACTGTTACTTCTTTTGCAATATGTGTACCTTTCATTTCTCTTTCTTGTTTTATTGTACTGACTAAGACTTACAGTCCAAAGTTCAAAGAATTGGTAAGAGTGGATGTCCTTCTCTTGGGGAACAGACAGTTGGTCTTTCAGCATTTTGTATATACATATATATAGATACATGTCAGCTGTAGATTTTTTGTAGATACCCATTATCAGGGGATTAGGAAGCTTCTTTATATTCCTAGATTGCTGAGAGTTAGGAATGGATCTTGTTAACCACTTTCATGTGCATCCAAATGTTAAACCCAATTTTACATCTCTTTGGATCCCGTGAACATTAAAAGGATAGTAATCAAGGAATACTATGAACAACTCTATGCCCCCAAATTTGATAACCTAGATGAAATGGATCAATTCCTTGAAAGATATAATCTTCTACAACTCACATGGGAAGAAGTAGACAATCTGAATGGGCCTATGCCTATTAAAGAAATTGAATCCATAATTAATAACATTGCAAAACAGAAAGCACCAGGCCCAGATGGGTTCACTGGTGAATTCTACCAAATGTTTAAGGAAGAAATTATACCAATTCTTCACAATCTTTTACAGAAGATAGAAGCAGAGTGAATACTTCCTAACGCATTCTATGAAGCCAGCATTACCCTCATACCAAAAGCAAAAAAAGGTATTACAAGAAAAGTACAGATCATATGTCTCCTGAACACAGATGATAATCTATGAGCTCATTTACTTCTTGTAAAGAAAGTAAAATAGTGCAACCTCTACGGAAAGCAGTATGGGGTTTCTCAAAATATTAAAGATAAAGCACCCTCACTTCTAAGTGTATATCCCAAAGAATTGAAAACAGGATCTCAAAGTGTTAATTGCATACTCATACTCATATCAATATTATTCACAGTAGCCAAGAGGTGGAAGCAACCCAAGTGTTCATCAGGAGATGAATGAATGAACAAAATGTGGTATATACGTACAGTAGAATATTATTCGGCCTTAAGAAGAAGGGAAATACTGTCATATGCTCCAACATGGATAATACTTGAGGACATTATGTTAAGTGAAACAAGCCAGTCACAAAAGACAAATACTGTACTATTCCACTTACATGAAGTATCTACAGTGGTCAAACCCAGAAAGTAGAGTGGTGGTTGCCAGGGGTTGGGGGCAGAGAGAAATAGGGAGTTGTTGTTTAATGGGTTTAGAATTTCAGTTTTGCAAGATGAAAAAGTTTTGGAGATTGATTGTACAACAGTGTGAATGTACTTAACAACACTGAACTGTAGGGGCGCCTAGATGGCTCAGTTGTTAAGCGTCTGCCTTCGGCTCAGGTCATGGTCCCGGGGTCCTGGGATCGAGCCCCACATCGGGCTCCCTGCTCGGCCAGGAGCCTGCTTCTCCTTCTCCCCCTCCCCTTGCTTGTGTTCCCTCTCTAGCTGTCTCTCTCTCTCTCTCAAATAAATAAATAAAACCTTAAAAAAAAAAACTGAACTGTACACTTAACAATGGATAAACATAAATTTTATGTGGTTTTTTCCATAATACAAATTAAAATATTTTTAAAATAGGCAAACACAATTGTATGACTAATATGAGTATTATGCAGGATTTTTTGGTAATATTTTAAACACTTTTCTTAAAATCTAAGTGTAGTCTTGTCACTGTCCTTATATTTAGTGATTTCACAGTAAAGAAAATTTCTATACTTACTTAAAAGGTAGCAGTATGCCAGGAAAATGAAGTAACTCTTAAAAATAAAACCCTCATCAAAATATTAGCAAATTGAATCCAACGATGTATAATATATGTGTGTGTGTGTGTCTGTGTGTGTGTGTATACACACACCATGACCAAGTGGCATTTATTCCAGGTAGACAGAACTGGTTTAGTATTCAAAAATTCAGCTATCTAATCCATCACATCAAAAAGCTAAAGAAGAAAAATCACATTGTTATATCAGTACATGCAAAATCCAGTGTCAATTCATGATAAAAACTCTCAACAAGCTAGGAATAGAGGGGGAACTTCCTAACTTCATAAAGAAAAATGCAAATTGAAACTCCAGTAACATATCAAAATGTCTAAAATTTAAAAGATTGATAGTATCAGTTTGTTGGTGAAGATGTGGAGCAACTGGAACTCTGATACATTGCTGGTGGGAGTATAAATTGGCACAACTTTTGTAAAACTGAAAAAAAATAAAACTGTTTCCCTGTACATACTAAAGCTAAACATATACCTACTCCATGGCCCCGCAGCTCTACTAGATGAAATGAGAGCATATATCCTTCAAAAAACATGGACATAAGTGTTCATAGCAGCTTTATTAAATAGCCCAAACTACAGTCAACCCATATGTCCACCGTAGGACAAAAGATAAAATGTAGTGTGTTCGTATTATGGAATGGCAACCAGTAATTTTAGAGAAGAACATTACATGCAGTAACGAAGATGCATCTTGCACTGTTGAGTAAGAGAAACCAGGCATAAAAGAATACATGCTGTATGAGTGTATTTATATGAAATTTAGGAACAGAAAAAATGAATTGATGATGAAAGCATTGGGGTGGAAGTAGTATTGAGAAGTAAGGAGCATGAGGGCACTTCCCAGGATGCTGGAAATAGTCTACATCTTGACCAAGGTGGTAGTTACTGCCAGTGTGCGCTAGAGCAGCTTTACCTGCTAATGAGAGACAGTTGTCAAATTGTCATGAGTTTTGCAAGCTTGTTGACCTCACATGGGTAGCTTGAAATTAACCACTGTAGGAATTTTTACACCACAAAAATGTGTGAATGCTTTTACAAATTGGGGAGAATTAGTTGATAAACATTTACCAGCCCACCTTGTATTATTGCTCATCAATCCTTGGCCTCTGATTGTAGAAGAATCCAACAGATACAGAAAGAGAATAAGGCCAGGGAGGTACTGAGAAATGTTCTCATTCAGCCTAAACCAAGGAGAGTTAGCAGTGAGAAACTAGCATATTGTTTGACATGGCTCAGCTCTAGTGAATATACCTTTGATTGTACAAAATCAACTGCCCAATATTGGACTTTCTCCATTCTGCCTTTAATCCAAATTGCTTTTTTTCTGTGTTCTTGAAACAGCTAAATATTAGAGATTATCATCATACACTTAGTCTTTCCATAGACTTCTTTTGACATGTTGCTGAATTTGTGTCCTTTTGATTTTGAGTAGTTCAAAAGTTTTTGTTTCTGCTGCTTTAGGAGCATTCTGGAAGAGTTTTCCGACTCCAGTTTGATGAATTCCAGATTGTCAGTAGTTCACATGATGACACAATCCTCATCTGGGACTTCCTAAACGACCCAGCTGCCCAAGCTGAACCCCCCCGCTCCCCTTCTCGAACATACACCTACATCTCCAGATAAATAATCATACAGTGACCTCATACTTGCCCAGGTATGAAAAAGAATTGTGTAAATAGCACTGTGGGTAGGAGATGGAATATTGGCTGTTGCTAGCTCATGGAGCCTTTCTCGTACCCTTTCTCTCTCCAATTCCTATAAAGCAGGTGAAGCAACAACATGAGACAGGGCTGGGGCTGCACTGGACACTGTCTTTCATCAAGGTAGCTAGCCTCAATTCTAGATGATTCTTGATCTAGATTTGAATGAATAATTTCTGCCCCAGTTATCTAATAGGATTGTTAAGAAAATAAAATCAGATTTGAATCAGTTTCAAAGCTGAGAGTAAGCCATAAGGCCAGTGACTTTGTAGTTCCCAGATCAAACCAGTTCTTATAATAAGAGACCCTTTAAACCAAGTAAATAATGTGTGAGTAGAAAATTTCTTGGTGACAGCTCTTGGCTGACTTCTCACAGCCTTGTCAGTGTCATTGGATTATAAAACATGGCTTTTTTATCCTCATCCCCACTCCCCACCCCCTCCAAAAAAGGCCTTGATAGTAGTTCGGAGTTGGTGACAACTCCATTTATTCTCCCACTCAAGTCTCCAACCTCCCTCTGAGGAAGGAGAACATCCCACATTTCATCTTTATCTATGTAATGGTATATTCAGATCACACCCAGCGTCAAGCAGTTCAAATCCATTAATGAGGTTATCATTGGGTTGGGGAAACTGCACTACTGGGGAATGTACTGTCATTATGATTTCTTATTTCCCACACTTACCTTAGTTCAATGGCCGAAGTACAGATTTAGTACACTTTTCTGCGTATCTTTTTGTAGTGGTTCTAAGTGGGGTGGTCCATGCCCTGCTGGACTCACTTCAGTGCTCACTGTTCTCACAGAGGACACACCGCTTCCTATCCCTCAGCCAGTTTACCCAGGCAGGTGAGAATCCTAGATGTGTACCCCTGGGCAAGCAACTTCCAGAGCCTTAGATTCCATATTAGTAAGATGGATTGCAATCCCTACCTCACAGAGCTGTTGTGAGGATTGCACTGAAATGTCCTATGTAAAATTCTTAGTGCTTAGCACGGTGCCTAGCACAGAACAAGCCCTCAGTAAAAAGTGGTCATCGTTAGTAATACTGTAATTGTCATGTATCTATCCCCTCCTTTTGACAAAATTTTCATTAGATTACTATGGCATTTTGCCATTTTTAATATTCTTCCTGGCTTTCTATTGTTGGTCTCCTTTCTCCTCTCACCTCTGAAACAGACATCCCCTAAGAGTGTGTCTCGGACTTTTTTTCCTTATCAAAGCTTCCTGTTTTGGCTGCTTTTTCTCTTCCCGAGGCTTCAGCTCTCATCTCATTGTAGGTGACCCTCAAATTTGTATCTCTAGTCCCAACCTCTGTCTTAATCTCCAGGCCACATTACCAGCCACCACCTACACACCTGTCCTTGAAGTTACAAGGAGCGTGTCTGGTGCACACTTCTAACAATCAGACTTCCCCCTCATCCACTCTGCCAGGGCCCTCCAGCCAGGAGGCTGGACAGCTTCACCCAGCTGCCCCCCTTCTGCTGGTGGCACAACTATGCTTCTGGCCGCTCAGGGCCAGAACCTCAGAGCTGGCCTCACCTACTCCACCATCACAGGGAGCAGGTGAGACCTTGATGATATACCTGCCGGAGTCACTCGTATGTCGGAGTCACACTGCACAAGCGCTGCGGCCCTGAGCGTGTCCGTGAGCCCCACCGTGTCCCCACGCAGCCTGTGTAGCCCTTGACAGAAGCTCCTGCTTGGCCTGGGCAGAGAGCAGGTGTTAGGAAGGACCTCTGAGCCTTTCTCCCATTTGACAGCTAAGTTAATATTCTTCTCCTCTTAGAACAAGTGAGAAATGTAGGGAAAGGGACTAATGACTGTGCTCTGTTTTCACACAGGACTCATTAAAGTTGCGGTATTTAACATATCTGCCAATACCAGGATGAGCAACAACAGTAACAATCAAACTACTACCCACTTCCCCGGACTAGCCGAGGAACGGGGCTTTGAGACTCCTGTTGGGACACAGTTGGTCTGCAGTCGACCCAGGATGGTCTACTCAGCACAGCTGACTGCTTCCGTGCTGCTATCAGAAGATGTCTTTTATCTTTTGTGAATGATTGGAACTTTTAAACCTCACCTCACCTCCCCTCCTTTCCTCTCTGCACCTGTTTTTCCTCATTTGGTTCCAGACAAAGATGACTTATAAATATATTTAGTGTTTTGCCAGAATCTCTCTTGCTTTGCCATTAAGCAGAAGAACTAGTTTCCCTATATAGCCTTCTGGGAGACCAACTTCTAGGGGACAGGGGGTACAGCTTCAAGCCAGACAGCACCCATTTTCTCCCTGTGAACTCCAGGAATGCCCAGCACCTGGCAGGATCAGCCCAGCCTCACTGTGCTTAGGAGAAGACAGCTGTCTGTATGGCCTTTGGGGCGAGAAAGAAAACAAAAATACACACTGGAAGATCTGGGCCTCTTTCCTTTCATCTCTTTCTGTTTCTGTCCTTCCTCCCTTTTCCCCCACTCTCCTTCAACCTGTTTCTCTGCTGCACCTGAGAAGAAAGAGTACGAAGAGAGGTTCTCAGTTAACATGAGGCAAATCAGAGAAAATGCCACACTTGGAAGAGCTAAATGCTGTCCAGTCAAAGTTTCAAACCCAGGCTTTTGCTGCAAGTGACCCTGTGGGGCAGCAGTGGGTTCTTAGAAGGTACTCTCATCATATTTGCAACTCTTCTCTCTCTCCTAACAGCACCCCCATCAGTTTAAAAAGGTGGGGGTGGGGGCAGAAATCGCCTGGGCTCCATCAATGGCCACATCTTTTCTGGACTCAGCAGTCTCCTCGATTCCATGTAGAGTGTGCAAAGGAGTTGCTGATTGCATTTCCTCTCATTAACAATTAGATGTGTAATGAAAAGCATTGTACTTCATCTTAAATCACTGGTAAGGCTCAGCCTAAAGAAAGGTTTGAAATGGCCAGAGCCAGTCGCTGGGTGCAGTCCACATAATGGTTCACATCTCTGATTTGCTCGTCAGGGTCTGTGGACACCCAGCTCCTGTGTCTTTGCCAAGACCACGATCAGAGTAGTTGAGAGGTGGTCAGAGGTAAAAGTGGATTTCTTTCTCATTTAGAACAGTAAATATCATCTCTCAGAAAGCAAGCTAATCATCTCAACCTTGCACTGCAGAACCTTCCTCCTGCTTTTCCCAAACCTGGTATTTACAAAAGGGCAAAGCTGCCGGAAAGAGGATCAGGGTGAAGTTTGGCACACAGGGTTTACTAATGGGGCAGAAATTGCCTTCGCTTTTCTTTTCTTCCTCCTCCGGCCTTATTTAACTCTCCACTCTCCCCAGCCAATAAAATTTCTGGAAGTTGGTAAGCAACATAAACAAATGGACCTCAGCAAGAGCCAGGCCAACCTGGCCACTTAAAAGGCAGCTGTATAAGCGTCGGGCAGGGCGGGTGTGCCACCCCAACTTGGGAACACGGAATACTACCAGCATGTGCCCAGCTTGTTTCCCGGGGGAGGCACGGGGCTGCACCAGCCCTCTCGTGTGGTGTGGGCACACCCATTACAGGTTCAAGGCCACACTGCAGTCTCTAGTTTCCCTTGGAAGCTGAGCAGTTAGTCAGGCCTGTTGTTTCTGTTCCTAAGCAAAGCAGTTGAGTAAAAGAAAGCCCCGTTTTAGCCAGCTGCTGTAAAAACATCAGAATGGAAGCCAGTTGCAGGTGACCTCAGAGCCAGACCACCTTTAGTTAAGCAAGGGGGAGAGGGAGAGAAAGCCATCTTCACCCTTCCCTTCTGATGTGACTGAATGTTGTTGTTATGTATTGAGGGGCAAGTTATGCATATATGCTTTTCCTTTCCGGCTTCAGGAGAGCTTTTAAGCTTTTGGTTCCAGGTTATATTCAGAAAATATTTCCCAGTGTAATATGTCATTGCCTGGGAAATATTTTCTGAGTATAAGTCCCTTCCCACCCACCCAAATGCTACAGAGAAGTGTTTTCTATTTAGCTGTCATCAGAGTTCCTTGTCTATTGTGTTGACTATTTTTGGCTTTTTGATTGGTTAAGGATTTTGCTACAGGTGAGGCAGAGGGCCATCAGCCCTGAGTAACACACAGGTCAGGCATTAAAGGGGCGTGGATTTCAAGCTGTTTGAAAATATTGTCCAATAGCCATAACTTTAATAGCCCTTCTGTTATATGCTGCTATTTAAAAGTGGGAGCTGTTGAATATTCATTGATGCCCGGGGTTTTGCTCTCCCATCTAGGTTCAGTTGAAGGTAGATTATTTCTAAGATTGTTTTGAAGCTTGTCCAGTACATCATAAATGAGATCAAGGGTGGACCCTGCAGTCTGGAGCCATTAGCTCCATCGAGCATGTTCTCCAAGTTGTCCTTTGCTGCTGATGGAAATGGGAATGAAGTTAAGTGGTCTGAAAAACTGAGTCAGTCTCATTTCTCAGCTCTGGGGGTCATTTACCAGTTCATTGTAGAAGAAATAATCAGGTAAGTAGAAGTTCATTTCCAGAGAAGGTAAACCCCACTTACCATCTCTGCATGATTTCGGTCGGAATTGATTATCACTAATCCCCAACTGGGCTAGAATAAATGTAAAGTTTGACCTTTTTAAAAAGAAAAGAGAAACAAAGAAAGTCTCAATACATTGAAAGGAATGGTAGAAAAGGAGCTGAAGGAGTCTGTTGGCTCTGAAATGGCATGTCTCCATTGTAGATTAGTCTCTTCTCACTAAAATTCCAGTGTGGGCCTGAAAGAGGCGTTTCTTAAAGATGGGAGGAAGCCCCTTCAAAGGCGGGCACGCAAGGAGCGCGTGCACGCACCTGCGCCTGCACCCTGGAACTCTCTGGGCACTCAGGAGCTCTCCAGTCACACCTGGGCTGCTTGGACAAAACCAGCATGCCTTGCTGCACATGTGTGTATTTTCACTGCTGAGAACATCCTTTTCCTTTCTTATGTGCCATTTGAAAGTGGACATGAATTGTGAATGGAGGCCTTTTACACTTGTCCCTTGGCAAGATTTTTTCTGGGGACTCTTCACCATAAACTTCAGAGACAGGACTCTCTGGAACTCTATTGACAAGTAATAAAGTCTGGCCCTCATAACTTGTTTCTGAACTGGAAAAAAAAAAAAAAACCTGGGACCCCTAAATCATTCTGTTTTCTGCTTGAGTAAGAAAAATCCTTCTTATTTTTCTTTTGTAAAGTCATAAGCTGAAGAGAAGAAAATATGCACTCTTCTCCTCTGCCGTCTCCTGGTACCCATTGGTCGGAACAGCTGTGGTTGGTCTACTCCTTACTTAGCACTTGATTGTATGTGGAAACCAAGGGCTTGGGGTGGAGGGGGGTAGGGGATATTGGAAATAATTAGGGTATTTTTTTTCTTTCCTAGAAGTAGATTAGATACCTTGGTATTGTTGACCTTCTTGGCATCTTCCATTTATTTTAGATGATAATACCTTCCTGCCTGAAGTGCGAGCAGTCCAACCCAGAATAGTGCAGGCGTGAGAGCCTAGGCTCCAAGCTTAATTCGGGAGGAATCGAAAGGTACTTCCTAGTGGAAAAAGGGATGCTTAGATACCCACCACCTGTGACCATCACAGCTCTTTGATGATCAGGTTTACCATGTGAGTTTAATCCACATTTCTGATCTTCCCTATTTGGGTGAGCTGAACAGACTTTCCAAGAGCCCGGAGAACATGAAAAGGTGCCCTTGCTTCTCCTTGCATTCCTTTTCCCTCCTAGAATAACTCTCACTTGTAACCAGCACACCCAAAGCCTGAAGGCAGAGTTCATCTCCCTGGGCTTCATCCACATAGCTGATCACTGACAGAGCAGAGCCCCTTACTTTACCATTGGCTCAACGTAATCAGTGCCAGAAAGATAGCCATCTCTTAGGGTAATAAAGCTGAGTTTTGCTTCTGCTGTTTTTATCTGTAGTTAATTTGTGACTTCAGAATACTTGGAACTGAGGAGCGAAACCAAAAAAGCACAATTATGGCTGCCTGATTTCTGGTGGAACTTAAAGCATTGATATCTGGAAACCTCTTCTGTTGGAAGTTGAGTACCTATGATCTAAAATTTCCTGGAGGCCGATGACCTCTAAAACATATGCTCTCCAGTCCACCCAGCTCTCTCAGCTCATGGTTGGCTCTGTGTGTGTTTAAGGATCAGTGTAGTGAATGGCATTATAAAGTGTCCCTTCCCCTCTATCCCTTTCTCTTCTTGGACACTGAAGGAAAAGACCAACAAGGAGGGTTAGACCTTTGGGTACCAAGGAAACTACCACCTTCCCAAATCAGTGATCACCTAAGCCCACCCAGACTGTTGTGAGGAATGTTCGCTGGACTCCAGCTATGGGGCAGGCCTGGCAACGAGTGTGAGCTTCCCTGAGAGCTTTCAGTTGGCTCAGCTCTCTGTTCTCTAGACTCTTAAGTACTGACTGCTTTGACTTTTGTGGTTATGTTTTCGTGATGTGTAGTCAAGGTACCAGTATGTTCAGAACCTAGGATCATGGTAAAATAGTGTGTTCTGGTTTTTGTTTTTTTTTTTTTTTAACTGTTGAGAAAAAAGTAACTTAAATTACAAATATAAGATTAAAGTGAGTTTTCTAAGTGTCTTGTCTCTTTGCCCCAACATCAAGAGGACAATGAGTTTCAATATATCAATTGAGGGAGTGCACAGATATCTTTTAAGATAATCTGACATGAGAAAACATTTAGAGAAGTGAGGGCCAAATGGTGTGAAAAAATCTGGGGCCCCTGGAAGACAACTAATGTTCCATGTTGAATTAAACCAAAGCCAAAGTGATGGGTAATTTGGGAACTGGTCACTATAGCCTCAGCCTGCCACAACCCAGCCGGGGCCCAGAACTTAGATTTTCCTCTGACTCCTCTGTGACTGAGATGGGTTACCCCTATATCCCGTTTTGTCAGTTTCTGGAAAGGTGAGCTCACATTCAGGAGCAATTTCCAGAGAAACTCCAACAAGCTACAAAAATGAAGGGAGCAGGGTGCTTGGCTGGCTCAGTAGGCAGAGCATGTGACTCTTGATCTCAGGGTTTTAAGTTGGAGCCTCATGTTTGGTGTAGAGATTAAAAAAAAAAAATTTTTTTTAAGATTTTATTTGACACACAGAGAGATAGAGAACACAAGCAGAGGGGAGCAACAGGCAGAGGGAGAGGGAGAAGCAGGCTCCCCAGCTGAGCAGGGAGCCCGATGTGGGGCTTGATCCCAGGACCCTGGAATCAGGACCTGAGCCGAAGGCAGACGCTTAACCGACTGAGCCACCCAGGTGTCCCCCCCCCAAAAAAAATTTTTTTTAATGAAGGGTGCATTGACCATCTGAGGGAAAACACTGCTACTCCAGGTGAACCCACCCCCTTCCCTACTTAAACCAAACCTTGGCCAAACCTTGGAAGATGGGTACAAGGTTATCAGCATAGACAGACCCCCCTCTACTCCCTCTTATTTTCCATCTGTGGGCTTTCAGTGGTAGTGCTCCTCCCTGCTTGACCAGACTCCTTGGATCTGTCACCCCGTGGTCTCAGTGCCTGTCATACCTGGACTGACACTGTGGTCATGGGAGCTCTCTCAGACTGTTAGATGTCAGGGCCCCACTGCAGAACTACCCTACTTGAACTGAAGGCACATCAGAGCCTCAGGTACACCTGGCATTTTGCAGGTGGGGAACCTGAGTAGCAAGAAAGGGGGCCTCCTCACATTGCCTGAGACCACACTAGAGTCTCCTCCCTAACAACTAAGGACAGGAAGGGAGGAGTCAGCAGAGGACCACCCCCCAGGCCACTGGCATCTACTCAGTTGTCACTCACCAGCCGGTCTCCTGAGCCCAGAATTGAGCATAGGCCGGGCCTGGGTTTTATGGGTCTCACCTTCAAACCAGTGTCAGGCCCTGAAGTCACTAAAGCGAGGCTGGCCTGGAATCCCTCTCCCCTTGAAACCTAGAGCTGCACCACCATCGGCAATGACTAAGGGAGGAGACCTCTCTTCTTCCTGATTGGCTCTTGCCAATTAAGAGCATTTTATTAGGCTGCTAATTAAAGGCACTTCGTTAGCAGCAGGAGAGGCCAGGTGGGTGTCTGGTGAGATGGAGCCAAAGCCAGGAGAAATTGTTTTCCTCCCCCCATGGAAGCAGAGCCTCTTAGGGAACCCTCAGTCCCCCAACGTTTCCTGCTGCGCCTGCCACACCCCTTGCTTTCAATTAGCAGCTCTGAGGGGAGTGAGGTCATTACGGAGCCTTCCCCTGCCTAAGGACACACGAGGCCCCCGGGGACTGCCCCAGTCCGGCTGCCAGTCTGTCCATGCACCTAGTTTGGAATGACCCAGGGAAGGAGAGGCTAGGCCACTCAAGGGTTTGTGTTTGTTCTCCCCACTGAGGAATGGCCCACAGGTCCCCATCACTGAGGCTATTGTTTGGTGAACAGGATGACCAGTCACTTGATCATGTGGTGTGAATCCCCATGCCCCCTTCCTCACCAAAGGCTCACTATGTTATTAGGAAGTATATATAATCTTCCTACGGATCACTTTGCAGGAGCTGAGCCCACACAGCCCCAGAGTGGGCCTGCGAGGAGGAGGGGCTGATGGGTTTACAATCCCAGCCACAAAAGACCCTGAGAGGACTCTTGTCCTGAGCTCATCACACATGGAGGCACTTCTTCTGCGTGGTCCACATGAGCCCAGGCAAGTCCCCTTCCTCCAGCAAGAGAGGAGGGTCTGGCTATGACTTAGCACAGGAGGCTGGCATGCAGGGTCGGAGTTAGCCCCTCTCCAGAACCCTCCCTGTCCCGTCCTGCTGCGCTCCTCACCCCCTCACTTAACTGTAGAATTAGCACCAGCCCCGACTGGGAGGGCAGATTTATGGCTAGGCCTGCCTCCCTCCATTTAACCCGAGGCCGGCCCGGGCTCCAGACACTAAATTAGATTTTTGACAATTAGAGAGACTAATGGGCACATAGCCATCCCCAGAGCCAGATATCCAGCAAGGCCGTCTTTTAATATCCACCACTGCCCAGCCAGCTCCTCCTGGCTGCCCTCCTCTCTTCCCAGATGGGCGTTTCTCTCCCATGTCCTGTACCTCTTTGCTGGGGCTCCGCGTGCACTCCTGAGGTTCCTCTGGTTCCTTCTCCCTTGATTTCCTTACCCCCACCTTCCTGCCCCATGCCCAGTGCCGGCTCTGTTCTAGGGCTCTGCCCCTCCTCACCTTCAGGTCACTTCTCCATCTCCACCTTCACCAGGCCCCATCCCTCTAATCTTTCCATCTGCTCCCAGCGGACTGCAAGCCCCTTGAGGGCAGGGTTTGTGCCCTGTCCATATCCTACGTGCTCAGCCACCAGTGGGTTCTCAGTAAACGTTTCCTGAGCCTGCCTCCCGTCCTCCTCCCCCTGAGCCACTGGACCTCCAAGGCCGCCCACCTGCCCTCCTGACCCCAGGCCCAGCCCTGGCTCCGGCCTGGCTCCGCTCCAGCGTGGGCTGGATCCCCCTTCCCTGCCTCCCTTCAGCTCTGGCCAGTCTTGGGCTGGGTGGGTAATGAGATTGCAGTAAGTGGTGTTGGGGGGGGAAGCTGCTCACATTCACTCAGGCAGACTCATAGCTCTGTCAGGCTGATTGGTCCTGAGTGGAGGCGCAAACGGCCCCCCACGGACACGCTGAGATTGGTTATAAAATTACAAGCATTTGTTCTGCTGTCAGTGGCCTTCCCTCCCTCCCCTCTGCCTGCCTGCCTGGTCTCCCCACCCTTCCCACTCCCAGCTCTCTCTCCCCTGGGGTCAGCCCATACACCCTGAGGGACCCTGGCCAGGGGCTACCACAGCAGACAGAGCCAGGAGGCTGGGACCATCGAGCTCCCCATCCAGGCAGGCCTTCATGCCTTGGCCCTAGGATGGTCACAGCTCAGGCTGGCCTCGGAGTGACCTGACCCTGTGCTCCGTGTTTCCTGTTCCCTAAGGCTAAGTGAGGGTGGGGGACCAGGGCAAACAGGTCTTGGAATCCAGATGCCCACTCAGATCCCAAGTAGAGAAGTCGTCCTGAGCCCTGGCCTCCCAGACAGCCAGTGCCCACAACTTTTGAGGTGGCCCTGGGCAGGTGGAGGGGGTAGTTGGAGGCCTATCCTCCTGAAGGAGGAAGTCACCGGGAGGAGCCCCCTTCTCTCCTCTTCATGTGGCCAGTCCCCTGCCCTGTACCCTGACCCCAGATAAGGACAACTCAGGCCTCAGGATAGTACCCCCACCCTCTGACACCTGGGCCAGGCCTGAAAGCCAGAATGGCCCACCAGATCCCCCACTATGGTTACCCTATACAAGGTGAGTCCCCTTGGCCTACCCCCTGCATTCACTCTCTAGGGCCAAGGGTCCTTTGCAGGGGCCGATTACCCCCAAGCTGGTAGGCCCTGAAATCCTGTTTTGTGCTCTGGTGATACTCTCACAGAGATACCCACTCTTCACTGGCCCTGCTCCCTTGCCTGCCGCACACCAGCCCAGTCCGCCTCATGCTGGCCTCTTGGCCGCCTTCCACCTTCAGTCCTCCAACAAGACCCCAGCCCCTGGCACCTGCCTGGCCCTTCCGCCCCAGCCTCAATCTCTGCCTGTCTGTCGCTGTCCTGTCAGGAGGCACCAGGACATCCTGTCCCTGGCTGGGGGCCGCTGCTGCGAGGACAGTTGCCTAGCTTGGAGTAGGGAGCTTTGGGGGGCAGCATGTCCTGGGTGCTGGTTACAAGGTGCCTTCCTGCCATCCGTCATTCATTCTCAGCCTGGAATGTATTTGCTGTAATTACATCTTTAATTAGGGTGGTGACGGCTCATTGTTCACCAACAATGATGGATCAGATCCTCCTGCTTGCCATCCTCCCTCTGTCCGGCACCCTGCAGGTCAGCTCTCCCCCGACTCAGGGGTTGGGAAGAATACGAGAACCTGAGGCCCAGAGCAGCCATGAGCTCATCCCAATAGTGATTATGTACTTTAAGACCCCTGGGGACTCCCAAGGGACTGGTGAGACCCTGATACCTCCACCCAGGGCTCCCTACAAAAAGGCAAGGCCACCAGATATCTCCTTGGTCCAAACTGGCCAGGTTGGGGAGGGGGCGGTGCTCTGTTGCCCATCTCCGCCACCCCCCATCCCCCGGCTGGGCCCTGGGCCACACATTCTTCATCCACAGGGCTGACAAGCACAGAAAGCCTTCCAACTCTAAGCTGTGGGATATATGGGCAGGCAGTCCTATCTCTAAGCTCTCCTGTGCATTAACCAACCAACCAAGGCCTCCACTGCCATAAGCTTACACTAACCCGGGTGGTAGGTCCAGGCCCAAGTCTGCATGTGGTGGATGCTCAATGACTAAGTGAATGAACATTAGGCAGTGAGTGGAGATGTGTTCTGGGAGAGCGGGGCTTAGAGCTCCTCATTATGTGCCATGGGCTGGTCGGAGCCTAGGCTTTGCAGAGGGGCCAGGATGGGCAGTTAAGGCCCAAGGACCCTTGAGGAGGCCTTGCAGGGAATAAGAACCCTAATCTGGGTTAAAATTTCAGCCTGGCACCTTCTGGCTATATGACATTGGGTGAGTTCCCTAACCTATGTCTCAGTTTACTCATTTATAAAATGAAGACGAAAGCAGTGCCCTATTTCATAAGATGTCTGCAGATTCACTTAGCCGCTGCACATATGGTAGAGTCCAGGCTAAGGTGGCAGCCACTGCAGGGAACCCATCTCTGCTGTGGCTGCCTCCTGGCACCCGGGGCAAACAGGTGGCCTCCATCTTGGTTTGAGGAAGGCCATGCCCACTGCAGGCACTGTTGGGCACAGTGAGGGGAGCGGCAGGGCTATGATCAGGCTGGTGTAAGATAAGGTGCACAGCAGTTGCACAGGACATGCTTGTGATATAGGAATTGGCTGACCACCTTTCACAACTACAGGGGCTCTTCCCCAGTGTGGTCAGAATCTGGTCAGAGTAGGAGCCCTGGTGAGAGAGGCCACCATGTCCTGGCCTCATACAGAGAGGGAGGGGCTGGGAGGGAGAGCCTGGGGGCCAGCAGGGAAGCCTCGCCTACCTTATCTTTAAGGGTGCTGAGCCTTAGGAAGGGGGGAGAGGGGGAGGGGAGACAGGTGGAGTCCACCCTCTACCCCTTCTACCTTCCAACTCTAAAATTCTATGACTTCCCTCCCTCCATGGGGCCTTGTCATCTTCCACAGAGCCTCCCTACTCCCAGGGGTGGCTCCCTGTGCAGTCCCTCTTCCCCAGTGACCCTTTCCACCCTGCAGAGATCCCCCCTCCCCAGGGTAACTCCAAGACCCAGGCTGGAAAGATGCGCCCGTACCTAGCGGTAAGTATGCGCAACATTACATATGTATATTGGAGAGTAAATAACCCCAAAAAGCGCCTTGTAAATAGACTCCGAGTTTATCCTTTATTAATGAGGCACCGAGTGCCCTGCTGTTTTAGAGCAGCGAGACTTTCATAATATCAAAACCTAAATTACACTTGCGTCTCTCATCCCAGGGACGAGCATCTTTAGGCTCTGTTTGCAGAATGAGTAAGCAGGGATCCCTCCCTGCCTGCCTGGGATTTGTTGGCACCTTTCTCCTGGCTGGAGGGAGGGTGGAGCAAGTGCACCCACACCCACGTTCCCAGAGAGCTCTGTGTCTAAGGCTTAGGGTCCAGTGGGTGAGGGCCGCCTGAGATGCCGGTCCTCATTCTGTGTACAGAGTTTACAAGATCCAGGGGTAGCCCCAAGCTCTGGGGTTTGGAGGCATGGGATGGGGCAGGGGACACTTACTTGCACACTCTGTGACCAAGTTACTCCCTATCTCTCAGCCCCAGTTAATCCATATGTAAAATGGGGATAGTATCTTATAGGACGGTGTGAGGAACCAGTTAATGAGTCAGAAGTGGGGGTCAGTGCATAGTAGTAGGTGCTTGGTAAATGGGCTGTGATGGTGATAATGCAGACAACAATCAGCTCCCCTCTTTGGAAGAGGACACGAGTGTCTTCATTTCCTGGATCAGACCATTTGTGGGGCCACAGAGCTCCAGCCCCATCCTGACACCAAGGTCCTGTGCTGAGAGGATATTACCAGGGCCCACCTCACCCCCAGCATGACCTGCCAGTGCCCCTGACTCAACCCTGAGCTCAGCCAGGGCCAGGAACCTGCACCCTTTTGGCCCCTATGATTGCCCAGGTCAAAGGCCCCTCTCAGGCCCCTTGGGGATTGTGCCCACCAGACCCAGGCCTGGGCCAAGCCAGGCTAGGTCAGCAGGTGGACAGGCAGGCGCCGTGTGGGCAGGATTTACAGCCTGGTCAGCCAGGCTCCTGGTGCTCCAGTGGGTGTCATGTCGAATCTGTCCCATTATATGGACAGTTGAGTTTAATAGTCATTGTGTGCTTGCTCAGAGCCCAGCAAACATCGCGGGGCGACACCCCCTCCACTCGAGCCGCCCGCTCCCCAGCCACACGGCCCATCCGTACAGTAAATTAAAAATATGAATCACTTCTCCCCACTGCCTCCCCAAACGCTCATCTTGTCAGCCTCTATGTTGCCTTCATTTGTATTACCTTAATTTAATGTTAATTATGGTCTTCATTTACAAGGAACAAGCAAGCCCTGCTCTGCCGGGGGGCCTTGCCCCCACCCCCTCCCCCTCAGCCCAGGAGGGAGAAGCTGGGGGAGAACAGGAGTTTGGGGGGGGCTACAAAGGAGTGAGGAAAGGAGCGGGGGGGTGGGCAGGAGATGAGATCTGGGCCATTAGTGGCTGGTGGCCACTCAGGGAGGGACTAGGGAGACTCCCCACCTCCACATACTCTATCTTCAATCATTTATTCATTCAACAGTTACTTATTGAGCACCTAGTATGTGTCAGACAACTAGGGACCAGAATGATTGGGGAGGGAGATGTCTCCCTCCCTGATGAGGGCTAGTGGAGTCCCCTACACCATCCTGAAGTGAATATGCCAGAGGGCAGCACCAGGAACACATCATCCATGTCCCAGTTGGGCTGGGACCTGAGTCAGTCCAGAGGGCATAGGATATGGGCAAGAGATCTCTCCCTTCCAAGCTCCCCTCTTAGCTACCAGTGTCATGCCTACCCCAAACTGCTTTGTACCCGATCCAGACAGGAAGTTCTTTCTGGAGTCTTTCCTGAGTCCCTCTTGCTGCAAATCAGCCTAGGTTCAGAGCCTGAGTAGGGCCAGGAGTGGAAGGGTAACTCCCAGGCTACACTGTCTCTGGAGGGTTGGGAGGAAGGCATCATGGGGACCAGCACCCATCATCCCACCATCCACCATCCCACCACCAAACACCACCTCCACCAGCCCATGACCCCACCATCCAGCCCTGGAGACTTGCCCAAAGTCCTTGTGTCTGAGAGGCCATGTGGCTGTCCCTGCGCTGTCACACTCTGCCAATAGAACACACAATCACACACAAGCCTGTAGAGCCTGCAAGGGGCTCAGTAAATGTTGGTGGCTGATGTTACACGTGTGCACACAGGGAGTTGGCAGAGGGCCACCTGCACTCAAGCTGCCATTAACCACAAACCAGCCCCTCCCCCAGCACACGTCTCCTCTACTGGGGAAGAGATCTCCAGCTGGGAATAGCTGCTTGACAGATGAGGCTGTTCTGAGTGTGTGTCTGCATGTGTGTCTGTCTCTGGGGAGCTTTGATCCACACACAGGGGCATGTGTCCCCCCAGGTTCAGTGTGCCCCCCCCTGGGTTCCGTGTGCCTGTTTGTGCAAGAGCTTGTGTCCAGCAGGCCCACGCGCATGTGTGCGCGCCTGTGCTCATGCACACGACACTCCCCCCGCCCCCCGCCCCGCCTGTCAGCGGCGCTGATGACATTGGCGCAGAGGAAAGTGATGACAAATGCCCGTTATCAGCGAACGAGGCCGATGACAAATGGGCGGGCGCCGGAGCAGCCCCATTACGCTGTAATAACAGAAGATGGATGGCCTGGCGCCCACCCCCACCCCCACCCCCTGCACCGGTAACGGAGCCGATCCGGCTCCGCCCACCCTGGAGGGAGCCGGAGCTGCCCACCCGGCCGCCAATCACGGCAGGGCCGAGAGACGCCCAGGCCCAGGAGCCAGGAGCCAGGAGCCCACGCGGCCGCCCGCGGCGTAGGAACAAAGCGGTGAGCTCAGCGGGAGCGCTGGGCGCACTGGGCGGCAGGCCTGCCTGCGGCCAGGACATGCAGCTGTGCACACACATGGCCCGCACACGCGCCAGCCGCCTGTGTCCTTGCACGGTGCACCTGCAGCTCCTGTCCAGGCACAACCCCCACCTCACGGGACCACAGACACGTGTTCTGTGCCATGCATGGGCATACATCTGCCACCCAGATCTAGGTACACACCCACCAACATAAATCCATGCACACAGAGCTTGCATACCCATGCACCTGCGATTAGTACACATCGCTACAGAAACAACACTTGGTGTCTGTGCACATGTATGCTCCCAACATGCCTGTACATGCATGGATATGGAAGTTGAAGTTTGTATCACATAAGCAGAAATGCTTGTTTGTGGACACAGCCCTACACAGCTCTGTGCACACGATTCAGGGCTTCCAAACACACACACACACATACACACAGCTGTATCAACAAATATTAACTGAGCGCCTACATGTCAGCCAGGTACTGTGGAGTTAAAATGATAAATATAACATCATCCCTGTCTTCCAGAATTTTAAGTCTACTAGAAGGAGCAGACAAATTGCTATGAGTGAAGGCAGAAGATGATTTGTGCTTTGACCCAAGTACCTAGCTGTAATGTGAGATTTCCAACAGAAAAATCAGAAAAGTCTTCCTGGAGGAGGTGCCTAAAGGAAGAATAAATTCTCAAAAGGAACTGAATTCTGTTAAAAAAAAAAAGGTATGAAAATAGGAACGTGTACGGAGTGTTTGGGGCCAAGGAGTCTAAGGGGCCAAGAGTCCAAGCGAATGGCACTGGGTGAGTGTGTGGGAATGAGACTTATCACATAGATTAGGGCCAGGATGCCAGAGCTGGGAAGAGGCTGGAGGCTAGAGGGCCAGCGAGGAGGCTGGAGCAGGCCCGCATGAGTGACCAGCAAGGCCTGAGCCAGCACCAGACATAGAAAAGGAGAGAACCAGGGCACCTGGCTGGCTTAGTCCAAAGAGGATGCAACTCTTGATCTCTGGGGTCATGAGTTCAAGCCCCACGTTGGGTGTAGAGATTACTAAAAATAATAATAATAAACTTAAAAAAATAAGGAGGGCGCTGGGTGGTTCAGTTGGTTTACCATCTGCCTTCGGCTCAGGTCCTGATCTCAGGGTCCTGGGATCGAGCCCTGCCTCAGGCTCCCTGCTCAGCGGGGGCAGGGAGTCTTCTCCCTCTCCCTCAGCTCCTTCCGCCCCCCACCCTTGTGGACGCACATGCACTCTCTCTCTCTTAAATAAATAAATAAAATCTTAAAAAAAGGAGAGGACCAGAAGGTCAATGAATGGGGAAGTGCCAGACAGGGCCAACTTTACAGGCATATGAATTACGCAGTACCAGGGGGCCCTGCATTTAGAAGGGCAGCAGCTTGGTTTAATGCTGTCTTGAAATTCTTTATAATTTATGGGGCGCCTGGGTGGTCCAGTTGGTTAAGCGACTGCCTTCGGCTCAGGTCATGATCCTGGAGTCCTGGGATCGAGTCCGGCATCGGGCTCCTTGCTCGGCAGGGAGTCTGCTTCTCCCTCTGACCCTCCTCCCTCTCATGCTCTCTGTCTCTCATTCTCTCTCTCTCAAATAAATAAATAAAATCTTAAAAAAAAAAAAAGAAATTCTTTATAATTTTATAATAAAGAGTCTGAATTTTCATTTGGCCATGGGCCCTTAAAATTATGTAGCCAGTCCTGGAGCCAGGGATCTCTCAGGTTTCCAAGCTGATTGAGTAAGACAGTATAAGGAGCAGGTTTGGTACATTGGGAGTCTGGATGTGGATTGAGGGGTTGAGCTGATGGGTGAAGATTTAGTGTCTCTATCGCCAGAGGGGGAGTTGGTTCCTTGCATATGTCTCTGCTCATGCTTGCTTCTACTCTGCAGGGAATTGATTCACTACCACACGTCATAGACAGACCTATGTACTCCCTTTGCTAGAATATAAGCTCCCAAGTGCTGCCCCTATATCCCCAGGGCATGGCACATGGTTGCCACTCAAGACCTGTTTGTTGAAGGAATAAGTGTGAATGAGCACACACGAGTCCATGTATGTACACACACAACATGAGGGGTACATGCAGCCCAAATATGTTTCTCTCATCCCATTGCCACCCCCCTATACTTTGTCCAGGGTTGTTCTGTTACCCTGTGTCTACTTTGGCAAAAGAACACCCTTGCCTCAGTGGTCCCTTCATTGGGTGTCTCCTTTGCAGACAAAGCAGGGCAGGAGTTCGGGATGAGCTGATGGGAGAGGAGCCCAGGACCCTGGGATGACAGGGTAGGGAAGAGGCTATGATATGGAGCCAGAGGATCTGAATTCAAGTCTCAGCTCCTCTCTGCTGACTATGCCTCTGAGCTTCAACTTCCTCATCCATAAAATGGGACTATAAGGTGGAAAAGCATTTGTACAGCCCACAGAGATTATTAGGGGAGATCTATGAGGTCAGGTATTGAGAGAGTTGTTTCCTTCCTCTCAACTCTGGGGTTCCTGGGGTGTCAGAAATAGACTGAGGACCCAGAGGATGACTCAGTGACCCCAAAGAAGGGGAGGGGAGTTGCCAGACTGGGAGGAATTTGGTCCACTATCAATAGAAACCAGATGACCTAGGAGTTGAGACTCAGGCCCCTCCCTGCCTCCCCAGCCCACCTGCAAGCAGGGACACAGGCCAAATATTAGGTGCCCCCAGACTAAAGTAAACACTCTGACTTTGGGTAACTTAGGTGAGGGGAGGCAAAGGACACCTCCAAATATATGGGCAAGGGGAGGGAGCTAGGTGGAGGAGATGGAGGGGATTGGGGGGCACCAGGGTTCCTCCCTATTTCTCTCCCAGGGTGCCCTGCCTTCTGCCTGACAGGAACTGACCTGCTAACTTCAGCTCCCCAACATGTGACTTTCTCCTGTCTACAGAATGCGGGGAGTGGGAAGGATTTCCAGGCCCGGGCACCTGTCTCCCTCACTGTCATGGGACCCACTTTGGGTCTCTGCAGTATGTTCTGGTTCCTATTTTAGCTGTGTTAACCATCACCTTTCAGACCTATCAACAGGCCCTCAGGGAAACCCCCAGCAAGAAGACTGCAGTGAGAGGCACCAGGATTAGAAGGAAAATGCCGGCTAATGGGCCTCGTCCCTCCTCCCTTACCAGTTCACTTTTTCTGTAGCGTTATTGACCCGTCATTAGTTATCCGTCCAAGGTCGCTGGGCCTGGCCCAGCTATAAATCTTGGCGGCTGGAGCGGGGCTCCAGGCAGAGTGATGATTCCCAGGATGCAGTGGAGAGCTCAACCCCCAGTGCCCACCCGTCCGGAGAGGCACAGATTGCCCAAGCCCTGGAAGGGCTTCCGCAGAGAGGCTAGGCCCCTCTTCATACTCACCCTCACCACCACTGCCCTCCCACTTCACTCTTCCCTTCCATTTGCTCCTCCAGCACCACCTCTTCCTCCATCACTCACTCTTTTCTCCTCTCCCCATCTTTTTCTATTTTCCCTCAAGCCCAGAGTACAAGGTTGGGGACGGAAGGGGGATGGAAGGGAGTGGGGAGGTACTGGTCTAACTGGTACCCTCTTACTGAGTCGTCTCACCCCCCCTGGTCTCCCAGTTTAGAGCTTCCAGGAGCAAGGACAGAACTCACGCAGGGGGAAACTGAGGCAGAGAATCCGGACCAGAGGTGAGTCGGGGCAAAGGGTCCCACCCGATTCAGCATCAAGGTCACCAGGTCACCAGTCCAAGGTCACCCGGTCTCCCTGCCGGGTGATGGGGAGGGTCTACCCACCCAAGGAGTGGCGCTAGGCCACATCCCCAGTGGCCGCCTCCGGAGGAGGAGCGAGGGGCTGCGTGGAGGCAGCGCATTCTGGACCCATCCAGCCCTATCCTCCTCCTCTCCTGTCCCGACCCCGGAGTAGCTCCGCTGGGCGGTTCCTCCCGGTACCTGGCGCCCTCTCTGCCACACCCCCTTCCTGGCCTTCGCACACTGCCCGGCTTCTTCGCGTGTCCTCTTCGTTGGTCCTCGCGCGCCCTCTGCTGGCGTATTCCGGGAAACGCGCCCATCGGCCTCAATACCGGCCCCGTCCCCCGCCCTATACACCTGGCAGTAGCGGCCCAGCCCACCCCAAGGCCCGCCGGCAGGATACCCATTTGCGGCGATGCCCCTGTCCTTGAAGTTGACCCCTGGAGCATTCCTCTGTCTCGCCATCCCCCTGCGTCGGAACAGCTGCTCCCATTCCAGATCCCAGAGAAGCCTGATTGTCTGTTCCTACCGGGTGGAGGGAGTGAGGTCCAGAAAAATAGAACTTGAAGCATGGAGAAGAGAGAGCTTTCCTCTTGCCTTTGGAGCCAGACTCCGGAGGAGCATCTGTGGTCCGAGTCTGTACTTCACAGTAGAGACCGTGAAGCTACATGGTTGCATACTACAGACTGGGCAGCAAGTAGGGCTTCTCCAGGGCATCTTGCTGGAGCCCTCCTACTTCACTTGGTCCTGCAGCTTCCATAGGCCCTTGGGTGGGGGAGGGTCATGGAGGCCCTCAAGGTGAGGGGTGGGGAACCTTGGCTTTCAGAATCTCTGAGGTGGGGGTTGCAGTCCTTGGCCCCTGAGATGAGAAGCTGGAGCTGCCCAGAGCTCTGGGACTGTTCTCTGTCATGGGAGGAGGAAGGGCATGGCCTCTAGGGTCCTCTCTCCTGGGGTCAGACACTAAGGGTCCTGGGCTGTCTCCCAGTTAGGCATCTTGCGGTGGGGGGGCGGGAAGAAGGACAGGCCAGGGGGTGATTCCTTTCCAGTGGATTTGTGGCCTGGCAGGTAGGTAGGGTGGCCTGACCAGAGGCCCTTGTCAAAGTGTTCCCATGCATCATGGAGCCCAAGGTCACAGTGATTCCCTCAGGGGAAGTCGAGCTGGGGGAAGGGGGGCCTCTCAGGCCAGGCTGGGCACCCATCAGGCCCTGTGTGGAACCCATGTGAGATCAAGTCAGGCATGTGTGGGGCTGAAAGGGAGGAGTCAGGTGTGTGCAGGGACATGGGTGGGGGCCATCTGTCAGGCATGTATAGGGATATATGTGAGCTATAGAGCCAGGACCCCTGCTTTCCCCCGGATTGGAGCTTAGAGTCTGTGCCCCCCACACCACTAATTCCCTAATGGAGGTTAGAGGTCAGGGACTCCCATCTCAGGGCAAGTGGGCATTTGCTGATTCAAAACCCCAGGTTTCAGGGCAGGGACTATGTCCTTCACAGTATTAGCACTCTCCACAGACTGACAACTTAGGTCTCTTTGCTTTAGATCTGTGGGAGAAGGAGAGAGAGAGGTTAGAAAGAAAGCCCAGTGGGATCTGGCTAGAGAGGAGCTAGGGAAACCAACTGGGCTTTCTGGGTCACAGAGATCAAAGCTAAAACCCAGCTCTGTTCCTCACATGCTGTGTGACTTAGCACAAGTGAACACACCGCTCTGGGCCTCACTTTCCTCATCTGCAAAATGAGGAAATACAACGACCCGGGGGGCTGTTGGGAAAGTTACAGGATATAATCCACATGCAGACCTAGGTTAGAGAGGGACTGGCCAGGCTTAACCAATAAACACCGCTAAAATTTTCCTAAAATAAACCAGAAATACGGTGCAGCTAACCTAGGTCTCCTCACTGGAGACTCTTGCCATAACTTGCAAAATGTCAACTGGTCTTCTCCAACCTACAGAGAAGGTCATGCCTTCCAGTTAGGAATCAAAACTATCTTCTTCCAGCACCCACCCAGTCTCCATGAATAAATATTTTTTTTTATTTTATTTTAAGATTTTATTTATTCATTTGAGACACAGAGATGCAAAGAGAGAGAGAGCATGAGCAGGGAGAGAGGCAGAGGGAGAGGGAGAAGCAGGCTCTCCGCTGAGCCAGGAGCCCGATGCGGGGCTCGATCCCAGGACCCTGGGATCATGACCTGAGCCGAAGGCAGACGCTCAACCATCTGAGCCACCCAGGCGCCCCTGAATAAATATTTTTTAAAACTCTGGTTTGGGATAGGGAGGGAATCTCTGGTTTGCAAGAATACTGAATTATCAGCCTGCTTCTACCTGCATCCTAGAAGGCTCTGCCTGAGCCAATTCCATAGAAATTCCTCCTGTCAAGGACCCTTTCCTGTGAGAGGTGAATCCCTGCTCCTCATAACTTGGGGGTCCAGTCTTCACCTGGCAGGAGTCACAGATTTAAATGCTTATAAGGGTTGGGTCCCAGGTAAAACAATAGGGAATGTTGAGGACTTTGGCAGCTGGGGAGCAGCTCTAGTCCATTGTTGCCCGGTGGGAATACCAGGGAAGGGAAATAGCATGAGGATAGAGCCCCAGACTTCTTCCAACTTCATCTCCCTCCTTCTCATCATAGAAGCTTCCTAAGACACCTTTCCCCTAAGTCTGTGTATTAGTTTTCTATTGCTGCATAACAAATCATCACAAATTTAGCCCCTAAAAACAAAATCCATTAATTTTCTCAGTTCTTTAGGCCAGAAGTCTAGGAAGGCTCAGCTGGATTCTCTGCTTACAGTCCCACAAGGCTGAAATCAAGGTGTTGGCTAGGCTGGGTTCTCACCTGGAAGCTCTGGGGAAGATCAGCTTCTTTGCTCCTTTTCGCTGTTGGCAGAATTCAGTTCCTTGTGGTTGTAGGACTAAGGTCCCCATTTCCTTGCTGGCTGTCAGCTGGAGGCGACTCTCAGCTCCTCCAGGACTCTCCCTGGTCCTTGCATGCAGCCCCCTCCATCTTCAGAGCCAGCAAAGGTGTGTTGACTCCTCCCCATGCTTCGAATCTGACTGCCCCTTCGCTACTAGCCAGAGAAAACTCTGCTTTTAAAGGGCTCGTGGGATTAGACTAGGCCCACCCGGATCATCTCCCTTTTGCCATATAAGGTAACATAACCATGGGAATAATACCTCATCATAGTTGAAGGCTCCAGCCACACTCAAGAGAGAGGGGTAAAGGTTACTGAGGGTTTCCTTCGAATCCTGCCCACCATACCCAGCCTCCAGAGAGGGGGTGAAAGCATCCCTCTATCCTAGTCCCATCCCCGTGACTTCTGTGAGCCCTGGTTGGACCAGTCACCTCCCATCTCTGGTCCTGTTTCCTTGTCTGTAGGATAGGGCAAAGAGCTGGGTACAGTCTAAATCCCTCCCAGTTTCACATACTAATTGTGATTCAAGAAGATAGAGAATTCTGCCCGTTTGGACTGTGGGGCCCCACTGAGAAGAGCAGGCCTGCATTATCCTCCCAGCCACCTTGCTGCAGGCCTCGGAAAAGGGCCTCACCAAGGAAGAGCAGTAACCTGGGCAATCATATGGCCTTAGCCAAGGTAGCCAGTGTCCAAGGTCCAGCCACCCAGCTGGCCAGAGCCCATGGGCGGGCACCTGTGAGGCCCCACAGAGGAGGCCAGGTCTCCACTGGAGTCTGCCCAGGGCAAGGTGGCCTGCACCAAGCATCAGCAGGGGTGTGGGGCAAAGACAGGTCAGGCACGCAGCTGACCCTCCTCCTCCCCCGACTTCTCAACTGGAACTAGCCTTCAAAATCCATCTCCTGAATCCATCCTGTCTGTCCCCAGTCTGGGCCTCTGGGTCTCCAAAAGGGCCTTCTCAGACTTTTCCTGCCCCTCCCACCTAACCCTAGCTGGGCAGGGGTAGTTGAGCCTCACACTCTGGACCGTCTGCGTTGTTCCTGCCCCAGAACCGGCAGGGGGCCTCAGGAGCCGCTCATCCGGGAGCCCCAGTCAATCCCCCTGAAGCTACCCCCCCCACACACACACACACCTCCCCACCGTAACAGAGCCGCCTCTTCTCCCTGGCTCCCCTCCAGCTCTCCCCAGGCTCCACTTTCTTTTCTTCACAAAAGGTCCCCTTCAGGGCTCCCACCAAGGCCTGGCCAAGGGGCTGGAAGGAGACCCTCCTCAACTCCATCCAAGTGCGGGAGCTGAGTAAGAGGCGGGGAAATGAATATTAATTTATCATGATTAGGCAAATCCGGCAGGGAGAGCCGATTCCGGAGGAGGCTAAAAAGATGAATTTCAGCAATAAAATTAAATAAGGACGGACGGGCAGCCCCTCCTCCCTCCCGCTTTGCTGATCTCTCTCTTTCTTACAATTTATGAGGCCAATTATGAAGATGAGGTTGGAAGTTCCTGGAACTTCACTAAATGCAAACGGCGGTCCCTGCTGTTCCCATCAAATTAATTAACCGCGCGCTATTGATGGCCGCTCAAGGCTGACGCAGGCGGCCCGCCCTGCGGCCGCCTCCACAGACATGAGGACCCAGAGTCCGGAGCCAGCCAGGGCTCCACCTTCTGCAGTCCCTGCCCAGCGCTGCCGGGGACTCCAGGGACCGCCCTTCCGGCCCCCAGGCCCTGCCCAGGCCCTTGACAACGTAGGGGCATGCCCACGGAATCTGGATCAATGTGCGCACGGACTCCTATGTGGGGCTGCCCACACGTACAGATACAAAATCCTGACCGCACAGCGCATACACTCGGCCTGGAATGCACATTAGACACACAGACAAATGAACGTGCAGTCGAAAGGCACAGTGACAGCTCAGCTGAGGGATCGGAGCCCAGTGGGTGAGGGTGTCTTGCTGCGGCAGGACCACCGTGTCTAGGGTCATGGGCCTGCTTGGTCAGGGCCAGGCCAGAGTCCTGCAGAGCCACGGGCCAGGTGAGGTTCCACAGCCACTCAAGCAGCGAGCAGTGGCCCCCTTATGTGGTGCCGCTGGATTCGGGAGATGTCCTCCATGGCATCCTCAGAGCCCTCCCCCACACTCCTTCAACCCCTGGGTCCTCTCACCTTCAGGCCCTTCTTCAGGAATGTTCCCTCTGGGTCTTTCGCTGGGGCTCAGCTTCTGCACTGACCTCCAGTGCGGACGACCAGGGCTTGGGGAGGCCCCGGTTCAGACGATGGGGTAAGGTTTGGCCCAGAGTCTCAGGCCAGCTTTTACAATTTATGAGGCCAATTAGCCCTGAGGGGCCCCCTGTTCCAGAGCTCAGAAGCAGGGCTGCGCGGTGGCTTGGGGGTTCTAGAAAACTAGCTGGCTGGTGCCTGAGCTGAAGGGCAGAGTGGACAGGGGCTAAAGGTCTTGAGGCTGGGCCTCAGACCCAGGGCAGCGCGTAGGTGTCTGCGGAGGCTATAGGGAGCAGGTGCGCCAGCCGCTGTAGCTCCCAGTGAGGCTGATCTCTGGGATGGTGGGAGGGGCTGGAAGGGGCTCTCCTGAGGAGTGAAGAAAGTGAGGCCAATGTCTTCTCCATGTTGTAGTCCCTAGTCCTGGCAAAAGGCAGCCCATCTCATTCATTCATTCATTCATTCATTCATTTTTAAGGATTTTATTTGAGAGAGAGGAAGCACAAGCAGGGAGAGATGCAGAGGGAGAGGGAGAAGCAGGCTCTCCACTGAGCAGGGAGCCCGATGTGGGGCTCGATCCCAGGACCCTGGGATCATGACCTGAGCTGAAGGCAGACACTTAACCAACTGGGTGCCCCAGCCCACCCCATTTAAAGGGACAGGAATCCTGTAACTCTCCTGCAGAAGCAAGACAAAGGGTCTGGGGTTTCCATTCCCAGCCCTTAAAACCTGGAGAGTCGGACATAGTTGGACTTGCCCACCTTGCCATGTCCACTCCAGGCCAGGAGGCTCCTGGCCCTGTGCCCACACCTACTCCCCCATGAGCAGCCAGAACCCAGGAGAAGAGTGTGGCCTTTTCTTGTTCCACTTTCAGTGCAAGTCTGGGGTCAAGATCAATGTCATTCCCCCAGCCCCTGGGAAAAGATGAGGCTCCCAGCTTGGCGGGGTTGGGGCAGAGCAGTCTAGAGAGGTCTGTATCTTGGGCACAAAGTGTCAGAGGGAAACTGAAATTAAGGGAGGCTCACACTGACCAAGTGGCAGCCAGCTGGAGAGGGCTGGGACCCAGGGCCTTGCCCACCACATGACCCTCCCCCTACTCCAGGCATATGAGGCTCCCACCCTTCCCCACACCCCAGCTGCAATCGTGGGGGGACCTCCTCTGCCTCACAGCAGGTCCCTCCACTCACTATAAAAGGAGACCAAGACACAGCCAGTTTACTGGTTCCCTAATGTTGCAGTAACAGACTTGTGGCTTAAAACAACACAAAGTTATGACCACACAGTACTACTGTTTAGAAGTCTGACACAGGTCTCACTGGAATAAAACTCAGGTGTTGGCAGGGCTGCGTTCCTTTATGGAGGCTCTTGAATAGAATCTGTTTCCTTGCCTCTTCCAGTTTCTAGATGCTACCCACATCCCTTGGTTGGTGGCCCCCTTTCTCTATCTTCAAAATCAGAAACATCATATCGATCTGACCTTCCTCCTGTTGTCACATCTCTCTGTGTAGGTTTTCCACTTTTAAGGACTCATAATTAGATTGGGTCCACAGGATAATCTCATCTCAAAATCCTTAACCTTAATCACATCTGCAATGTCTTTTGCCAAGCAAGGTCACATATTTACAGGTTCTAAGGATCAGGATGTGGACATCTTTGGGGGACCATTATTCTGCCTACCATTCATGTGGTCTGGCCAGGGACAACTTTGGCTCATAGAGTGATAACAGCTGGGTTTGGGGCAGAAAGCAGGCTTGTGGGCCCTTCTCCTCCTCCTCAGGACCACATGGTGACTGGGTGGTAGTTTTGGGGTACTCAGTTGCTAGACAGGATGCCAGTTCCCACCAGGTTTCCAGCAGAATGGGACACTGGGCAGCAAGCTTACTCAGAAACCAAGTCCAGACTCTGAAGTACCTGGAGAACCTTCCAACACACTCTTTGCTTAGTTTGGACTTGGAGAACTACCCCAAACTGGGCAGCCTTTCTCAAGATAGAAATCCCTCCATCAGCTCTTCTCCTGGGCTCCTGTGTCAGATTGAGCAACCAAGAGGATACCACCTCCAGAATGGGTCTCTCTGGAAGGTGTGGGCATGCTCCCTTTCTATCCCGATTTCCTGTTGTCCTTGCCAGAAGGTGGGACCATAAGTTTACATGGTTTGAAGGTAATGTCTGGAATTCTGAATCTCCTGGGAGGAGGAGGAGGAGGAGATGCCAGGAATGGGGTCAGGTCCCTGTTTTCAGACACAGAAGTCAGCACTGTCCTTCTCTCTGGTTCTGGGGACTTCCTGTGTGTGGGAAGGGGTTAATTGGCCAAGTTACCCCATGACCCACTGGTTCCCTCTTGTAGCCCTGGAGGCCCTATTCCTCTGGGCCTGGAGAGGCTGCTGAGCAGGCCAGGGCCCCGAAGAGAGAAGCAGAAGGAGAGAAGCAACTTCCACATTTGGACCTGGACACTCCAGGCTTGGGTATCTGCCAACTCTGACCCTTGCTGGGAATGATGGCAGACACTGGGGGTCCAGTCCAGAATAGAACTGGCAGAGCTTGTGAGCAGGGGCCAGAAGCAGCCTTGGGGGCCCAGGAACTTACCCAGCTTATTCATTCCAGGTGCCAGTCAGCCATGCCTCCTTGGGAGTGGAAGCTCTGAGGAACTCACCTCTCACAGAAGTTCTGAGCCTTTGATTGACTGTCTCTGGTTGGTACCAGGCTGTGTAAGGGTCCCCCAGACTCCATGAGCTTTGGATTCCTTCCCTGGCATGACCCATGTAGGTGGGGCCCCAGGGTTGGGACTTCAGGGTTCTGAACTAGGGTGCCTATTCTGAGGCTGCCAGGAGCCCCTGACTAAGAATCAGGCCAACAAAGGCCAGCTCTGGGACTCTCGTTACTGACAGAGAGGCAGGACTCAGCACCTACCCTCCAGTCCTGCCTCCCAGCCGGCATGCTCCAGCTTGAGTCCATCTCTGAAGCCACCAAACGCCCCATGCCATCAGGCCTCTCCAGGCTCCTCCAACACAGCCACCTTCTCCTGCCTTATGCCCATTATTCTTCATAGCTGGTATGCCCGATGCCATCCTGCAAGGTCCAACCTCCGAGCACCATCCTGGTCCCGCCAGCTGGGCTTGCTCCTATCTGTTCTATCAAACTAAGCCCCTTAGCCTGACTCCCAGTCCTCCATGTCTGGCCTCCTCCTGACTTGTGCAGAAGCATTCTATCTAAAGCACGGTCTTTAGTTGTCCCCAGATAGGCAATTTCCCTGCCAGCCCGCCCCTCCCCTCCTCTAGGCAACCTTCTCTGACTGCCTCAGCCCTGTTGGTGGCACACAAGTCACCATTTAGTTGTTCCTAATGAGTCTTGTCACCTCTGTTTATGTCCCGATAGCCTGTTCTAGGGCAGGGCCCACAAGAGCTGCTGATGGGGAGACAGGCGCTCCTCATGCCTGACTCCATGAATTCTCTTACCCACCCACCCCTGCCCCCTTCTGAGCTCAGGAGCTGACTCAGGCCAGCCCGTCTAGAGAGCAGTTGTCTTTCTGGGCCCCCATTCAGCTCCCATCTCCATCCCCACCCGGGTGGAAGGCAGGCAGGGACTGCAGCCGCTCACAGACACTAGGCAGTCGGAATGTCAAGTGCACTTTACTGGGCCCCTGGGCCTTCAGATGCTGTCCTTACCGAGCCTCGGTTGCCCCCTCCCCACACCTCCAGCTGCAGAGGAAGCGGGCCGCATAGGAGTCCATGTGGAGTAGCGCATTCTCTTGCTCCAAAGGGTCTTAGGTGATGCTCAGCCACAGCTGTTTGCCCCTTCCCCTGCAGCCCTCGCCCCGCCCCCAGCAGCCAAACCTTCCTTGGGTAGGGAAGAGGGGTGTCATGGGCCTTCAGCACAGGAAGCTGGCTTCACACCAGCACCTGTTCTTGCTTAAAATGGGGCAAGGGGCCGTGTACAAAACTCTACCAGGGGCACTGGTGAGGTAGAAGGACAGCAGTCTGCTCCTGTTGAGAGGGCCAGGCCAAGCCGAGCCTGGGAGCCAGGCTGGCCCCTTCCCTCAGGCCCAGGTGGCTGAAGTGGTGAGGTTCAGCCTACTAAGGCTGGAGCCAAGTACTGGATGGCCAGGTGGGGCAGCCAGTCCAGCTTGGCGCCTCCTTCCCCCCCAGCCATGGGTCACCAGTCCCGCTCAGCTGGTTCTCGGTAGGGTAGGCCTAAAAGCCTGAAGACATCCTTCTCAGTGGGGGTGGGCAGCACTCGGCCAGGCCCCACCTTGAGGCCTTGGGTGTCTCGGACCACAGAGGTGCTGAGGGCATGCTCCGACAAGCTCATGCCCTTGGTCTTGGCCAGAGCCCGCATGGAGCGGTTGAAGTGGGCAGAGCCAGTGAAGTAGAGCAGGGCACAGGCAAACTCGCTGTAGGGCACAATGATGATGTCCAGTCGTCGGTGCCGCCGCCCCGGCCCGGGTAGCTGGCACACCCCCAAATACTTCTGCTGCTGGCCGTTCTCCTCCTGGCTCACCAGGTCATCTGTCAGGAACCCTGGCGCAACATCAGAAGGCCGCTGGGGGGGCAGGGAGCCAGGCCCGGGCTGCCCTGTCCTCCCAGGTCTCTCCTGTTCATCCCTGGGTCCTCCATTCCCAGCTCACAAATTTCGTTGCTGGCTGACCTTGCCCTCTCTGGGCCTGCCTCTTTAAACCATGCATAGTCATTCCTCCTCATGTCCCCCTGCAGTGTCACAGGCAGGTGAGATGAACCTCGACCTGCAGGCAGTAGTGAGCACCTATTACTGAGGGGAGGGGTGGTGGGCTGTTTTGTCTCTTCCCTGCAATGGCTCTGGCCTCGAGGGAGAGGTGGTATTCTCACAAAGCAGCCCTCCCCTGCTTCCTGCCTAGAGCTTGCGACTCTGAGCCTCTCCCTCCCAGGGGTCGCCCTCCCTGCACTGCCCTGGCCAGCCCACTCACCCAGAGACAGAGCTTATACCTTGGTGCCGAAGGCTGTCGAGGAGAGGACTGAAGATGCCCTGGTGAGACCGGCCATCCGGGTGAGTGAGCAGCACGTCCACATCACCACAGGTTGCCTTCCCCCGGCGGTAAGAACCACATGCCACACACAGCAGCCCGGGGTTGAAGACCTGAGCTGCTTCCCGGACCTGGGAAAGAGCGGGGGGGAGGGGAGGCAGGGGGCAGCAAGGAGGGCCTGTGGGCCTCAAGCCCTGCATGGAGTTCCTCTCCCATGGCAGCACGAGAGACTTCCCTGACTTAGGAGCCCACATGTCCAGCTGATGCCCCGAGCCAATCCCCGGAGGTGTGATACAAGTGAGGGAAAGCCTCAAGGAGCAGAGCCAGCAGTCTACCCTGGGGAATGGCAGTTCTCCAGCTTCACTAGGATGGAAAAGAAAATGTGTTCCCACCACCAGACTCAGCCTGAAGAGCGAGCTAAGAGGCGTATACTCGGATTCTGAGGGAAGGCACTGATCTTTCCTCCTAGGGTTCTTTAAGAGCACAGAGACACCCCTTCTCTCGGCCCCTGCCCCGACCCATGTGCCCAGGTCTGTCCACTTAGGACAAAGGGCCAGATGCCTGGAAGCCCTCTGCCAGGTCTCAGCAGCCCCAGGTATGGATCTAGAGCTAAAGGCAGAGTGTGTGAGTTGGGGCTTGAGGCCTGAGCAGGTGGCTAGCAGGGTGCCCCAGGCCAGGTCTAGGGGGAAATGGAGCCCAGAAATACAACTGTACCTACAATAAAAGAAAAGAAAAAAAAAGCGAAGAGGGAGGCAATTCTGAGCCAGTGCTCACACCCTTACTTGGAGGAAGGAGACTTGGTGCTTGGAGAGGGAGCCCAGAAAGAGGGGGCTGTCAGCTGAAGGATCATCCCTCACTGAGGGAAATAAGCCCATTAGCCTCTACCCCAGCGACATGGAAGCCTTTCGTATGCAGATGGCCTCCACGCCTTTACCCCAGGACACTGAGATTTCTGGGACCCTGGATACTTTGGCCAGGACACCTCAATTCTCCTGACAGGCCAGGCTCTGCTAATCCCCTCACTCCCTTCTTGAGCCTCCCAAGAGGATGGGAGGAGACCTAGGATGAATAATCCCATCAAAAACTAAAGCTAGAGCCCTTCAATGCCATGTGGGAAGCCCCTTCCAATGGGCTGGGGGCTGGAGGCTCACCGGGACATTCTCCGTGCCTGGACACCGTGGCTGAGTGACAGTGTCATCACTAGCACCAAGGCCTGGTGATGGATGGACAAAAGGGCCTGTTCATCCATCCTGTGCCAGCTCATAGTCCCACAGAGTAGAGCGTGGAGGCTGGAGGCCTGGAGTAGAGCTGGAGGCTGATTTCAACTAAGGTGGGCCAGGGTCTCCATACAGTCCTACTTATCAAAACCTGATTCCAAAGTAGCAAACCTTGTCCACAGCAACCAGCCCCTAATCCTGACACCAACTGAACAAATTATATATCTAACCCCAAATATACACTAGTCTCTTTCTAATCTAGGTTTTATAGGAATTTAATCCCTAACCCAACTTTAAATCAAACCCTAATGTTGGCCAAATCTTCTTTTTAGGGCAACAACAAATCTTAACTAAAAGCATCCAATACTAAGAAAACCCTACTCTTAATTCAGGCCTAACCTTAATTCAACTCAACCTAAGCTTTCCTCTGACCCCAAACCTAATCATACTGGCACTGTGCTTCTACACCAACTCTAACCCAAACCCTGAACCAGCCTCAGGTTGTAGGGGGCTGGGTGGAGGGGGGATCCTTCAGAGGGTCTGCACATCTGGAAATAGAAAACTTTGTACATCTGCACAAATTTTGGAGACAGAGAGTCCATAGTTTTCATTGGGTTCTCAGAAAAGTTTGTGAATCAAAGAACATTAAGAACCTCTGTCCTGACCCACCCTGACCTAATCCAGTTCAAACCCCAATATCCTCAAGTAGTTCTGACAGTAATCCGCCTCTAATCCAGCCCTAATGCCATGCTAGCATCTAAGCCAATGCTTACTCTACCCTAATCCAGAGGCCTGCTGTTACAGCCCTTCCCTACCACAGCCACCCACACTTCCAGCTTCAGTCTCAGCTGGCCCTATCCCCACTGGTCCCAACCTCTGTCTCACAGCTTCCTCCACCTGGCTCCCCAGCTGAGGGATCAGGTGTTCTTGACTTCGAACCAGGTCCTGACCTTATAGCAAGGCCTGGCTCTCCTCACTGCTCTGGGACAACTGCTTACTGTCTGCTCAATCTCTGTAGCCTCCTCCCGGGGTATGCGTTCCAGGAAGTCATCATAATGCTTCAGGCCAATGGCCTGCTGGGTAGTCAGGGAGGCCTGGTTGCGGATGTCTTCTAGGGTCCGGAAACCCTGGAAAAAACAAGCCAGATGAGGAGGCTATGAGCAGCCAAGACCAATGGAGAGGCAGTGAACGAGCACATACACAAGGCTTCCATCACCCCCAGATTCCAAGGAAGGCCTGAGGCAGGATCAACCCCAGGAGTGGTTGGATCTGTAATCAGCGGGACTCAAGAAAGGTAGGGAGCATGGGAGACACACCCCAATCCAGCTCTGCCACAACCCTAAAATACTGGTTCATAAGTCCGTTGGTCTGGGGGATTCTGGGCATCACCAGGTTGGGGAACCATTGATCTGGATACTCAGCCTCGAGGCCTGATCTTCTCAGGAAGGCCCTTGCTAGTCTGGGAGACAGAGAAACACACTTCCTGTCTCTCTGCCTCCTTGATTAATTCCTTGAGGCTATCAGGCAACAGGGCAGTTCTGGGAGCAAGAGAGGGGTCTACATGAGCCCTAGTCCCCTTGAAAAGTGGTCTCCTTCTAGTCCTGGTTCATTCCCATCAGAGCACAGGGTATGAAAACTGGGGGGCAGGACCTCTGAGAAAGTAAAACCGAAGTGGGTGTTGGGACATGGTGTGACCTGTTGGTACCACATCTGGGCAGTTTTGGTTCCAGCTCCCCAGATGTTGGAGAAGAGCTCCAAGACAGGCACACTCTCACTGATATGGTCCAGCTTCCGCAGATGCCCGCTGTCCAGGATTTCTGCGATTTTCTCGGCCATCCGCTTTCCAATCCCGGGGATACCGAAGGCCTCCTGGGGGTAGGGGGAGGCAGAGGCAGGAAAAGCAGAGTGAGAAGATGGGAGGTGTAGAGCCAGCGGTGGGTTAGCAGACTCCTTTAGCAGGTATCTGAATAAAAGCCAGCTTGGCCCGTTAGCAGCTGGTGTAAAGCCTGGGCACAAATGAAGATGAGAAGTTTGGATGGGATGGGCTGGGTCACTTGTCTTTTGGTTCTCAGAGGAATGGAGATCAGCACAGCAAGTAGAGAAAAGGCAGCAGTGACCACACTAGTCACCACTGTCATGGCAACAGTGAGAGCGGGGCATTCACTGAGGCCTTTCTGCGGATCAGGTCCCGCACTGCAGGGAGCATGGCATTTGGTCCTCCAGGAGCACCTGAGTCTCTCACTAGTCTTAGTTCCTTTTCATTGCTTAAAGAGTTTAAGTAACTTGCCTAGAATCACACAGTTAATGAATGATGGGAACCAGAATTCAAACCCTGGTCTGTTGGCCTCCAGAGTAAACTTTTTAAAAACTTTTTACTATGGGAAAAATTCCCATAGTAGAGAGAACAGTATAATGAACCCCCATTACCCGTCAGCAGCTTCTATAATTATCAAGATTCTATCAATCTGCTTTCATCCATCTCTCCATTTTATTTCTTTTGTGCAAGTCTCTGACATCATAAAATCTTAAGCACTCCACCTGATCCCCACTTATGACTGGTGCCCAGTAAACAGAAAGCCCCCCATCTCCCCGCAACCCCTGCCCTGGCCCCCAGGTACCTGGTAGGAGGTGACAGGCTTGTGGAAGCTCTTGAGGGCATTGATGGCCTTGGCATAGCCCAGGGCCCTCCACTTGTCTCCCTGAACACTGTAGGCTTTGGCCAGCACTTCCAGCTTCTCTGTGAGGTGGGGGTTGTGGTTGATCGCCTTCTGGCTCGAAGGCTGTGCACAGACCCACTTATCCAGGCCCTTAGGGGCTGGACTAGGCTCACCATCTCCCTCAAGGAGGGTGGAGTAGTGGCCGCTGATAAAGGCTTCCAGATCAGCTGCGCTAACCTGGGTCTCTTCCTCGTCACTGGTTTCATCATCAATGCCAGGCTTGAGGTAAGGAAAGAGAAGAGACGAGAAATTCATTCCCCCAGCGGCCCCCAGGAGAGCTCCTCAAAGGTGGGGGCTGAGTCTCCTAGTCAGACCCAGGAATGAGGCTGGGTCTCCTGCATCAGACCTGGGTCTCCTTAACTGTGGGGCCATGTTCATTTTGGCTTCCCCCAGTGCCCAGCCCTAGAATCCCCAGTGGTGTGTGGTAGATGTGGGCCTGGGCAAATGCAGGCATGATGAGTGTTGGGCAGAGCGAAATGGCTTCACAATAAAGAGATCCTTCCTCTGTCAGGGGCCTGGGACCTTCTGAACAACCACCAGGCCCTCCCTGTTTCTGTGACCTAGTTCCCAGGGGAAGGGAGCTCTGAGGGCTGGGAGGCTCCTGACCTGGGCTTGGGTGCTCAGGGCCTCCTCTGTCCTCCGGGGAGGAGATACAGGCCTGGTGGGAGGACGGGAAGGAGAAAGGGCTGTCCTGAGCACAGCCTCATGGGCTCCAGGAGGCACAGAAAAGTCTTGGTCTGCCTTGCTGAGCTGTGGTTGGTCCAGGCACCTGCAGGGATGGTGATGGCAAGTTTAACACCCAAAGGCCTGGCCCTCCCTCTGCTCCCAATCCTCTATTCTGAAATCTTCGTTTTCTAATGTGTCCAATTAAGACAATGAAAGTTATTTTTTAATAATCCAAGAAGAAAGCTCAAGATGCTGCCAGGAAGCACTTGAGGAAAGACAGAGGCCAGCTCACCTGTTGGGGATGCAGATGCTGAATCCTGCTGTGTCCACTAGCCTTTTCTCCTGCAGGCACAGGCTCAGCCAGGCCGACTTTACCAGCTGAACACCCTGGGGTAGCTGGGTCAGTCGAAGGAGGCGGAGGGCTCGCTCACAGTCCATGCCTTCATCCACCACAATGTGAGTGACCCCTGGGGCCTGGGCAGCGCATATCTGGCCACCATGCTTGATAATTTGCTTCTCAAAGAGTTCTGCCCGGGCTCGCCCAATGCCACTGGGCACAACATGGGCCCGCAGGGAGCTCAACCACTCTGTGGAGGGGACATCCAGATGCCTATTGTCATAACTGTCAGATATGATCCAAACGAACCCTTTACAGTCCTGTGCCCCCAAACGATCATTTTCCTTCCATCCAGAGAGCCAGCCTTCTGGGGATTCTGATGCAAGCATACAGTTAATTTCCCCATGAACCATCACTTGATGTAAGGGGCAAGGATTTCAATATGTCCTGTTCCCTCATGTAACCTAGAACAGTGTAAACACTGCTGGAGCACATTGTAGGTATCCTGTATATCGCTTCCTTTGATCATTTATTCCTTCAAGTATTAATAGACACCTACCACTGCACAAGGCATAAGGCACATATGACTTGCCATTACAGGCCTCATCGTGTAAGAGCTACTCCCCTCCCCTACCCGCCACGTGAGCTGTTATTTGTCAGCTTGGCTGCAAAATAATGTAGCTCTGGGAACCTGAGTCTCCCACCCCCTCCATCCCTCTTCAGGCAACCTCCTGGAGAACAAAGGCTTCTGCTAGTCATTTCCTTAGGGACCAGAGAGTATTTTCTGATTGATGGAAGTCTAGGGGTGGGGTAGAAAAGAACACAGCAAGTGGCCTGTCAAAGACTGGGGCCCAAGCCTAGTGCAATGAAGATACAAACCAACCTGCAGGCCATGGACTGGCAGAACCAGCTCTAATATCTGATTCTAGACATAAACAATATAGGACGCGTGAGGGTTCTGAGGGTGGATCTGCTCACCTCCTGCTTCTTCTCCACCTTCTTGCTTGGGAATCTTTGTAAGTGCTTTTGATGATGGATTGGCATGAATTTTCCTCCGCTTGGGAAATGCCTTCAAGATGCCCCCAGGGTCCATTGAGGTACGGCCAGATCACAGCCTTAGGGTTTTAGGTTTGATCAGGGCAACTGTCATGTGGAAACCCAGAATTGAGGTTACCCAACCCTTTGCCTATGGAGGTGGGTGTCTCTAATGACCAGGCTTTGGGGGCAGTAGCTCAGTCCCTGGGGGTCTCCCAAAACCCAACTGAACTTCAGCAGTTTAGCATAGCACTTACCAGCCTTTCAAAGTCAGAGTACTGGGGGAAATAAGGGGAAGAATGGGACTACTGGGGAACTCTTGAGGGGTACAAAATGATACTCCCCAGAGGGGTTGCTCTAAAGATTCAGTGCAGTGTCTGCCCTGCTGCAGCCCACTTTGAAAGGGCTTTACCAAAAGGGGATGCCAGGCTAGGAAATGGAGCTACATCTTTAGAAAGGGCTTGGGCTCCCAAGAGAATTGAAGGACTGAGAGGACTCTACATATAGACCCCACATGATCTTTATCCCATCACAGACCGGCAGAGGAAACCCTGGTGGTGGCGGGGGTTCGGGAGGCGGGGGAACGCTCTACACCTGCCCCGGTGGCGGGCCTCTTGTCACGGGAGTGCTCAGCCCCGCAGCTGCGGGGAGATGGAGCATGGCCGCAGCAGGTGTGGGGCGCCTTCCGAGCCTGGGGGAGTCTCGGCCTCACAGCTGGGGGTGAAGACAACCGGCAGCTGTGGGGCACCCGCCGCGTTTGCAGCTGGCGCGCGCCAGCGACTCCCAGCTGGGGACCGGAGGAGGGCTGGAGTGTCCGGACCCTGCCCTAGGGGCCCCTCCCCGCCGCGGCGATTCGGTCAGCCGGGGGGGGTGGGGGGGGCAGTCAACTTCAGGCCCCTCGGGTCACCCGCGGGTGGGCACGAGTAAACCACTTACCAGGGCAGCCAATGAGAGCGGACGAAGGGCGTGGCCGGTGGGAAGTGGGGGGGGGGAGAGGGCAAATGCCCAGAACACCTTCCGGGTCGGCCGGAAGTTACCGTAGGCGGAATGGTTGCCATGGCAGCGGCCGGTCGCACGGCTGGGCAAAGGGAAGATGGTGGTAACCGGCTGGTTGGAGAGTCTGCGGACCGCCGAGAAGACGGCGCTGCTGCAGGACGGTAACTCGAGGCCCCCACGAGCTCCCTAGTCCTTTCCCCCAGGGTGCAGCCTTCCGCGCTGGCGCCTCCGCGAAGGGCCTCCGAGCCTGGGACGGCCAAGCTGGAAGGGCCGCGGCTGCCAGACTAGGCCCAGTCCTGTATTGGCAGATGAGGAAACTGAGGCCCGGAGAGATGACGTGACTGGAACACGCGTCTCTGGATACCTCCTAGTTTCCTCTACACCACTTCGCCCCGCTCAGAGTTCTGTTACTAATAAATATTAACTCCTTTCATATTCGTTATGTCATTTGCTCCCGATAGCTGTCCCAAGAGGCTGTTAATTTTTCACCCCATTTTACAGAAGAGGAAACAAATGAAAGAGGGTTTTAGACCAGCCCTAGCCCCTCGTCCAGTCAGTAGGGTTCTGTTGCTGAACGCAGCCTGGCGTCATGAAGAGGCGGGAGACCTGGGCTCTAGTTACTACTCTGCCATTAAGTCATAGTTAGCCTCTTTACTTGCTTGGGCCTTATTTTCCTCATCTGTAAAATGAGCTGGAGGGGCTACCTCTGATGTCCTTTCCAGCTGTAATGTTTGTAAGTGAACTTCTAAATGTTCCCTGGGGTCTGTAGGGAAAACAGCAAGGGTCCCAGCCCTGTGCTTGGAAAAGGTGGGCATAGGGGTAAGGAGTCCTGATTTTGTCTCACCCTAGGATTGACGGATGTAGGACCCCCAGTGCTGCAGGGGTCCTTTCCTTGCCCCCCCCTTGGCAGCCAGATGAATTAGGTCTAAATTTCTGTAGCTTGTAGACCAGCTGGAGGCGCACATCCACAGGCAGAGGCCAATCAGGGAAGCACAGAAATTAAAATCACCTGTTCATTTGTTCATTCGTTCACGCAGCATTTAAGGAGGCTTTTACTATGTACTAGGCTGTGTACTAGAGTGGGGGGGGGAAAGATATGTAAATGAATAAGAGTGTGTGTTAAGTAGAGGTTGGAATCTTCTATAAAGTGTATGAGGGCACGAAGGTGGGAATGATTGTCCCTTTGAAAGAAGATCTGACAGAAAAGGTGATGTTTATGGGTCCTAAAGAATTAATACGGTTTGCTAAGTGTGGAAGAGGGAATGACCCACATGTAAAGAGAGGTATGGATTTGTGGAAGTATATGGCTGATTACTAGGGGAATAACAACATTTTAGTGAGGCTTAAGCGTTCCCCCAGTCAAACAGTCCCCCACACTATGTCAGGTGCTAGGATGCAAGGGTGAATAAAAGTTCTCTCTTCTCAAGGAGCAGTGAGGAGAAATGGTGGGAAATGAAGAGGGATTTTGGATAAATTGGGGTATGCTGTGATCTCCTTTGCCAAGCTAAAGATTTTGGACATTTTCTCAGGACTGTGGTTTCTGGTTTTATTGTAAAAAATAGATAACCTAGGGGCGCCTGGGTGGCTCAGTTGTTAAGCATCTGCCTTCGGCTCAGGTCGT
>NC_138374.1:24682777-24688863 GCF_054177405.1 Leptonychotes weddellii | reverse complement strand
CTTTTTTTTTTTAAGATTTTATTTATTTATGTGAGAGAGAGAGCATGAGAGGGGGGAGGGTCAGAGGGAGAAGCAGACTCCCCGCCGAGCAGGGAGCCCGATGTGGGACTAGATCCTGGGACCCCAAGGATCATGACCTGAGCCAAAGGCAGTTGTCGCCCAACCAACTGAGCCACCCAGGCGCCCCTAGAATTTACCGTTCTAACCATGTTTAAGGATGCAGTTCTGTGGCATGAAGTATATTCACATTGTTGTGCAGCCATCACCATGAGCCATCTCCAGCACTTCTTCATCTTCTTCAGCTGAAACTCTGTACCTGTTAAACACTAACTCCCCCATTCTCAGCCTCTGGCAACTACAATTCTACTTTCTGTCTTTATGAATTTGATTACGGCAGGAATGTAATCACCTAAGTGGAGTCATACAATATTTGTCCTTTAGTGACTGGCTTATTTCACTTACCATCCACTTACTTCACTTCAGTGTCCATCTGTGTTGTATGTATCAAGGCTAAATAGTATTCCACTGTTTGTATGCATACATCACATTGTGTTTATCCATTCATCTGTTGATGGACACTTGGGTTGCTTCCATTTGTTTAGCTATTGTGAATAATCCTGCTGTGAACATGGGGGTACAAATATTCAAGTCCCTGCTTTCACTTCCTTTGGTCACAGGATGGTATCTAAACAAATATTTCATCATCTAGGATTTTGTTAGGTTTTTTTGTTAGTAGCATCACAAAACAATGTTGTTGGTCTTTTTTCCCCAAACCAAATAATAATAAACAGTAATAATGTTAAGTGTATGGATACATCTTGTCAAACCTCTCCTATAGATTTACCCTCCTGATGGATGTGTGGCTGTGAGGAGGATGTTACCTCCCTCCCACGAGAAAGCACTGCTATTGGTAATAAGAACCCAATACTCCAAATTTTTTCCAGAATTTATGCTCGTTATGGAAATATGAAAAATAAGTAAAATCACCCATCAACTACCATCTAGAGATAATCATAATTTACTTTTTAAAAAAATATTTTCTTTATTAGAGCACAAACGGGGTATGGCAGAGGGAGCAGGAGAAGCTCCCTAAATAAAAATCTTAAAAAAAAAAATGGGGCACCTGGGTGGCTCAGTCGTTAAGCGTCTGCCTTCGGCTCAGGTCATGGTCCCGGGGTCCTGGGATTGAGCTCCGCATTGGGCTCCCTGCTCTGAGGGAAGCCTGCTTCTCCCTCTCCCACTCCCTGCTTGTGTTCCCTCTCTCGCTGTGTCTCTTTCTGTCAAATAAATAAATAAAATCTTTAAAAAAAAAAAAAAAAGATTTTTATTTAGTATTTTAGAGAGAGAAAGAACGAATGGAGGGAGGGGCAGAGGGAGAGAATCTCCAGCAGACTCCCTGCAGAGCCCAGCGCAGCGCTCCATCCCACAACCCCACAACCCCAAGATCATGACCTGAGCCGGAAACAAGAATTGGACGCTCAACTGACTAAGCCACCCAGGCACCCCCGTAATTTATATTTTCATGCATAAACTTCCATATTTCTTCCATGCATGTACACTCATACATGTATTTTTTTTTTACCAAAGTATACTAATAAAATTGTTTATTATCGGGGCGCCTGGGTGGCTCAGTCGTTAAGCGTCTGCCTTTGACTCAGGTCATGATCCCAGGGTCCTGGGATGGAGCCCCACGTCCGGCTCCCTGCTCCGCAGGAAGCCTGCTTCTCCTTCTCCCACTCCCCCTGCTTGTGTTCCCTCTCTCGCTCTCTCTCCCTCTAATAAATAAATAAAATCTTTTAAAAAAATTGTTTATTATCCACATATATACATTTACATATATACCTATAGAGTAAATATGTATTAGAATAAAGTACAGATAATTATTATATAATCTTCGGGTAAGGGAGGAAATTCTGAGCACAACTCCTGGGTAGTAACCACAAAGGAAAAAATAGTTGACTATATAAAAATTAAATGGTTAATATCATAAAGGTCAATCAGATTAGTAAGAAAAAGATGAATACCCAAATAAAATATGCTAAGGTCTAAACAGGTAATAATATTCACTAGAAACATGACCAATAAACCTTTGGAACGGTGTTCAACCTTACAAATATTTAAAGCTATAGACATTATCCTAGTATGGTTATTAGAGCATGGAATTTGGCCTCAAATGAGCTTAAGTCTGGGTTTGTCCTTTCATAGCTTTATGAACTTGGACAAGTTACATGACCTTTAAGCCTCAGTTTCCCTCATTTGTAAAATACGAGTAATGGGGGCAGATAGGATTATTTTGAGAATTCAATTCAATAAAACACATAAAATGCCTGGCCAGTAGTAAGCACTGTATCCTGCCTGGACTCAAGATGGACTCCAGGGGGAGAAGAGGGTCAGGCCAGAAACCTTCAGCTACTCACAGGCAGCACCTTTTATCCCACTCCTGACAGGAAAACCCCTTCCAGCTCTATTAGCCATCCAAATGATTTAGGGTGCTGAGAAGCCCTGCAAATTTGGAGATGAGTTTCCCTAGAATACAAATTAGGAATGACTCAAGGGAACTGTGTCCAGGGGAATGAATTAAATGGGAAAAAGTCTTGGTAGATCAGATACAGTTGCAAATTTTAGGTAGTGACTCCTTTAGCTGCTCCTTGGAGCTCTTATTTATCAAGTGTAGGTTGGGTACCTGTCCCTGTTATTAGGCTCACTGAGAAGCCTATCTATGTCAACTCACCCATTTGTAAAAATAGGGGAAATTACACAGTCACTTTAAAAAAAAAATACGATTATAATATATAGGTGGAAGAGTTGGGCTAGAAAACTCCCCTGGATTCTTGTATTCTTTCAATGAAAGTTGAATCAATGTTCATTCTTTCAATTAATACTTAGTTGAGCTCCTAACATATGCCAGGTACTATGCTTGGTGTTAGGGAAACCATAGGCAAGCAGGATAAAACCCCTCCTATCTAATAGAGACAGGCGATAATCAAAGAATCACAAATCGTAACAGAGGTAAGTGCCATGAAGAAAACATAAGAGGACTAACACGTGGCTGTGTGCTAGGAATGGCCTAGAGACGTGCAGAAGGCACAGCAATGATGTGGCTAGATGGAGTGCTTGGTCAGGAAACCCAGTTCAATATCCTGAGCACATAGGCTTGGTTTTAGGAACTGGGGAGACAAAGATAAATACGGCACTGTTCCTGGAGAGAGGATGCTCTTTAAAAAAAGTACTATATGATAAATGCTCCACTATGGATATGAATAAAGCACTAGGGAGGCCCAAACAAATAAGGAAGTGATGAATTTTGCCAGGGTGGCTAAAGACTTCCCAGTGGAGTGACATTTGAGCTGGGTTTTGAAGGGCAAGGAGTTCAACAGATGAGAAGAATTATGGAGCTTTGCTGATAGAGGGAACAGCAGAGCAAAGACACGTTCAGAGAAAGCTGCAGAAAGGAAAGGCGTCCTGGGACTTGTCTTAAAGTAGCGGTGGGCAATGATTGGTAAGGAGTTCATGGGAGGGTTTCTCATGCCCAAGCCCAAGGCTGTTGGTATTTCCCAGGTAGATCCCTTGATGTGCAAGGCGCAAGGTAAGAAGAGGCGTGAAGGTAAGGCACTCTGCTTTGTGCGTAGGGAGAAGGAAGGTGCACTATTTGTTCCCAGATGGAAAGGAAATGGCCGAAGAATATGATGAGAAGACAGGCGAACTACTTGGTAAGTGACAGGGGCTTCCACTGGGCCCATAGGAACACTTGGGGTGTCCTAAAGCACGGGTAAGCAGTTCTCGCCTGAGGCTTGCGGGAGGAACTGAGCACCAAAGGTGGAAGCCAGGGGAGACTGAGGCCCTCAAGGCAAGACTGTTCCTGAGAATAATGTGAGGTCAGGGCTGGCCACCAGGGGTGGAGTGGGCGTCCGCTTGAGGGGTAAACTCTACCAGACCCCTAGATCAGTGAGTGTGTGAGAAAGTCTTCTGTAGGGAAACTGCTGGGATAGAACTATAGAGAGAGGGGCGCCTGGGGGCTCAGTCGTTACGCATCTGCCTTCGGCTCAGGTCATGATCCCGGGGTCCTGGGATCGAGCCCCGCATCGGGCTCCCTGCTCAGCGGGAAGCCTGCTTCTCCCTCTCCCGCTCCCCCTGCTTGTGTTCCCTCTCTCGCTGTGTCTCTGTCAAATAAATAAATAAAATCTTAAAAAAAAAAAAAAAAAAGAACTGTAGAGAGAAGGCAGAATTGGAAGTGGGCCTCTACTCCAGGCTGAGTGGGTAGAGTTAAGGGCAGGCTTTAACTGCAGTTGTTTTGCTTGTTTGTTTGTTTGTTTTCTGAAGCCACAGCCGCAGCAGGTACTGGTCCAGGCTCAGAGGCTGCACTGTTAAATCTGACCCTTGCCTTGGAAAATGTCTGAATCAGAGGGGGTCCTGAGTAGAAATGGGGATTTTGCAACATTGTTGTTTTCATTCCTGCAGCTCTTTTCCTCTAACACTAGTCTCATGAATAGGGGCTCCAGCTCAGATTTCTGGAAATTACTTGATTTGTCCATCCTCTGTGCCCAGGTATGCACATCAGCATTAACGGACTTCCCAGAGCTAGGTGGCTGCTGATTTGACCCAGGGCCTGGGGCTCTCAGCAGTGGGAGTTGGTCTCTTTATTAAGTTCCACCTGAAATGCTAAATCCAATGGTGGAATCATGGCTTGGGTTATTTTCTTGTCATTATTCTTGACTTTAATTTCTTCGTGGGCCTGATCGACAGGTAGTATTGGCAAGGGAATTTATTTTTCCCTTTTTCTGACAGCTCATAAATGTCTAGAACCAACAACACGGATTACACTGGTTTGCATTTTCTTAGTCTCCAGTCTTAAAACGTGTGTCCTGCGCATGTTCAGTCGCAGAGTGAAGTGTTGATCCCTCCTTATTATGAGCTGCTTGGGTTCCAGTCCCAATTGGTTTAGTCTGGTGCTATTAAAAATCTTGATGTGTTTAGCATATGACACTGATTTGGTGGAAACCAATACAGTAGTAATATCCTCACAATGCATTGTAATTTATAGCGCTCCCAGGGGGTGACAGCCTTGGAATGCCTAACAGGGGCGAGTTTATAAAAGCAGAGGTCACGTGGGCTAAGCACCACCATTGCCAGGCCAGTTCCTCCCCGCAGCCCCCAGCACCACCTCTCTCCTCCACTCAGAGCAAATAACCCACCTAGAGCTGCTGTGGCCATAAAAACAAGCAAACAAATAACCCCCAGCCTCTTCATTGTGCTTGGATATGAAATTAAAATGAAAAACAAGTTTTGGTACCTTCCTCTGTAGCATCCCACATTAACCTGTCACTTCTCTTGGCAGGTGGGGAATAGACAAGGGCCTACAAACTCCTTTTTTTCTTAAAAGCAGAAATGGAGATTGATAGAACACTGGCTAAACTTTACCTAATAATGATATTAATACCATAACTTTTATTAGGCACCGTGCTAAGTGCTTTATATGAGTTATCTCACTGAATCCTCATTACAGCCTGGTGAGGTATGCACTGTTGTCCCCTTTTACAGTCAGAAAAAAATGGAAGCTCTAAGAGGTTAAGCACCTTGCTCAGAATTCCATAGCTGGTTAGTTTCTGAGTTAGGATTTAAGTCTGAGTCTGCCTGGTTAAGAGTCCATGCTGTAATGCACAGCAACATACTATTGGGAGTTGAGAATATTTAATCCTGCTCTCTCTTCTTCTTAAATTTTGTTCCCCCCAGAATGACTGAGAGGGGCTGGTGGGAGCAGGACAGAGATGGGCAAACAGGAACACCCCACTCAAACCACTGGACCCTTTGAACAGCTGGTCCTTCTCTTACCCATCTCCAACCACTCCACCCTACCCCCACCAGCTGCCCTTGCAAAATTATTAATTTTTAAGTATAAACAATCTCAGGGCCTGAACTAACTTGAGCTCTCGAGCACTCTCTGAAGTAAAATACGGACAGGGTTGTGATGGCCACAAATGGGAATCGTTTCCATTTTTCCAGCTAACTATACAAATTTGATAATTGGCTAAACTGGTTTTCTGTTAGAGAAACCCAGAAAGTAATTTGCCAGTGGTGCATCTGTGTAG
>NC_138374.1:24589828-24682677 GCF_054177405.1 Leptonychotes weddellii | reverse complement strand
GGGGGGCAGAGGCTGAAGGGCAGGCCATCCCCCATTGTTACATTCGGATTACCTTGGATTACCGGCTTAATCTGCTTTGGTATTTGACCGCCAGCCTAACCACCCCAGGCTGCATTTGGAGGATATTGAGCACTTTCATCCCCAAGCACTTCACCGGCTTTATAAATGACCCACTCGATTCCCTTCCGCCTCCTCAGGGATGGGACGCGGCAGCTGTTTAATAGCCACAGAGCAATGTTGCAGTGTTTTAGGGCAGAAAAGAAGAATCCTGCATCCAGTTTAAGCTGCAGGGAGTATTTAGGAAAGGGGAATGTAATTATCCACATTGGAAGCAGGCCACGGCTTGGAGCTTTGGGGAAAGAGCCTGTAGGACCTCCACTTTCCAGCCCACCTGAAAGATGGGGCTTCCTTTCAGCAGTCAAGGACATCAGCCTGCTTCCTGCTGACTCAGGAAGAAGCCCCTAGGCACTGTCTCCTTCACATACTCCCCATCAGACCCCTTAGGGTCATTGAGAGGCTCCTTTCCAAGGACTGGCCCTGGCTCAGCCTCGAGGATACGACAGCGTCCCAGGGAGCTACCCTCCACACACCAGTTTGGGTTTAACATATAATCAAATCAGAGTGACAGCAGGTGGAAACAGCCCTCTGTTGCTGCAGGAACTGTCCTTGAGTTAGGAACAAAGACAGGACAAGAAAGACAAGACAAAGTGAGTATTTGCACGTGTGCATTCATGCCCATATACATGGGGAAAATAACAAGGACTTCACCAAAACCGTTTATTGGATCTTATAATGGAATGAGTAGGGAGACTTTTTTTTAAAATATATATTTTTTTTAATATATATATATATTTTTTAAGATTTTTTAATTTATTTATCAGAGAGACAGAGGCAGGCAGAGGGAGAAGCAGGCCCCTTGCTGAGCAAAGAGGCTGATGTGGGACTTGATCCCAGGACACTGGGATCATGACCTGAGCCAAAGGCAGACGCTTAACCGACTGAGCCACCCAGGCATCCCAGGGAGACTTTCTTCTACATTCTAGCAAAGAATTTAATCCCAAGGTGTTTTTTTAAAAAAAAAAAAAGGGTGGTGAAAGAGCCAGAAGGCTGGCCTCCAGTTAAGCGAGGTATTACACGAATAGATTTGGATATACTCCCGGTCACAGTCCATTCACTTAAGAGAGTAGAAGTATTTGTGAAAAAAAAGTTGCCTGTAAAGCATATTTCCAAGTTTTTACTCTTCCTTATTAATTTTCATTATAAACTTGGAAATGTGTTTCTAGGGAGAATTTTTGGCCCTAAGACATAATAAAATCACACTGCAGAATGCAGCAGACCTTATAAAAGCACATATTCAAGGGAAAATTCTAATTTTACAGCACACTTTTGTGTTCAGCTTGCATGCCTTACTTGGAGCAGGGAGGGTGTTTGGGTTTGGCACAGCGGCTCCAAAGGTCTCGAAGAAACCCATCCTGAGACTCCGACTCCAGGTCTCACCCCCCAGCCCAGAAAGAGGAGTGGCCGGGAGCAGCCGCGGCACACCAGGCACTTTCTGACCTTGTAGCTGCTTACAAGGGCTTCAGGAAGGCTGCTGGCCTTTGGTGGCACTTAGGCTGCCCTCCTAGAGGACGCGGATGCTGCAGGAAGAGAGAGAAGCCCTGGGGTTACAGCTGGGGGTGGGGGGCAGGGAAGGATCCTCTGCTGTGATGGAGGACATGGATGACTTGGGGTTCCCAGAATCCTGGCAGGGGTCCTCAGATAATGTCCACTGAACTAGTTTTTTCACTTACAATTGCCATACCGTATGCACCTTACTTGGGGGGGAAAAAAAACTTCCATAAACATGTGGGTTGTAAACCAAGGTAAAATAGAGACAATTGTTTGCATTTTAAATGAATGATCCTACTCTACAAAAAATACTCACATGAGATCTTCTATAAATAATGCATTTAAAATCTGGTATGTGCCTGGGCGCCTGGGTGGCTCAGTCGGTTGGGCAGCTGCCTTCGGCTCAGGTCATGATCCCAGGGTCCCGGGATTGAGTCCCGCATCGGGCTCCCTGCTCTGCGGGGAGCCTGCTTCTCCCTCTCCCTCTGCCTGCTTCTCTGCCTACTTGTGTTCTCTCTCTATCTCTCTGTCAAATAAATAAATAAAATCTTTAAAAAAAAAATAAAATAAAATCTGGTATGTGCCTAACATTTTGTTTAAATACAATTCTGGGGCTGTTCTAAGCCAGGTATACCTGAAATGAGTGAATTTCTGTATTTGGACTTTACAAATCATGAGACAAATCTGCCTGTCAGCTTTCATCTTCTTAATTTATTTTTCCTTTACACATTTGTAGACAGAAAAAAATGCATCTCAGTTCATACCTGTTGGGATCCAAATGTTCCCCATTACCAGTAGCTCCCCTTTTCCTAACCAGCACATCTCTCCCTTGCTTGAAATCACACCTGGAGGATTCTTAACTCCACTCGATTCCTTTCAGAGCTTTGTTCAATCCCTTTGGTTTGGGTACCCGTGATACGGGCTTTCCAGGTTATCCAGTATCGGAATGCTCTGCTGGGCGTTGGGCTTTCGGCAGCTGGGAGGTCCTGCTCACATGGACAGAGCTGGTGTAAAGGCCATGCCCCGCCCACTTCTCTCCCCTTCCCATCATCTAATGTGATTCAGCAGGAAGAGCAGAGTCCCTTCCTTCCCAGTAATCCCGTTGCTTCCTTCTCTCCCCAGTGAGAAAGTGGCGAGTGAAAAGTGCCTTGGGAGCCTTGGGCCAATGGCAGATTGAGGTGGGAGAGCCAGCACTCCCAGGAGCAGGGAGCCTGGGGTCTGAATTCATCAAGGAAGACAATGCCAATGTATGTCTATCTGTTAGGTGTCGGGGAGGGGGTGGTGGGAGTGGGCCTGGAGGGCAGACACCATGTCTTATTCACCACCTTGTCTCCCATGCCCACCTGGGCACAGAGTTCTGGAAGTGTTTGCCTGAATGAATACCTATACTTGGGTATGGTCATCCTTGAATGAATGAATGAATGAATGCTTGGCTTGGTCATCCCAGGACAAGGGCTCCAGGCCTGGAATGTCACAGCAACAGCATTGTCAGGGGGAGCTGTGGGAAGAGCTGAGGGTCTCCTGTTGTGGGCCCCGGGTAGAGCTTTGCAGAGCAGGAAGCCATCCCTTGCTGGCCCTCACCAAGAGTGGTCCTAAGTTGGATTTGCCTTCTGCAGCCCATCTTCATGCGCAAGGACACCAAGATGAGCTTCCAGTGGCGGATTCGAAACCTCCCCTACCCTAAGGACGTCTACAGTGTCTGTGTGGACCAGAAGGAGCGCTGCATCGTTGTCCGAACAACCAACAAAAAGTAAGTGGCATGATGGGCACCTGCCGGCCTGTGGGAGGGCTTCCTCTCCGCAGGACCAGCTTGAATAATGTAATCAGCTCCCTCAGGGCGGGAAATTGGAACAAGGAATGTCTGGTCCGGTAACTGGCACATACTGGGGTTCAACAAATATTTGTTGAATGAGGGGACGAGGAATCACCTGGCCATTAACTTGTGATCGTAGGTGGTTCTGCTGTAAGATTATTACCTTGACCCCCTGGCTGGATCCAGTCCATGGTGAACTTGGCTTGGTGACATCACTGTCGGGGCTGTCAGGGAGCCATGGCCTAGAGGGCACACCCAGCTGAGGTGGCAGTTAGAGGACTTAAAGTACTGGTCTGGGGTTAGCCAACCTTATCCCGCCCGGGGCTGACGGGCAGTAGGCAGGTACTTTGGCCTCCTGGAAGTCTCTTGCGTTCTGTTTCAGAAGGGGCACCTAACTTCCCTTTATTTCTCTCCTACTGTTCTGCTGGGGGCAGGCAAGGGGAGAGGGAACAGAAGGTGGCCAAGGAGGAGATGTGGTCCAGGCAGGGCTGTTTCTGGGCTGACCATCTTGGAAATGCATTTAGATTTCCAGAGCTCTGACTGATCACAGGAGAACCGTGTTAATGAGCTGGTCTTGACCTGGGCCAGAGGAATTGCAGTATAGGACCAACTCCCATGAAATATAGTTGAGGTATTAAAATGGAAGGTTTTATGAGTGACTGGTCCACACACTGGAGCCACCCAACATGCCTTGTGGGTGCTGAGCTTGGGCCAGAGGTGCCGCCATCCATCCGTTTCATGCAGTCAGGAGGACCCAGCTCCTTGTCCGGCTCCTTGGGGGGTGTGGTGCCGCCTCCCCTCCCAGCTCCCTCAGGTCTGCGAGGCCCACAGGAAAGCAGCACAGCTCCCAGGCTCCCCCGGCGCAGCCTTGGGTTCTGCCCTCTGCTTATGACCCCCATACCCTCTCACTTTGGCAGGGTTAAGGGGATGGGGAAGGGGTGGAGATGAATGAATTAATTTCAAGATTATTGCTCTTCGTGTAGCCAGCAGCCCCTGCAGTGGGCCTTGTCTATAAAGTCATAATAATAAGGGTTTGCGTTTATAAAGCACTTTGAAGCCCTCAGATAAAAGGCAGTTTATTCCTGTTATTGTTCTCATCATTAATGGGAGTCAGCGCCTAAAGTGGAATTTAGCAATTTCAGACAACAGAGAAATTGCCTTTAGGAAAACAAACTCTGTGCTTCAGCAAGCATTCCCTGGCGTAAGAGGCCCTGGGTCCAAACTGGGAACAAAAGTGCTTCTGATAGCACTTGAATCTGCAGCCTAGCAGTTTGTAGAGCTGGCTGCTGCCTCCCTTTTGTCCCCCAGAGGTCACTGTCGAATACAGATATCAGGCAGAAATGTGATTACTGGGGAGTGAGAGAAGAGAGGCCAGCTAGCTCACCAAAAAATTCATCTGCGGGCAGATCCTCTGGGTCCCATCTGCTGCACATACCCAGCTGTAGGCGGCGCTGTTGGCCAGGAGCAACATGGCTAGAAGCCCACTCCTGCGCTCAAGGCAGCTGGAGACATTTTTGAACTGATGGGTGAGGCCAGGTGGGATGGAAGTAATGCCCCTAGACGGGACAGGGCCGGGGCTGGATCCCCACAGAGGGGAGAGGAGTATGTGAGTGCCCGCTTCGGAGCCCGCACTGAGCCTCTGGTCCAGTGGCCCTGCCTGGCTCAGCCCAGCCTTCCTCGGGTCCCTCTGCCCAGAGGTAGGAGAAAAAGGCCACTAAACCTTTAACCGGCTCTTTCTTGAGCCTAGTGGCATTTTCATCTCCTACCAGGGGCAGTAATGTGTCTTATACCTTTACTACCACTAATTAAACAACTCAGTGGTTATTCTTTTGAGCAGGATACTGTTTTTTTTCAGGGTACGTTAAAAATCTGTTTTCTGGGGCGCCAGATAGATAAATAGATAAAATAGATAGATAAAATCTTTAAAAAAAAAAAAATCGTCACACCATCCAGTGTTGGGCAGGGTACATATTTTCATTCTTGTGTTATATCGTAATGATTATATAAATGTGTCTGTAAAGTCAGTGTGATGAGCTGACTTGCAAAGGGAAAGTTAGCGACAGTCTAGCTGCCCGGACATCTACAGTATCCACACCGTGGCATCTCTCTCTGATTTGCCTTCTTCCATTACCTGCTAGTTCTGTGCCTGCCTGAGTTCTAATATTCTGGAATGTGGTTACTAGTAAAAGCCAGTATTCCTTGTCCATACCTGCCTTGTCCCTGAAGGACTGGGTTGGTCACTTTTCTGGAAAGGATTGATTCCAATGTATCATGTCCTTGGCCTCATGTATTAGTGAGGGGATGAATCAGGGAAGAAAGTGCTTTTCCAGGATCCCAGCGTGGTACTGCCTGTTCCTGATAATAGTGTGCAGAAAGAAGATTCTTAGCCTCAGACTAGAAGCTGGCAGCCATTAAGTGGAATGGACAAGGGCACTGGAGTGGGAAGGGGTTGGCTTAAATCTGGCCTCTGCCACGTACTAACTGTAGTATTTTGGGCAAGGCTTCCTCACACAGGAGAATACTCATACCCACCTCACAGACTGTTTGGGCAATTTGATGAAATCATGTGTATACAAACGTCCGGGACAATGGCCGGCCTGAAGCATGTCTTTAGCAATTCTTTGGAAATTAGAACTTGGCTGATTTGACACTGGTAACATTAACACTGGGAGGTGTTAATAGGCATCACTAGAAAAAAAGGATTCCGTGGTCAAATAAATTTAGGGAACTGGATTAAACAAGTTTCTCTTTGGTAGGACGTATGGCAGTCTTAGTATGTGAATGTGCATTGTGAGTCCAGGAAGGGCTGCTGTAGGCAGGGATGATCGGCTTGCCTGGAGCTGTGATGTTTAAGAAAGAAGGAAGGTTTGCCTACTGCTTTTCTGAGGGCGGGACTGGCTAGAGGCTTCTCAGGCCCAGTCTTGCCAAACCCGTGTGCGGGTGTGCAGGGCGCCCCGGAGCTGTGTGTGGGGCACGGCCCGTGTAACTCTCCACAGTGGCCCTGCTTCTGCTTTTCAGCCTCTCCTCCGAGTCTGTCTCCAGAGGCCTGGCCTCCTGTGTTCTTTCTCAGTTCACTGCAAAGAATAGGTTGGGAAACAACTGGAAATTGGGAAGAGGATACAGCAGAGAGCAGTGGGGTACTGTGGGTCATTTCTGAAGTAGCCCAAGTGAAGGAGCCATCCTTTCAGCACAGTTTGCGGGGAGGTACAGAGTTGGCCTCTTCTGGTCCCTTTGACAGTGACTTAAAGTTCATCTCGTTCATCTAGTTCGGTGACTAAAGTTCATTCAGCTCCTTTATTGGAGGACGGCATCTGGAGGAAGAAACCGGGGCCCAGAAGTGAAGTGGCCTGCCCAGGGTCACAGGCCAGGACCAGAGTTGTCCTGAGAGCCTTTGCTTCCCCATGTCTTTCGAAAACTTCTGACCTTCAGAAAGGAAAGCCACTGTGTTAGAGTACCTGGAGGACCTGCAGGGTCATTGGATCCTAAGGGAGATCCCCCCATATCTGCTCCGTCCTTGGACAGCAGGGAACCTAGACCAGGGGTCTGTTACTTGGAGGAGAGTGTGTGGAGAGATGGAGGGTCAGGAGATTTGGGGAATTATTACTTGTAATAAGGGCTTCTCCGCTGACCAGTTTTGTGACTCCAGCAAGATACCTATCTGTATCTCCGTTTTCTCTTTTGTGAAAGAGGATAATAAAAGCAACCAGCCTGAGGGGGTTGCTTTGAGGATTCGATGTGTGTGGAGCAGTGACTGGCCCCACTAAGCATTAACAAACGTCCCCTTTCATTGTGTGACTGAGGCTGAGAACAGTAGTAGGAGATGGGAACAGGGGAGTGTCACGTGTCTGCCAAAAGCCCAGGAACCGCTGCACTATGAGGGCCTAGCTTTCAGCAGAAACACAAGCTCTCCTCAGGCAGAGATAGGGCCTTCTTTCTTCTTCATCTTTAAATCCCCAGCTCACAGCTCAAGGCCTAGGACACAGTTGATGCCTAAAGATGTTGGTTTGCTGCCTCCTCAGGGTTGCCTGAGGCTGAGTGTTCTTTTCCAGAAGCACAGTGCGTCCCTCTCTAGTCCAGGTGCCAGTGAGAAAGTCAAGTGTGGTTCCTCGCAGGGTGAACCCCAAGGCCAGGGGACGGAGGTGAGAAGCAGATGTCCCAGACTCCCCTGAACACTGCCCATCAAAGTTGTGTAACCTCAGCCAGTAAACTAAATCCATTAGAACAGACTCAAGACAAAGCAGAGCATCCACACTCACTCTACCTCCATCCCCCTCGCCTCCTAGTGACAGGTGTGGGCGGAGGCCAAGCCCCCTGGGTTTCTCTTTTCAGCCCCAGTGTCCCAGCCGGCACCCCTCTGAGGGTACCCAGGCATGTCCCTGTCCCACGTGGAGCACAAGCCAGGCAGGCAGAAACGATGGCCCCACGCTCTGCACGGTGAGGCTCACGCAGGCCCCGCTGCGTCGGCTAGGCTGCGCGCGTGCCCGGGCTGCTTCTCTCCCAGTTCTGCTGCTTGTGTATATTTGCAGGGAAGATGTTAACACTTCCTAACAAGCCTTTGTGTTCATCTAATCTCTGCTGTTTAACCTTTGACTCCCCCCTATTATCAGTGTCTGCCACCTTTGCTGGCCAGCCCAAGGGCCCCAGGAAGAGCCCTCAGCCTGGCCAGCTAGGAGGATGAGGCCGCATTCCACCCCGGTTTTGCAGGCAGATGGATCGCCTTTCCCTGGGGCAGAGCTTTGGGAAATAAAGCAAGCTTGTGGTGCCATTAGGATCCCCCAGCCCCCACTCCTTTTGAACTGTCAGCCTTTAAGTAAACATTCTTCTCCTGCTGTGGGTCCCAGCACCTTGGCGGGGAGCGGAGAACCTGGGAGGAGAGGGGCCCTGAGCGCCTCCGCTGAACTCCTGGGGATTTGGATAGGAGAGCAGGGCAGAAGTGCTGCATTGATGTCAACTCTGAGTCCCTGGGGCAGCGGGGCTTTTGAAGTGGACCCAGAGTAGCTGTCACCACCAGGCCCAGGCCCCTCTGAAGTAGTCAAAGCCCCGTCCGCTCCAGGCCCCTGACTTGAGTTTGTGTGTACCTGCCCGCAGCATTTCCCTTCCCAGCCCACAGCCCCACAGCGGCAGGGGGGATGCCAGGCCTGGGGAGCAGGTCTGCTGGCCACTGCCTGAGGCCCCGGGCTCCACTTGCACCAGGTTAGACGCCACACAGGCCTGCTGCTAGAGGAGGCGCTCTTGGTGACAAGCACCTGACCGGGAGCAAGGAGCTGGGTCCCGACTCCACGGACAGCTGGCCATGAAGCCAGGCGAGACCCGTTACCTCCCGCTTTGGTAAAGGTCAGATTTCCTGTAGAATGAAGTCCAGTTGTATACATCTGGGCTAGGTATTGCTCTCTGGGTTTTTGGGGTTTGTTTTTACTAAAAAGGATCATTAATCTCTGGACTGGCCCTTACAGATGATAGGGATTGTGTGTGAAAATGGAGGGGGGACGTTTCAGGGCCAGCAAAGTAGTCCAGAGATCCAGCTTCTGAGATGAGTCATGTGGTTTGTCCTCCTAGATTTCTCTTTGTGGATGTACTTCCCTCTCTGGCCTACAAGAGGAGTCAGGCCCATAGGGCCTTGAAAGACCCCAAAAGAGGGAAAAAGTAGCTGGGGCCTTCAGAGAAAGTTGCATGTAAATGGCAACTCTTGGTCCCCAGCTTTGGGGAACAGCCCTAGCCAGATTTATTCTGTCCCTTGTTAGCATACATGTTCCCATGTTCTTGGGGTACAGCGGAGGCCTGCCCGAGCTATGTATTACAAGAGGCTTCTTCTGCATGTCTTTGGGAGTCTGGGCCTGAAGGAGTCACTCTAATCCCTGGTCTAATCAAGGAACCATGACGGGTCCTGCCCTTCCACTGCTGGCTTCGCCAAAACGCCTTTCATTCATACTGATGTTCTAACTGGCTTCCCTTCTTCCTCTTTGGCTCTGTGGAAAGTGTGGGAGAACAGTGTAGAAAGTTGGCACCAGAGGGCCTGCTGCCCAGTTGCTGGGGGTCACTTTGCTGGATGTGCCGATGACCTCTTGGTGTTCCCACAGGTACTACAAGAAGTTCTCCATTCCCGACCTAGACAGATACCAGCTACCTCTGGATGAGTCCTCGCTGAGCTTTGCTCATGCCAACTGCACCCTGATCATCTCTGTAAGATTTACCCAGACTTCTTGGCCACTGAATCAGGGAGACACTCCTCCTTTCCCTGCCCATTTCCCATCCCATAGGAGTCCCCAGTTCCAGCCCCAACACCTGGCCTGTGCTTGCTAGAGAACAGGCACCTCTCCTTCAGGGTGGGGGGGCTCAGCTGATCTTAGAAGTCACAGCTGGAAGAAGACAGAGGGTGACGTGGAGGGATGGAAATCACAGGCCTGGGATTCTGGTGGAAGGCTCCTATCCAGTCATGTGACCTTGAGCAAATCATTCAGCCTTGTAGGCATCAATTTCCTCAAATAACGGGATCAGAGGAGGCCCGGAGTGTGTATGTAGGGAGGGGAGATGTGGCTGAATGATGTGCTCTTCCTGGTTCCATCCACAGTACCAGAAGCCAAAGGAGGTCCTGGCGGCTGAGTCGGAGCTTCAGAAGGAGCTAAAGAAAGTGAAGACGGCCCACAGCAGTGACGGGGACTGTAAGACCCAGTAGCGGAGCATCCCTGAGCCTGCCCTTCCGGCAGCATGGCGGGTGGGTGAGGCTCTTCTGGACTTTGTGGCTTGGGCCACCCCCTTTCTGGTGCAGGGGTATGTCCTCTCTTCCATGAGCTATCCAGGCTCTGTGAGAACTGGGCCTTGGGGTGCTCCTAGCCCCCATATCATGGTCTGATCTCCCAAGTAAAGTCATTCTGAGTCACTGTTGAGGGGCTGCCCTTTTGTCCACCGCTCTATGCTGTCACCAGGGAGGGTGCTGGTGAGGACACTCCCTTCTCTCCTCCTCAGGGACCTTCAACATCAAAGGCTTCAACAAGCCTTTCACATAAAGGGAAGCCCTGAGCCTAGCGCTAGGGGGGGGGGTGCATCTTCCCCATCCTGTTTGCATAAATTCAGAGGGACACTAGGCTGGCAGAGACCCTGGGCTGTCTTAGCTTGCAGAAGGGCCCAGATGAGCTCCCCACAGTAAGGGGAGGTAAGGTAAAGAAGGTTTTGAAATACAGAAACCTTAAAAGCAGCCCAGGAGATTAAGACATTGTGGATGTAAAGGCAGAAGGAGGGTTGTATCATTGCAAAGAGTGTGGGTGTGTTAGAGTAGGGTGAAGAAGGGTTACTGCAGATGGGGAGTAGCTTAGCTCCCCAACAGCGCAGAGCCCTTCCACAGTCCTCTACCCCACAGGTGACACCCACCCACCACCGGGGCAAAGGGGTGAGTGGTAATGAGAGGTTTGGTCTTTGGGACACTGAGCCATGGGGCTGGTCTTACCCTTTCCCCAACATGCCCATCCTCATGTTTGAAGATGTCGGTCCCCTCTTAGGGCCTCCCAGGACTTCCCAGCCAGAGAGGAACTGGATCTGTGAACAATCAAGCTTTATTTTTACAAAAATGAACATGGTAGCATGTCTTAGCAGCCGGCCTGAGACTGGGCTGGCTTAGGACTCACTCAAAACTGCTAGCCTCCCTTTGTCCTTCCTCAGTTTCAGAGCAAGACCAGGCCACAGTGCCCCAGGAATGAGCCCCAAGAGCTTGGTCAAGGGTGGGGACTGAGGAGGTAGGGGCCACAGCAGAGGATTGGCAGCCTCACCCCTCCTTCCAAGGAAGGGGCAGAAAGGGACCAACTGGGATGGCTGGAGCCCCTCACCTCACTCTAAGCTATCATGGCTCTAAGAAGGGGCGAGGTACAGGGCAGGCCTGTCCAGACCAGATCCTTGCTCTGGCCAACAGGGAAGCAAGGCCCGGCCAGGCTCAGCCATTCCCTCAAAGCAGCAGATCCCTTCTCTCCAATTAGTTCCTTGGGGGGGGCACCCCCAAATTCCCGGGAGTCAGCAGCCTTTACCTGACGGCGCCCAAGCACTGTGGTGACAGGTCTAGGAGCACAGGCACGGCGGGGGCGGAGGCATCCCTGCACCCTCCAGGCGGAGAGGTCCCTGAGTAGCTGGCTTCCCTGGCCCGCAGGCCAGGGTGGCCCCGTCACAGGTTCTGGAAGTCCAGGACGTGGAGGTTGTAGGAGAGCGCGGCATAGAGATGCTTGGTGGTGAAGCGCAGGCAGTACACAGGGCTGCTGAGCGGGGTCGAGGTCAGCGGGAAGGCCTGCAACCGAGGGCGGAGCCCTAACCTCAGCTGCCTGGGCCCAGCGCCGACTCCCCCACCTTCTCCAGGCACCCCCGCTCCCAGATCCAGCCCCTAATAAGGGGGTGTGAGGTGTGCGGTGCGCTTACGTGGAGGCAGGCCCTCTGGCGCCGGTCCCACAGCCGCACGACCCCGTAGTAGGAGGACCCAGTAGCCAGCAGGTGGTTCCCATCGGTCTGCAGGCAGTACAGGGTGCTGTCGTGGGGCTCCTCCCACTCCATGACACACTTCCTGTCCGGGAATCGGCCATCAGAGGGAGGGTCAGGGTGCCCTCCACCCCAGCTTCCACAGGGGCCTTAGAAATCCATTCTGGCCGGGAGACAGAAGCTGAATCACCAGACTCTTTCGAAGCCAGACTTAATTCGGGGAAAGCCGCCTCTGGAAAGGGCTCCTTCTCGCCAATGCCCGAACCCCAGGCCCGATGAGGCCCTCGTCTGTGCTTCATACTGCTGGCTATGTGTCACAGGACTTGGGCGGCAGGGCAGAAAGAAAGGCAGGATGCTGAGGGATAGGACCCTGCCGACTCCCCGGGCTCTTAATCAGCACCTGGTGGCTATGGTCTCCCAGGCCTTGGGCCGCCGACGGGGAGCCCAAGCTTGATCTGACCCTGCTGGCTGCCACTCCTAGCCTCCAGCTGGAGGGCCCGGGCCTTCTGGGGGCGCACCGGGACTGCCGCACACTCACCGGACACTGGCTCGGAGGTCCCAGTAGCGAACGTAGGTGTCATAGCCACAGGACAAGAGTGTGGACGGGGACTCATACATGACATCCAACACCCCAGCCCCTGGGGGGAAGTCACTGCCCAGGTGCATCATTAGCTGCCCACTGGGGAGAGAACAAAGGGGCAGAGGATGAGAGACTGTCCGCCTTGGTCCCCACACCAGCTTTTAACCTAATGGCCTCAGTCCCTGGGGAAATGCAGCTCCCCGCCCCCCCGCCCAAGCTAAGATCAGGCTCCCTTAGGAAGGAGCCAAGGGAAGAAATGGCCCAGGATGCCCACCCTGTCACCCCAGTCGCCGTGCTGCCCCTCCCGCAGCTAAAGGCCTCCATCGGCCCGCAGCCCCTGCCTGCATCACAGCTGCTCGCTGCCTGGCCACTGCCCCTCGGGGAGGAAGCATGGGCCTCACGGACGGGCCGGCCCCCCTCCCGTGCGCACACACACACTTGGTTACTTTATAGTTCTTGATCCTGCAGGTCATGCAGTTCTGAGCTGCCTGAGTCCAATGCCTTAATTCCTGCCTGTAATCTGGGGCTCAAACCTCATTGGGGATAAAGACCACACAAAGGGAGAAGGGGAGTCCCAGGAGATGTTAAAACAAGTAAACACCTTTGTGTCTGGGGAGAAAAATCGCTGAGAAAGCAGCTTAGCGGGCCGGTCCCCGGTGTTCCTGGCCCGGCTGGCCCCCAGCCCGGGGCTAGCACGCCTGTGTGATCACAGCCCCCAGCCTGCTGGGCTCCAGCGTGCTCCCCCACCCTCGCCCCTCCCGGTGGCCGAGAGCAGATTACTGAGAAGAACAATTTCTTTGTGACTGTGTAATTCCCTCCGTGACCGCGGCAGTGGGCAGACCCCTCGCCCTGATGCCAGACCCTTAGCAACCATGTAGGGGGGCCTTCTGGCCCTAGCAACTACCCCTCAACATCAAGTGCACCCGCTAATCCCTGTGGCTAGGGAACGGGGAGAAGCAGGGAGTTTCTGCAGAATGACCGGGGCGGGGGCGGGGGGGGATGAAGGAGAAGAGGGGCACCCTCCAGGCCTGATCCAGCACTTTCACCCAAGAGATGCTGGGCTCTCTTCCCTGGCAGGACAGGAGAAGCAAGGCCATGAACACTTCCCTGGGACACCCAGGTAAAGGGCCCCGGCAGTGGGAGGGAGGACGCCACAATCTCACAAGCAGTGTTCACCAAAGGGTGAGGCAGATGCTACCAGCCCCAAGTGAAAGCAGACTTCAGTCCCAGGCCTTCCAGCTCACACGGACTCTGACCCTCAACCTCCCTCCTCCCCAGTGCAGCCACCATCTTCCCCAGAAGCTGAAGGAATAGAGGAGGCGGCCTGGGGTTCCCTTCTACCTTTCCCCTCGAGCCCTGGGCAATGAGGTGACCCCCAGCAAGGGACACTGTTGCGGTCAGTGGGAGGTCAGGCCCTAAGTCAGCACCCTGGCCCCCAGCCTCCTTGGGGAGATATTCCTCTTTCTGTCTGAGGTAGAAGGTAAGCCTCTGTGGTGGGGGACCCTGAGAGGGATCAGGCAGAAGGCTACCACCCACAGATCAGCATCTCCTAGAGATCACTGACCTTGGCTCCCAGGAAGGGCCACCAGCCATGACTGACCCACCCCGGGCAGGCCAGAGTCCTAAGAGGAGTCCGTGCCGCCCCCCACCCACCTCTTTTTTACAGCTACTTCTGGACGTTTGTGTACACCTGGGTAGGGGGCTGTTTGGCTCCACAGTTCTCCCTCCTTCCAGATTTGGGGGCCCTGCCCCTTCCATTAGTGAGGCCTTCAGGAATGACTGAGGAGCTCTCCCCTTTAATCTGCAGAAGTAATTTCATGTTTGTTTGAAATAGAAGATGAAAGGCGGTGGGGGTTGGGGGCGTGAAGCCCAGCATGGCTCTGCCTGCCCACCCCCGGTCCCAGGGCTCAGAGGAAAAGACAGCCGGGCACCCGGGGGCTGGACAGGGGCAGCAGCGTCGGGACCGGCAGCATCAGGGCGATACCCAGACCAAGTTGCCACGCTGGGCCCCCGTCCCAGCATCCAAGCCACCCCTGGAAAGGGTCCTGCCAGTGTCTGCGACAAGAAACAGAACCCTGCCCGCCGGGGGAAACCTGAGGGCCAGAGTGAGCACCAGCCTCCCCGAGGCCAGCCCAAGTCCCGCAGCCCCTTGTCCGCTGGCCCAGCCTGGCCCGAGACAGAAAAGTTTGTTTCTGCGGCTGCCCGGTGCTCCAATTCTCTGAAACGGCCACACACACTTCAAATGGGCCAATAAAAAGATACAATTTCTTTTGCCTCTGGGCCTGGGACCCTCACAACTCTGCTGTGTGGTGCCCGGGAGGTGAAGTCCAGGGCCTCCGCGGACCCAGCTGGCTCTGGGAAAGGGCCCGTCTCTCCGAACAGCGGCCCAGCGCTGCCATGGGAGCCCTGCTGGGGCTTTGATTTGGGAAAACAAACAGAAATGGCACCGTGGGCCCTTCATGGCCCCCACCCCAAGACCAATTTAACTAGAAAACTCTAGCTCAACAGCTCTGGGGAAGGGAGCAAGATCGGCCCGACAATAGCCTCAAACTTTGGGGGAAAGGGGGACAAAACAAGCTGTCTGTCTCCTCAGCCCCTCCTCTCGGGCTCCTTTTCTTCCTGCAAGTGTGTTCTTGTAAAAACGATTAGATTGCAATTTGTATAACATGGTGACCCCCAAATTCAGACGTTTCACCCCTTTTCTCTGGAAAGAATGTCAAGAATGCTTCTCGGCCTCTCACGGTGGGGGGCGGGAGGGGGGGTGCAGAGCCTTGGCTGTCGCACAACTTGTGTGGGAACAGGACTGCCCCTCAGAGTCCCGGGCCAAGACGGCAGCAAGGGCCGGCTCTGTCACTACCGAGGGCCAGACAAAAAGTCCATTCCCTTGCAACTCCTGCACACAAAGCCTGGGCCTCCAGGAGCCACTGGGGGCTGTGGGGGGCGGAGGGGGGGGGGCGCCTCCACACCCCAGCCTCTCCCGAGCCTGACTCCAGCAATTCTCTTTCCACCCAGGGAAAGATAAAGACAGATGGGGCCACCCCTGTGAGCTTGATGAACGAGCGCAGGCCGGGGAGGGCAGCCTGAAGGAGGCCGGGCTGCGTGCCGCGTTCTCCGGGAGGCCCCAGAGTACCTGGGCGGGAAGAACAAGCAGAGGGCGGCCTCAGCCCAGGGACTTGGGGCGAGCAGGTGAGGGAACCAGGGCTCCCACCCTGCTGCACAGCGATTCCAGCTCAAGGGAAGAGGGAGCCCAGGGAGGAGCTTCCTGACAGAAGGAAATCTAGTAAGACAAGGACCCCTCCATCACCATCTTTAGGGGACATCTAGGGACAGCTAACTGGAGGTAGGTGTTGGCCCTGAAGACCCAGACGTCCCAGTTGGGAGGGCCCCTCCCTCTCCTGCCCTGGGCCTTGCCGAGCTGCAAGCCAGTGGCCACCCTGTCCCGAGTCCGCTCATCCCAGCCTCCACCTGCCTCCCTGCCCGGCCTGCCTCTGCTCCCGACACAAGCCACAGCCCGCAGGAAGTCCCCCTGTGCTAGAGGGCCCCGAGCTAGGAGAAGCCAGATCCCTGTCCCACCTCCCGGCCTGCACCTACGAATACCTGTGGCCCCCACACCCCTTAACAGCCACTGTTAACACGCGGGGTTCCCGTCCTCGGCGGGGCCCGGTCTGTGCTCGGGACAGAGGATGTTCCCTGGAGATCCTAGAAGTTCTTGCTCCTCCGCCTGGCATGTATGTGTGACCCTAAGACGCAACAGTGGCTTTCAGGGGACGGCAAGGATGGAAGAGTGACACACAGTTCACCTTCCCGCAGGTCGGCTCCCGGGGACAGAGGACCTGAAGGTGTAAACTGGGCCAGACACGGTCACTCAGGAGGGCAGGTTTTTCCTCTTTCCCACCCCTCTCCTTCCCGCTCTTCCTTTCTTTGAGCAACAATCATTTAATGAGCACCTTCTATATACCAGGCATTGTGCTTTAGTAGGAACTGCAGGGAGATGTCAGGGACGGCTCTGAAGGAGCTCTCCCTGTCCTCCAGGAGTTCTCAGTCCAGGGAAGGAGGGAGTCTGTCATGTATCCAGCTAACAATACAAGGGGTGACCGGGTGGGTCCCCGAAGAGAAATGAAAGTTTTACCGTAAAAGGACAGATCAGAGAACATTTCGGCCTGTGGGCATGGAGTGGTTCTCCAGGGAGTGACAGAAGTGGGACAGGCCATGACAGGAGCGCGGGGATGGCTCAGCTGAAGGACCCGCCCCAGCAGGCGTGCAGAGCCGGGGCACCGGCGCCATGTTTGCAGCTGGCAGGCACTCCGGTCTGCCCGGGATCTGGCTCTCGGGCCGTGACGGCCCTCGGGTGCACACTGCTCAGCGGGCACCAACTCTGGGGGCCAGGGAGTCACCAGGCTTCTCAGCAGGGAGGAGCTCGTCCTGTCTGGCCCTCTGGTGGGGAGGGCGGGCATCAAGGAGGCATGGGATGTCCCAAATGTTACCACCAGAGTGGTGGTGACAAGGAGAGGCCCATGGAAGCTTCGCCTGCCTCGGCCCCAGCAGGCGAGCGGGAAGGGCCCTGCCCAAGCCCACGGCCTCTCCCCTGCATGTGTGCGCGCGTGCACGGCCCCCTGCGCCCGCCCGCGCACACGTGTTCAGACACAATGGCTCAAAGGCCAGGCAGCCGGGCAGCCCACTTTGTACTGCTAACAAGGGGCCCGTAATTACAGGAAGGGGCAGCCGGGCAGATAAAAGGATACAAAATTTCAACATCTGTTGCCATAAAGGGATAAGGAGAAGTGAAACGCAAAGTATCAGTTTGGTGTCAGCAGGCAGAGAGCCAATTTCAAAGAGTTCAGGGGGACAGAGGGGACAAGAAAGAAAAAGGCAAGGGGGGAGAAAGAAAGAAAGAAATTACAGGTTTCCTTAAAGAGGTAAAGAAAAAAGAAAATGAAAAAATCTGTCAGTAATACTTTCAAAGGAGAAGACAGGTCCTTTAAAGAGGGCAGTTCCCCAATCACCCTGACTGAGGGCCGGGCCGCCCGGGGTGGAGGCGAAGGCGAAGGCGGAGACAGAGCCACACCTGGGCCGGTGGGCCCGCTCTGTGCTCGGGACACGGCTCCCTTCCGCAGGCCGCCGGAAGGGACTGCAGCCAGGCACCCCTCGCCTTTCAAAAGGCCACTAGAATGCTCTGATAGGCATCTCCTGTGCTCCCCCCCGGGGTCCCTCCTCCCCGGTGGCTGACAAGGCGGCCCCGTGAGTGCTCTAAGGGTTACCGACTCCAGCCATGGGGGCTAGGATCAGGGAAGGCTTTGTGGAGGCGGTGCACGGAAGAGTAAGCAGGATGGAGAGGGCGGAATCCAGGCCCAGGGGGCAGCCAGAGCAGAGGCTCGGAGGGGAAAATAGAGGGCACCTGTCGGAATGTGTGAGAAGCCTATCTGCCGCAACTTTGGTGAGAAAGAGGAGACTCAGGGGCTTTAGGATAGAAATGGAAGAGTAATGGGAAACCAGGATGACCTCGGCTGGAAGGGGAGAAGAGGGGATGTGTGCCGGGGCCCACATACAGTCACACACCTAGGACTTGAACCGGCAATGCCCTAGGAGTAGCCAGGTCACCTAAGCCCACCCCTATTCCCTTCCCAGTTCCCCCCCGGCTGGCTCAGGGCTGTGGCTGTACCCACTAGGATCCCTGCAGGTCCGGGACCACAGGCCTCTCCATCCTGTTGCCCACATGCACCACTGCTAGATCCAGCTCAAATGCCCGTGGCGGAAATGAGGAACCCATAGTGAGAGCAAGCCCGGGAGGAGGGCTGTATATGATGTCTGGCCAGTCTGACCTCCCAGGCCTTTCAGCAGCTGGGAGGAATACCACACAGACAGCACCTTCCCTGGGACCTAGCTGAGGTTCCTGCCCAAATGCACACAGAGGACATAAGATGGGCCTGGATTCCTTCAGACCCCAGGCTCAGAACGGGACGGTTTGGGCCCAGTTCCTTAGGGTCTGATGGGACTACGGGGCCTAGTGAGGGATGCTTCAGTGGTTGGCTGTTGGCACTCTCTGTCAAGATGGAGCCCTTGGGGGGCTGCAACTGGACCTGAAGACCATCTACCCTTGGAAGCAGGAACACTCTGGCACCTCCAGGTTGGGTAAAGGACTCCATCTTTCTCTCTGCCTGGTTTAGACAGGTTAGAAACGCCCTGTCTTTGGGCCCTGCCCATGGTTTCCAACTCCAGGGGAAAGAAAGGCAGAAAAGGAAGAAGGGAGAGAGAGAGACGGCCACACTCTTGCCATCTAGGCAACGGTGTATGCCCACAGCTGCCCTCCGCCCTGTGCAGCCCGCCCCCCAGCCCGTAGGGACAACAGTCTCCAGGAGTCTTGATGGAACGAAGGGCACAGGGAGCCATGGTGATTTTGAAGGGGTCCCTGGGCACTGTGAGAAGTAGCCTAAGTGACCTGACAGCGGGTCCCCGAGAGACAGCAGGGAGAAAACGCGCCCAGCAGGGCCCCCACACCCCCCAGGTGTGTCCCAGCCCCCACCGTCCTCCTGACGGCGGCCCCAGAGGGGTGATGCTCCGAGCAAAACTGCCCCTCCAGCACTCCTTCCCCCCAAGTCACAGCACACACATAAAAGAGAAAATCCCGGCGCTCCTCAGGTTTCAGCAGTGACAGGTTAAAAGCAAGGAATCCGCCCAGCCCCGCACAGCGCCCGCCACCAAGTCCTGCCAGCAGTGCTGCTCCACCTTCCAGATTGGCCTGTCACTCAGGCTTTGGCATTATTGAAAGATCAAACTCTGTCCTGCCTGTTCATTACCTTAATCCTATTTTCTACATGGCTTTATTATCTGCTTGGGCTTCTCTGGGAAAGACAGCTACAGACAGTCACCCTGTCCATCCGCTTCCTCCCACCAGAAGCAGAAGCCTCCAGCAGGCCATCTTTCCTTCAAGCCCTGCACCACTCAGGCTTCCAGGCTTCCCTGGGAACGGGACGGATGTTTCAACGAGGCCTGGGGGGTCTGAGGGCCAGAGAGGAGACAACACCACCTGTTGCCCGGGGCGGCCCTGCCATGGGCCGCCCAAAGGGAGCAGGGCAGTTTCTCCTGGGTTCTTCCTGGGTTCTGGAAAGACCCAGGGTTTGGGGTTTAGGAGGACTAGGGATTTCATAAGGGAGTGCTATTCGAGGAGTTGGTGCCTTGGAAGTACATCCTGACCATAAATCTGTGCCCAGGAGTAGCCCCCACAGAGGAGACCACAGGCAGAAGAGGCCCTCCAAGATGACTCGACTTCAGAGAGAAGAGTGGGCCACAGTGGTGCACCCCCTGCCCTCCGGCTCATTCGCCATCCTGAGCCCAGGCCAGGGAGGGGGACTGAGACGGACTTCCAGCAGCCACACTTCTCTTGTGGCCTGCAGCCTCACGGACCGTCAGGAGCCTTCTCTATGCCACGAGGTCAGCAGGACCGCTCCTCCTCTAGTGGTCATGAGGCCACAGGTATTTGGAGAATTAAAAAGCTGAGCCTCTGCAAACTCTAAGGTCCTAAGGCGGAAGGCAGCCGCGGGTGAGGGAGGGAGGGAGGGAGTGAAGGAGACAGGTACTGTATGGGCACTTTTTCAAAATAATGCCTTCTTCATACTAGTTCTGTTAAGCAGAGATAATTAAATCTCATTTACAAATGTGGAAGCCGAGGCCCAGAGAGGCCCCCTTATCACAGAGCTAATCAGCAGCAGTGTCAGTTCTAGAACCCAAGTCTGTCTGACCAGCAGCCTGTGCTCCCTCTGTAGCCCTCACAGGCTCCCCAGCACGCACCAGAGGAGGGGTTCCTTCTGCCTGTGTCCCATGCAGAAGCAAGAAGTTGCCAGTGGCAGGAGTTTGGCAGGGTAAGCCACGGGAACCACCTTCACAGACTGCAGGCACTCCAACATCCCAGAGGCTACAGAACAAAGGAAGCCTTGGAAGTTTCCACTGTGCTGGCAACAGTATGATGCGACCATCGGCTATGTTAACAAAAGCCAAAGATCTAGAACAAGGAAGATGATATAGCACCTGCCACTCATCAGCTCACGCCCGGTGTGTTCATGACTCAGCTGTGAACATCCCACTTCAAGAAGGATGCAACCAGGAGCGCCTGGGTGGCTCAGTCGTTAAGCATCTGACTTCGGCTCAGGTCATGATCCCGGGGTCCTGGGATCGAGCCCCGCATCGGGCTCCCTGCTTGGCAGGAAGCCTCCTTCTCCCTCTCCCACTCCCCCTGCTTGTGTTCCTGGTCTCGCTGTGTCTCTCTCTGTCAAATAAATAAATAAAATCTTAAAAAAAAAAAAAGATATATGGGGTGCCTGGGTGGCTCAGTCGTTAAGCGTCTGCCTTCGGCTCAGGTCCTGATCCCAGGGTCCTGGGATCGAGCCCCGCATCGGGCTCCCTGCTCTGCGGGAAGCCTACTTCTCCCTCTCCCACTCCCCCTGCTTGTGTTCCCTCTCTCGCTGTGTCTCTGTCAAATAAGTAAATAAAATCCTTTAAAAAAAAAAAAAAGAGGGATGCAACCAGATAAACTGGAGAAACTTTCAGGTGAGAATGTCCTAAAACAAGTATGAGACCAACACCGCAGGTCACCCACTGCAGGTCACCCACCCAGCTATTGCTCTCTTTCTTTCTTGCTGACCAAGAGCGGATTCTGTGCCCACCCACCTCCCCCACTGTCTGTGTGCGTGTAGGGGAAGCTGGGCTCTTCCCCAGGCCCAGGTCAATCTGGACTGCTCATTCCATTTCCCTTGCCACGGTTTGGTTTGGGGTGAGTACCGGAACACACTTGTGGCTCACTAAATATGAAAAGTCTGCTTGGAGGCTCCTCTAAAAGGTTTCCCCATCTTAAAAAGAGACCCCAGGCAGGGACATGTCCTCTTCCTTCCTTCTTCCCTTTGGGTATTGCCTTATGGGTTGGTAGAGCTTTTGTGAACAAGCCTGAGGATAAGTAAAGGCAAAACCCACTTTGAGGTGGCAAAGCAGAAAGCTGAGATGGGCTCTCAAGCTTTCACTGAGCTGCCGAACCCATCAATCCTGGAAGCAGCGAACCACCCAACTCCTGGATGGACTCCTTGTCATTCAAGATAATAATAACCCCTTTATTGTTTGAGCCACTTTGAATTAGGTCCTCATTACTTTTAGCCAAAAGCACCTTTACTGATGTTTATGAGCAACAATTAAAGGTCCTCAGACTTCTGGCCTGATAAAGAGAAGACGCGGGTGCCTGGGTGGCTCAATCGTTAGGCGTCTGCCTTTGGCTCAGGTCATGATCCCAGAGTCCTGGGATCAAGCCCCACATCCGGCTCCCTGCTCAGCAGGAAGCCTGCTTCTCCTCCCCCACTCCCCCTGCTTGTGTTCCCTCTCTCGCTGTCTCTTTCTCTGTCAAATAAATAAATAAAATCTTAAAAAAAAAAAAAGAAGACGCTGGAGGAGCAGGACCAAAATTTTCAGATATTTAAAGGCCTGTCTTCAGAGGCACAATTCAACTTGCTTCTTATCCAGGATCACAGCTCCTGGAAGCAGATCAACCCTTGATGAAGGACAGGCATGAGAACTCTCAGAGCTATCCAAAGATGTAATGTGGTATCTGGGGAAGCTGGGAGTCTCCTATCCCTCTGGTTGGATGACCACCAGAGAATGTTGTAAAGAAAAACATACTTAATGAAAACATCTCATGTGTTTAAAAAAAAAATCTTTTGGAGGGGCGCCTGGGGGGCTCAGTAGGTTGAGCATCTGCCTTTGGCTCACGTCATGATCTCAGGGTCCTGGGATCGAGTCCCACATGGCGGGGGGGGGGGGTCCCTGCTCAGCAGGGAGTCTGCTTCTCCCTCTCCCTTTGCCTCTCTCTCTAATAAAATCTTTAAAAAAAAAATCTTTTGGAAATACTGACAATATGACAGATATTTCAGGAAAACAAAAAGATATGGCTAATACTTTCCTGGGGAGATGGAGAGAGGAGGAGATGTGCTAGAGCAGCTGAGGCAGGAGACAGGCGGGCAGAGCGCCCCCTCACGGCTCCTGTAAATCACGGCACTGCAAACCACAACGTGGGGGCCTGGGGCTAGGGGAAGACTTCTCAGACTTCACACCAAGAGCACAAAAAGAAAAAGTCAATAATTTGGACGTCATCAAAATTTAAAACTTTGGTCTTTTATCCTGTCAAGAGGATAAAAAGACAAGCTCCAGACTTAAAAGGTATAGGCAAACCTCATGTCTGACAAAGGACTCACATCTAGAACATACAAATAACTCTCAAAACTCCACAGTGAAAAAGCAACCTCTTCAATTAGAAAATGGGCAAAAGACCTGAGCAGAGATTTTACCAAAGAGAATATACAGAAGGCAAAAAAAGCACATAAAAAGATGTTCATCATCATTAACTATTAAGGAAATTCCAATTAAAGCCACCAGACACCACACCTATGAGAATAGCTAAGATAAGAAACAATGATCGTTCCAAATGCTGTTGAGGATGTGAAGGAACTAGATCTCCCCTACACCAGGGTTGGATTATAAAATGGTAGGGCGCCTGGGTGGCTCAGTTGGTTAAGCCACTGCCTTCGGCTCAGGTCATGATCCTGGAGTCCCGGGATCGAGTCCCGCATCGGGCTCCCTGCTCAGCAGGGAGTCTGCTTTGCCCTCTGACCCTCCCCTCTCTCATGTGCTCTCTCATTCTCTCTCTCTCAAATAAATAAATAAAATCTTTAAAAAAAAAAAAAATAAATAAATAAATAAATAAATAAAATGGTACAGATACTCAAAGAGTTTGGGGCATTAATCCCAGAGAAATGAAAACCTAGGTCCACACGAACACTTATACACAAATGTTCATGACCACTTAATCTGCAATAGTCAAAAAACTGAAAACAACCCAATGTCCTTAGTGGGGGAGTGCTGCTCAATGGGAGAGTGCTGTGGTGCGTCCCCACCAGGGACCACTACCGAGCAACCTCGAGTAAAGCCCTCTCAGCACAACTACTCTATGCTCTCACGACGCTTACGCTGGGGGGAAGCAAATCTCAAAAGGTTACGTACATTACTCCACTTATATAATGCTTTCAAACTGATACAATTATAGAGATGGAGAACACATAGTGGTTGCCAGATGTTAGGGACAAGAGGGAGTGCCAGAGGGGATGGCAGGTAGACGGTGTGACTGTGACGGGGCAAGTGACGGTTCCAACAGTTCCGTATCCTAACTGTGGTAACAGTAATGTGAATCTACACATGGGATAAAATTGCACAGAACTACACACACACAGACACACACAGAAATGACGACAATCTAAATAAAGTTCTGTGGATTATACCAATGTCGATTTCCTGGTTCTGATTTGTATTATGTATTATCCTATATATTATCTAATGTTACACAGGTACCTTGCTGTCCTATTTTGGGAACTTCTTATGAATCTATAATTGTTTCAAAATAAAAAGCTAAAAAAACAAGACAAAAGCTCATCAGAATGGTAGATAATCCGACGGGAATGTGTCAAGCCTGCCAAGGCAGAGAATTGTGAATAAAACCTGGATGTATTTTAACTGTTCTGTATAATTCTTTTTATGGATCTGTAGGTCACTTCCGAAATCTTTATTTTAGGAGAGATGGGATTTTATGTAGCCACATAATCAGACACTCCTTAGAGAAAAAGTATCGCAAATCCAAATGGTTGCTGTTTTCCTAATTTCTAAGTGAAATTATTTACCTATTACAAATTCCTTCCAACAGTTTCCCAAGCTAACTCTAACGAGGCCAGGAGAGCGCGTGCACCTTGGAGGTGGTCAGTGGGTCGTGGGCCCGGTGCTTCCCAGCCTCCTCCTGGGCCACCTGGCGGCCAACGGGGCAGGTGGGCCGGACGGTCTTTGCTGTGCCTCCCTGGCTGCTCCAGCCCCACCCCCACGGGAAGCCACAGTGGCTCAGGAATCTCTTACCTGTTGAGGTCCCAGATTCTCAGGGGTGAGAAGTGCCCACAACAAGCCGTCCCTGTCACAAAAGAGCTGCCAAACAAAAGGAGAGCAGAGTCAGGACGGGCTTGTCAGAACCTGTGGTGGGGACGGCGACAGAGCTCCAAGTGCAGTGCTCGCTCTCCGGGGATCACGGAGTGGAGCCAGGACAAGAGAAGGTTTGGCGGGGGGCGTGTCGGAGAAGCTGCAGGAAGACGACTGGAAGTGCGGGGAGGTCTACAACCCCCCAGGGACCCCCACAGGTGAAAGGACAGGGGAGCTCGCCGCTCAGAAAGGTCCTGTGGTCTCTGCCCGCCAGAACACCACATCTCTACATGTGCAACCCTCAGGCCAAGAGAGGGCAGGCCTGTCAGGCTGCAGAAAAGGCCCCCCGGGAACAGGCTGCTGGGGAGGGGAAGGAGAGGCCCTGGTCAGAGGTCAGGGTGGTGGGGGCACTGCTGAAGGCGGTAAGAGCTAGGTAACGGGCTGCAAGCCCAGGGCAGACGTAACGGCACCGAACCGCGCAGAGCGAACCATCCAAGGCCAGTAACTGCAGGTGTGCTGGTGCGCGAGGCCGGGAGGAGAGCGCGCGAAGGGCCGGGGCGAGGGGGCGGGGGCGCCGCTGCCGTGGAGTGGGGGTGGCAGGCGGCGGAGTTCAGAGCACAGTGACACTACTTCCCCAGAGTAACTCTTAAACCCCTAAAAAGTTCAACACATGCCATGTGCAGCTCCATTTTTAGGTGGAGGCACAAGTCAGGTGGGCAAGCTCTGCGCCGTGAGCCAGGCTGGTGGAGTCCCAGGGCTGAACCTGGGACCTGGGTGCCAGACCACACCTTGGTGGAGGACTTGCTGGGTGGGGAGGGATGCTGGCGGGAACCCCAGCTGGAACTCCAGCTGGAACCCCTAACCCGGAGCAGGAGAGCTGAAAGCAGTTGTGTCACTCAGGAGCCCTGGGGCTGGATAAGGGCCTTGTCCCTACAGGTCGGGCGCTGGGGGGAGGGGGCTAGACAGACTAATGACCTGTTGGCCCATCCGCCCTGGCCCTGCCCGGCACCTGTGGCTCTCTGGTCCTAAGCAGGTCAGCGGGCAGACACAGTTCTGTAGCGAGGGCTCTGAAGAAGACAGAGGCTTTGGAGGAGGCGGTGGGGGGTGGGGTGGGGGAGGTGGCCTGCAGTTGCTGATGGGGGCAGGCACTGGCCAAGCCACTGATGGACAATCCAAATTGCACGGCAGGTGTCTGTTTTTCAACCCCGAGCTGATAAAAAAGGCCACATGAGCCATCCTGGGGCTTCCATGCCTCAAGCCAAGACTTCCTCCTGGGACATGCTCCATCATCCCGGCTTCCTCCCGACCCCCGGGAGTGCCAGCGACCACTCCACTGGAATGGCAGCCAAAGCAGCCACTCTGTCCTGCCCCGAGTGACTCCCAGCCACTGGACACGGAAGCCCCGAATTACAAAGCCAGGAGAGGTTGTCCTCACCTCCCTCCCCCTCCACATTTTTCTCTTGAGGGTAATCCATTAATAACTGGTAAAGCCAATTACCTTGGGATGGAAACATAATAGCCACTTGGAAAGCATTCGAGCGGGCAATTGGGCCCTTCAGACTTTCGAGGCGTGCAGGCCAGGTGAGGGGTGCAGGCCAGGTGAGGGGCGCCAGCGAGGATGCACAGACATTCCAGGGAGGCCTGCGGCAGGCCTCTGACCGGCCATAGTCTTAACTAGTGACGAGGTAAGTTGAGATGAGCGGAAGGGGAGGAAGCCCCTGAACCTGAATCTGCCACTCCCAACAGCTCCCAGAAGGCTGGGGTGGGGCCACAAGCGCCTTCTCCTGGGACCCCCGTCCCTCTCTATTCCTGCCCCCCACCCCCACCCCGGCCCCGTCCATCTGCCACCGGCAGGAGTGCCTCTCACCTTCACGCCACACAAAGGCCTGTCATGATCACCTGGACACAGCACCCAGAAACGTTGCTTTCCAAAAGCCGCCCTCTTCCCTTGCCTAACCCTGTGGTGCAGGGAGGAAGAGAACGAAGGAAAGTAGAGAGCCCCCCCCGACCCCCACCCGGCACACAGGGGGACCTGAGCGTGTAATCCAATTTAACACTCGGTACAAGCCCCGTAAGCAGCAGTCAAGCAGCCTGGGAGCCAGGTTCCACTGGGGACACACACCGGGCCTCACGCCCAAACCATGGGGACCGCCAGGACTCATGGGGGTGAAGCTGGCTGCAGACACGGCCCTGCACACCTCCCACTATTCCTCCCTGCTTGCGGCCACGCTCGCTCCCTGCCTCACCCTCCACTTTCCATGGACTTCAGGAGGCATCAAGCAAAAGCCACAGACCAGCCACATCCAGGGTCGGGAGATGAGAAGGGTGTGCCCACATGCAGTCTTGCCCAAGCCTAGGAGACATGTGGAGCCCAAGAGAAGACGGAACTCGCAGTCCTGGGACGCCCGAAGGATGCTTCCCACCACACGGTAAGTTCACCAGATAGAAGCTATGGTTCCCACCGTTCAAGAAGGGAAAACGAAGTGCCAGCCAGGCTCCCAGGGATTTTCATCAACTCCCTCTGCACACTTGCTCCCCTCCCCAGAGCCGCACTGGATAAGGTGCTCCCAACCTTAGGAGCCGGTGGGGTGGGATGTGCGCCTCGCAGGAGGCCTCCTGCCCCCATGAGCTCAGCCTCCACCAGGCCATCTCGCGGCCTCCACGGGCAGCAGTCCACCTTCGTCGGCCAGCAGATGGTCCACGCCCTCACCGTGCCCGGCCCTGCGCCCTGCGTGCCCGAAGTTCCCAACTAATGCTCGGAGGCACCCTAAACGGACACACGCACTACCCCTTCGATGGTGCCTCCCAAGAGACTACTCCGGGGGTCTGACCCGTTAAAAGGTCTTTGCTATCATCTCAACTTAGAGTCTGAAGTTACGGAAAAAGCCAGCTCTCCTCAGAACGATAAGAAGAGTCAAATGGCTTTTGCCCTCAGTCCCATCTTGTTCTTAGGGGTGTCCTAGGGACAGGGACGGCAAACCCATGCTGAAGCAGAAGCTGCTGGCTCCCCAGGGGACTTGACTAGCCTTCTTCCGAGTCCCTACCAGGCTTTATCTTACCCTCAGGGGATACATGGTATTTTGGGGGTTATCTCCCCATCTTCCCTTTGAGATCATGGACCATCTGGTGGCTCCTGTGTCCTCTGGTGCCTGGCACAGGGCCTGGCCTAGAAGAGGTACTTGATCCAAGTCTGTGGAATTGGACCGAAAGGGCCCTGTGGAGCTCACAGCCGACAAGGCCGGGGAAGCTAGACCTAGGAGCTGTGAAGAGGTCCCTCTGCTTCCTAAATAACTCCCACATCACCAGACTCAGACCTGAAGGACACATGCCACAGTCCCACATCGTTGGGGAAGTGAAATCCCTCATAAGCACCACAACCAGATTATAGATGAGAAGTACCAACAGTACCTACACATTAATGTCCAAACACACACATTCTTGTACAAGCACACACACTCTCTCAGCTTGAGGGTCTAAAAGTCATTCTGATTCTGGGGTGCCTGGGTGGCTCAGTCGGTTAAGCATCCGCCTTTGGCTCAGGTCATGATCTCAGGGTCCTGGGATCGAGCCCCGCTCAGTGGGGAGTCTGTTTCTCCTCTGCCTCTCCCCACTTATGCTCTCAATCTCTCTCTTGCTCTCTCAAATAAATAAAATCTTTTAAAAAATAAATAAATAAAAGTCATTCTGATTCTATAAACTCTACTCTCTTCAGATGAGAAAGCCCCTATCGGAAGCTAGGCTCCTCCCATGTCCCATCTTGCCCCAGACCTTGTCCAGATTCCCGACCTACCTTCCTGGCCCCCTGGTCCCAGCTCAAGCAAATCTGGCATCACAGAGATCATCCTCAGGCCCAAGAAGATGATGCAGGAGCCCCCACATCACAGAGGGACCCCAGGAGCATCAGGGGTTCTGGTACTCAAATTGAGGAATGGAAAACAACAAGAACCAGAAGAGAGGAGGAGGGAAGAAGGGAAATTACTCAGGCATGAGCAGGCCGGGAAGAAGGTAGGCTCCTTTAGGGCCTCTTTTTTTTTTTTTAAAGATTTGATTTCTTTGACAGAGAGAGCGAGCACAAGCAGGGGCAGGGGGAGCGGCTGGCAGAGGGAGAAGCAGGCTCCCCGTTGAGCAGGGAGCCCGACGTGGGGCTTGATCCCAGGACCCCGGGATCATGATTTGAGCCGAAGGCAGTCGCTTAACCCACTGAGCTGCCCAGGCGCCCCTCCTTTAGGGCCTCTTAATGACACTCGTCATTTGCTGAGCACTTGCTATGTGCTAGCTTCTGAGGAAGGGTTTCAAAAACCTCATCCCATCCAATCCTCATAACCCGGTGCAGCAGATACCACTGGCCCTATTTTACAGGCCAGAAAACTGAGGCCCATGGCTCCCACAAGGAGCCACGAGCAGAGCCGGGATCTGAGCCAGGGCCTGGCCCGGTGCCTTCTCTCGCCGCACCTCGCATGATGCCAGACACCGCCTGAGACCTCGAGCACTTGTCGGATGAACAAACGGACAACTGAACCAACGGCTCCACCTGGAAGAAGAAAGGGGCGGCCGATCGGCCCAGCGGCAGAGGGGCGTGCTTCGCAGCTGTGCCCTGTGGCTGGCCCGGAGCCACCCAGCCGGCCCGGGCCCCGGCCGCCTCTGAGCCGCGCCTGACACACTTTGGCAAGGGAGGCCACCAGAGCTGTCACATCAGTCACCAACATGCCCATCAAGTGTATTCAGTTCTCTTCAACCCGCATTGGCATTTTAATTACTGTTGGGTAAACTAATTTGTACAAATGAAGGCCGGGCTGCCTAATAGAATATGCAAGCTCTCTGACCTCTGACAGGCACTGACACGAGATACAAAGGCCGCCGAGGAAGGCTTTTTATCTGAGCCTTATTACTCTCTATTACTCCAATTAGTCAGGCTCCAGTGCTCCTAATTGGAGGAAAAATTGCAATTAAATCAATTTTTGATGGGCTGCAAGTGGGCTCCCGAACCGCCCTGCTTGTGAAACACTGATATTATAGCGGCAAAGGTCACGGGCCCCATCGGCACCTGGGGTCCCCCCGAGTTCCCGTGGCCCCCTCCGAAAATGCCTCAAGGAAACCCCGGCTGCTCCAAGGCTGGGAAGGAGGGAGTCATTAGAACATGTCAGGTCTCATTGCTGCGGCCGCCATCTGCTAACCTGTGCCACCACCATCATTACGACGGCTCGGTCCCCGAGCAGGAATGCAGCGCGGAGGTCACCGAAACGGGCTGGGCCAGGGCAGCCGGGAGCAGGAGCGCCGTGACAGCACGGCGAGGGAGGGCCCGCGGGGTGGGAGCACGAGGGCAAGGGAAGTCAGGAAGGGGAGAAGGGAGAGACACAGGCCGGGGCCGTGGAAGTGTAAGGCAGCCAGCTCCCCAGATCCAGCCAATGGGGCATCCTGGGCCACCCAACGGGAAGGGAAATGTATGTGTCTGGAAAGGAAAAAAAAAAAGAGGGAGAGAGGCAAAGAAATGTTGTTCTCTTTTGGGCAAACATCCCACACTGCAGCTGGGGAAACCTCCTCTTGAATGCTGTACATGGACCACAAGGCTGAGAGGCACATCAGTGATGGGGCAGGAGCTCACTGGGGGGCCTACCGTCCACAGGAGCACCTGCCTGTAAGGGCTGGGGGGTGCCCAGAACCAAAGCTGTAGGACCAGGGAGGGGACAGTAAATACAACTGTGTTCATCAAACCAAAGGGTAATGAGACCAAGAGGCCTATCTGAAGCTTGAATGCGCCAAGCTTAAGGCAAATAAAAAGAAGGTCCATTTCACATTATCTCAAAGAAATGGCAGAGACAGAAAATATCAATCCAAAAGGGAGTTTAGCCAACTTCATGGGTTATTGAACCAAAATGTGTTAACAGAGAAAGGAGTCCTCCAAGGGGTCAAGACCAAAAAGACGTTAAGTAAATGATGGTCCATCTACTTAATGGAATATTACACAGTCATTTAAAATGATGCTCCCAAGCAGTACAGGCAAGATGCTCAGGACACTATTATAAGAAAAAAAGTAGAGGACAAACAGCCTTAATAACAACTGCTTTTTTTAAAGCCTGTGCATAGAAAAGGAAAGAGTGGAAAGAAACATGCTAAGATGCTCAGTGATTATGTTTGGGCAGCAGAGTAATTAGCAATTCTTTCTTTTAAATTTTCCAAATCTTCTTTAATGAGCAGGCACTAATTTTTAAAGAGAAAACTGTATTTATGCCTTGTAAGGGAAAACACAACATAACCGGACTCCTGTCTACTGACTCGTGGCCAAGAGCAGGTAGACCCAATAGAGAGCCTCCTGCTAGAGCAGGTGGCAGCAACAGGGGCCCTGGTACACCTTGGACTGAAGCTTTGGGACTGACCAGTAGCCCAAGGTTAGTCAGGGAGCCCAGATCAGAAGTGAGGGGCTCCACTGGCCTCTGTCTCCCAACTAGGCACAAGCCATTTGCAAGCAAGAGCAACTCCTGACTCCAACAGCCGGGGGAGGCCCAGAACACCCGCTCAGTCACACCCACACACACCCACACCCCCCCCCCCAAGCCTCTCTTAGTTCAAGTGCATCAAGACAGGATGGTATAAGTGGTCACCTTGAAGGTCAGGCTCTAGACAAGAGTGACCAGAGCCTGGGTTCCAGTGTTCACATTCCCACTGCAACCTTAACAAACAAGGACCAACAAAACAAGTTTGCCACCACTCCATGGATGAGGGCAGTCCTACAGCTGGAAAATGCCTCCAAAGAAACACACATGGTCATTTTCCATTTTAACCAATGTAAAAAACGCAGCCCGAAAAAGGATGCAAGATCCTGGCCCAGGTTAGAGAAGAGGAATCTTGAGGTAGCTCTTCCCAAATGCACACATTCCACTCAAGAAGTAGGAACTCACAGGGCGCCTGGGTGGCTCAGTTGGTTAAGCCACTGCCTTCGGCTCAGGTCATGATCCTGGAGTCCCTGGATAGAGTCCCGCATCGGGCTCCCTGCTCGGCAGGGAGTCTGCTTCTCCCTCTGACCCTCCCCCCTCTCATGTGCTTTCTCTCATTCTCTCTCTCTCAAATAAATAAAATCTTAAAAAAAAAAAAAAAGTAGGAACTCACAAACCTGTTACAATGGAAGAACAGAGTAACAGGAAAAATTAAGGACACCAAAAACAAGAAGTCACTGTACAATCTATGAATTAAACAAGATGTGTTGGGGGCTGCACGGAGAAGGGCTTCTATGCTCTATTTTCCACCTGCATGGCCTCTAAACACAAGAACTGCTCCACCCGATCCCAAGAGGAAGAAATGGCACTATGTTCCAGTGAAGCACAAGCTGGCTGGGTCGGACTGACTGAGAAATGATGACGTAAGACTCACACGACTGTGTGCCCAATAAGAGGCATGGCACGAGATCAAAATGGTCATTATTTGCAGACAATATAATTGCCTACTGAGAAGATTCAAAACTGAATAAACTATTATAGTGAATAGCAGGGTTAGCATGCTGTGCACACAGCCTCGGGGCTCCTGGCTCTACCAGCTAGTAAGTACATGAACTTGGACGAGGTATTTAACTTCTCTGATAACCAGCTTCTTTATCTGTGAGATAGAAATAATATAGCTTAGGCATGGCTTGTTGTAAAAATGATAGGAGATAGGCTACTTAAGTGGTATGTGGAACACAGCAAATACCTGTAGACATCAGCTATTATTATACACCAGCAATCACCAACCAAAATGTAACTAGAAATCCATTCACAAAAAAAGAATTTAAAACTTGTAAAATAGCCAAGAATAAACCTAACAAAAACCCTAAACCACCACCAACAGAAAACAAGACAGGCGCATATTAAAAAAAATAAAACTATAAAGCTTTACTGAAGGTCACAGAATTGCTGAATATGTAGAAAGATATACCATGTTCCCGGATAGGCAAGTCTCAAGATCTAAAACTGTCACTTCTCAAAAACAAATAAAATAAAACTGTCACTTCTTCCTTAATTAATCAATAAATTCAATAGTCCCATCCAAACAAGATTTTTTACTTAATCAATTGATTCTAAAATTCATCTGGAAGTGGAAATGCACAAGAATAATCAAGAAATATTTTTTTTTCAAGATTTTATTTATTTATTTGAGACAGAGAGAATGAGAGAGAGCACATGAGAGGGGGGAGGGTCAGAGGGAGAAGCAGACTCCCCGCCGAGCAGGGAGCCCGATGCGGGACTCGATCCCGGGACTCCAGGATCATGACCTGAGCTGAAGGCAGTCGCTTAACTGACTAAGCCACCCAGGCAACCCCCTAAACATGGCTTTTAAAGACAGTCAAGACAGACTGAACCAATCAGTAAAGGGTAGAGACACCACAAAATACACGTTTGGAAAGAAAATAATATTAGAGCACTACCTCAGAGCAGACCTCAATTCCAGCTGGATTAAGGGGAGAAAACTTTTCAAAAACTACATGAAAGACCATAAAAGTATTAGAAGAAAATGTAGGAAGATACTTTTACAATCTTGGAGTGGGAAAGACATTCTTAAGGAGAAACAGAACTCTGAGTCCATAAAGGTAAAGAGGACAGAACTCTTCTCCAAACAACCAAACTTCCACATGACAGAAGACACTATCAACGTCGGCTGAAAGGAATTACCAAATATATATAATAATCAAAACGTTCAGGGCGCCTGGGTGGCTCAGTTGTTAAGCGTCTGCCTTTGGCTCAGGTCATGATCCCAGGGTCCTGGGATCGAGTCCCGCATCAGGCTCCCTGCTCTGCGGGAAGCCTGCTTCTCCCTCTCCCACTCCCCCTGCTTGTGTTCCTGCTCTCACTATCTCTCTCTCTGTCAAATAAATAAATAAAATCTTTAAAAAAAAAACAAACGTTCATATGCAGGACATATCAAGAAATCTTTTTTTTAAAGATTTTATTTATTTATTTGAAAGCGAGAGAGAGTGGGCAGGGTGAGGGGCAGAGGGAGCAGCAGACTCCCTGCTGAGCAAGGAGCCCGATGTGGGGTTCAATCCCAAGACTCTGGGATCATGAGCCAAGCCAAAGGCAGACACCCAACTAACTGAGCCACCCAGGCACCCCCATATCAAGAAATCTTATAAGTCACAAGGGGAAAAGATAGATTAAGGAGCAAAAAATATATATTTTTTAAAGATTTTATTTATTCACTTGATAGAGACAGCGAGAGAGGGAACACAAGCAGGGGGAGCAGGAGAGGGAGAAGCAGGCTTCCCGCTGAGCAAGCAGGGAGCCCCTGCCCCAGTGAGCAAAAATTTTTAATAATTTATTAAAAAAAATACACATGGCCAAGGAACATGATGTAAACCTTCTAGTAATCAAAGAATTACAAGTTAGACCAACAGTGACAATGGCTACATTCGCTTCTAGAGCATTTTACTGCATACCAGGCACTGTTCTAAGCTCATTATATATGTATATTCGTTCATTTAACCCTTAAGATACTCCTACATATTCGATGATAGTTTCCAGATATGAAAACAGTATGGTAGTTAAAGTTTTAAAGCATCACCATCTTTCAGAATACACACTGAAATGTTTATTTATATGATGTTTGCTTCACAAAACTACAGAAGGGATAGTGTGTGGGGCGTACTGAAACAGAAGGATTGACCAAGAATTGGCAATTATTCTACTGCTATATATTTTGAAATTTCCATAAGAAAAAGGTTTTTTTTTTAAGTTATTATGAGGTATTAACTGCCAGTGTCATTCCCCTTTCACAGATGAGGAAATTGAAGAATAGAGAGGTTACATAATTCACCAAGGTCACACAACTAGTACGTGGAAGGATTCAGGACTTGACCTCAGCCAGGCGTGCTTAAGTCCAGCTCATAATCACACTTCTATAACCACTCCCAAAATTAGATCATTTTTTTACCTATGAGAGAAGCAAAAATTTTCTTAAAAACAAAATTTTCAAAAAACAAAACACCTGGGTGACTCGGTCAATTAAGTGACCGACTCTTGGTTTCAGCTCAGGTTGTGATCTCAGGGTCCTGGGATAGAGCCCCATGTCTCACTCCCTGCTCAGCAAGCAGTCTGCTTCTCCCACTGCCCCTCCCCCCTGCTCGCTCACACTCATGCACACACACTCTCTCTAAAATAAATAAATCTTGGGGCGCCTGGGCGGCTCAGTCGGTTAAGCGTCTGCCTTCGGCTCAGGTCATGATCCTGGGGTCCTGGGACTGAGTCCCTTACGTAAGGCTCCCTGTTCGGCGGGAGCCTGCTTCTCCCTCCCCTCCCCACTTGTGCTCTCTCTCACAATCTCTGTCACTATCTGTCTCTCTCTCTCTCAAATAAATAAATAAAATCTTAAAAAAAATTTGTTTTAAATCTTAAAAAAAAAACAAAACCCACCTGATATTACCCAGTACTGATAAGTCTGAGAGGAAATAGCTACTTGTGTACATTGTTTGTGGGTGTATATATTCTGATACTGTCCAACTGGAGGGCAACTGGCAGCATCTAAAAACTTTCAAATGCACTCATCCCTCAATCCAGCAAGTCTCTTCTAAGGATCTCTCCTAGAAAAACACCTGACCATCTGCACTGAGGCCAGACAAGCTCTGGTGTTTTTTCAGGTTTGCTGATGAACATGAGTGGCTGGCATTTGAAGAGGGGCATGAGGTGGGAGGATGAAAACCATTAGGATCAACTGGGGCTTCACAAACAAACAAAGAGGAGAGCACAGCTCGCCTGGAGAACTGCTCAGATAAGCCGGACATAAACTTAACACGTTTATTTTAAAATCTGATTCTTGGGGCACCTGGGTGGCTCAGTTGTTAAGCGTCTGCCTTCGGCTCAGGTCATGATCCCAGGGTCCTGGGATTGAGCCCCGCATTGGGCTCCCTGCTCCGCAGGAAGCCTGCTTTTCCCTCTCCCACTCCCCGATTGTGTTCCCTCTCTCGCTGTCTGTCAAATAAATACATAAAATCTTAAAAAATATATATATAATCTGATTCTTTCTAAACATACTCACATTAACAAACCACAGAGGGACCTCGAAATTCAGAGTTAATCCAGATTTGGGCAGGGGCATTAAGTACTTATAACACCAACAGAGAAGAGACATGAGGTCAGGTCAAAGAAAAATCTGTGATCCACGATCCTGAGGCCTTACATCCGTGACCTGCTGTCATATTTAGGCCCAGCAATGGACTCCCTAGAGATGGACCTGGCTCTCCTTTTTATTCTCAATATTCCATAAGCATCCATGTGAGAAGCACCAATGTCATATTCATGTGACAAGCATCAAAGCACAATCGACCTTCTAGAAAGAGGTGCTTTCTGATGAAACAAAGGTCAGGAGAGCCCATACACATGACCCGCCACAAGACTGAGTGGCCTTTCCTCCTCCAGTGGCCTCGTAACTCTAGCAAGGCTTAAAGTAAGAGAAGCCCTAGTGACACACCGATGAAAGAGAGTCCCACAGTGACACCCAGCAAACTAAAAACACGCAAGCAGAGGGTGTGAATGTTGACCTATAGATTCACCGCCACCATCCACATCCCGGGACCACTTCCCTTTCACCCAAACAAGCTGGGAGAAGGGCAGGAGAAGCTCTCCACTTCTCAAACTTGTCTGACTGCTGTGGCATGTTCCACCATCACCCTGAAAGCTGGCGGGGGGAGGCGGGGAGTTGAGGAGAGGGAAGGGGGTGTCGTGGAGGCCGACCGGCCAGTAGGGCCTGCTAGGCATCATGAAGTATGCACGGCAGAGCTTCAGAAGTACAGCCCATGACAAGAAGCAACGAGAGGTGTCTGTGTACACAGGAGGGGAAGCCTGTCCCTCGAGAAAGAAGGGCTCCATTGTAGAGGAGGGCCAGCAGCAGACCGTGGTGTGCAAACCCAACCAGTACCTCGTGTCTGCTCCTTCTAACGGGACGAAAGGGCCCCAGAGTCCTTGCTTTGGCCACACAGACCGAGGCCTACATTACAGGGGGCAGTGGGAAGCGGGGGATGGTAGAAAAGGCAACTGAAGTCCTTTCCCGCCAGACTTCCATTACAGGGCTTTCCAGGAAGGCAAAGTTCTAAGAATCCCCCTCATTTCCAGATCAGTTAGCAGCAGCAGGAATCTGATCTGAACTTTGTTCCTGCCCTCCTGACCCTGGCACAGGAGAGGACAGGCAGGAGTCTGTCTTCTATCCTATTCTGCAAGGTAAACTGTACTCCTTGAGCATCATTCAGGCCTCCTGCTAGTTGCTGCCCTCTGTAGGAGGCTCGGCCAGGTCAGAGTCTGTCATCCCAGACTCTCTCTGCCCCACTGGCACGACACTGGGCCACTCACTGTTCATCTGTCTAAGCTCACATATCCACAGCCAGGTCCTTTCCCCTGTGCAGGTCATGTTAGGAAAGCGGCAAGTTTTTGTAAGGACTCTATTAACAGCTTAGAGAGGAGGAATCTCTCATCAGCAGATCAGTAATAAAGTGAGGGGCGCCTGGGTGGCTCAGTCGGTTAGGCATCTGCCTTTGGCTGGGGTCATGATCCTGGGGTTCTGGGATTGAGCCCCGCATCGTGCTCCCTGCTCAGCAGGGAGCCTGCTTCTCCTTCTCCTCCTGGCCCACTATCTGTGTCTCTCTCTCAAATAAATAAGTAAAATCTTTTTTAAAAAAATGTGAAAGTGAGGAAGAGGAAGCAAGAGGCTATAGTTTAACAGTTCTCTCCAGACTCTTGGTTTGAGAGCTGGTGGTCAAGGCTCTGAGCTTGGTCACCATCCACATACTAATGCCATTCACATAGACACTTTAGGGCCAGATGTCATGGAGTAATTTGGCCTTTATGAAAATAGACACCAATTGTTCTATCTGCCCTACAATCTCCCTCCATATGGGTGATTCCTGAGAGACTTCCTCCTTGGCCACAGTTAATGGATCGAGGGGTAGGCAGCTGACCCAAGCTGGGCCAATGAGTCTCTGCCCTGGATTTTGGGGAAGCCAGTCACTCTCCATGACTTCAACTATGAGTTGCCAAATTCAGGGGCTCTTGGTAGCCTCCAGAACAAGCTGGTAAGCTGGGGAAAGAAAGGTGCAGAGGTCGAGGAAGAAACAAAGATGAGTACCCCAAAAGGATAAAGTCCTGGCAGCACTGTGGCCTCTGTCTGGGTCCAGCCACTCCTGAGCCCAGCTGTATCTGTGCTCCTCCTTTGGCTTGGTGGCTCAGCTTTACCCTTGGATTTCATGAGCCAAACATTCCCAGCTTTATTTAAGTTCATGTGGACTTGGTTTCTGTCACTTACAACCACTGTGTCCTGACCACCACAGAGCCTCTGTTCAGTAGCTACTGAGCTTCTCCCCCATCTGACTGTTTCTCACTGACAGATGCACAACAGGCTTTGCCAGGCACCTACTGCACACCGTGAGGCCTGGCTAAGGACACCACAACCATGAAGTCAATAGCTGGTGTGTCTACCACAAGAGCAGATAAAGCAGGACAGCATAGGCTGGACTGTAACTTCGAAAGGGGATGAAGTGTTCTCATACCCTGAGGCCCAAGGAGAGGGCCAGGAAAAAGTCTACTCTCCCACTCCCAGCAAAGGGTGGACAAGATCAGATAATAAAGGCGTCTTGCTGGCTCAGTCGAAAAGAGCACACGACTTTTGATCTTGGGGTGGTGAGTTCAAGCCCCACACTGGGCATAGAGCTTACTTTAAAAAAAAATTTTTTTTTTTAAAAAGAATAGATAATGAAGATGTGCTTGAAAGACTGGATCATCCTTTTGAAGGCAGAAAGCCCTGATCTTAGGAGATTTGGCCTCTTGGATCCTTCCTGACAGACTGAGTACAAGTTTGGCCAGCACCCACAAGGCACCTCTCCCGGGCCAGCACCTGGATCCCTGGAGCGCTAGCTCCCTGAGGGCGTGACTCATTTAAAGATGGGGGTCCCAGCATCGATCAGACCTGAATTACAGATGCACACAGAACAACTGGTAAGATGGAGATGAGAATGTGGAAGTTGATTCTATGTTCTCTTCGTGTGTGTTTGAGAGTTTTCAAGATTAAAAATTTGAAAATACACACACACATATACACACGAAAGTAAAACTTTGTAACCCCAAGCAACCCCTTTGTCACAGCTCCTTTTCTCTCTTCCCACCCTGACTCAGTACTAACAGCTCCCAACACAAGGGGAAAACAGATCTGGCCATATGCGCAAACTCAAATATTCCACTGCTGGATCCCTCTAAAGGGACACACCAAATGCAGGAGGGACCAAGCAGGAAACCCACACATCGCAGCTACAACTTTTTCTTAAAAAACAGAAAGCAAAGGGGTGCCTGGGTGGCTCAGTCGGTTAAAAGCACCTGCCTTCAGCTCAGGTCATGATCCCAGGGTCCTGGGATCAAGCCCCGCATAGGGCTCCTTGCTCAGGGGGGGAGCCTGCTTCTCCCACTCCCTCTGCCACTCCCCCTGCTTGTGTGCTCGTTCTCTCTCTCTCAAATAAATAAAATCTTAAAAAAAAAAAAACAAATAAAACGAACTCCACACATACTTCAAACAGTCCCCAAAAACCCACTCGTTTTTTTTTTGTTTTTTTTTTAAAGATCTTATTTATTCGACAGAGAGAGACACAGCGAGAGAGGGAACACAAGCAGGGGAAGTGGGAGAGGGAGAAGCAGGCTTCCCGCGGAGCAGGAAGCCCAGTGCAGGGCTCGATCCCAGGATGCTAAGATCATGATCTGAGCCGAAGGCAGACGCTCAACAACTGAGCCACCCAGGCGCCCCCCGCTCGTTCTTTTTAATGAATCTGGACCTAGGTCAGGAAGCCACCTAAAGTCATAAATCAGAAACCAGGTATGAAGAAACCAAGGCCCATTCACGGAAAACCACATTCTGGAGCATAAAATAATAAATGATATCATATGTCGTATAAAGACTTTATAAATACATCACCATATAGTCCGTAAATAGACACGTGAATGTGCTGATGTGTGTCTACCTAGTCTATCTATATAAAAAAATCTGAAACAAAACGTGACATGTTCCTCTGAAGACCCATGTCCTTACAGGTAGCCACTGTGTGAAGCCTGTCACAGTGAACAGCGCCCCAATTCCTGTTTCTCTGAGCTATTCCACACCCTCCCTGAGCCCCCCAAATTCCAACCAGCCCCTGCTCTCCCTAAAGCCTCCCCTCCCCACTCCGGCTCAGGACTTTGTCAACAGCCCTCACCTCCCCACTGCCAGCCTGTAGGCACCAAATTCTACCTCCTAAGGCCCCTTGGTAGGCAAATAACTTGGCATATTTGTTTTCTGGGAAAAGTCAACCCCTCGATGTTTAATTTCACCTCTTTGGAACATTGGAATAATGTTCCAATAATAATAATCATGAGCCACAGGGAAGCGCTGAGGCCAGGACAGTACCTGACTCGGTGCCATGCCCACCATCGGCGCCACCAGGCCCTCCCCTGAAGTACCAAGATTTGGGGCAGGGCGGGGTGTGGTACCTATGCTACCTGTGATCTGGGGGTACACACGTGCATATGCACCTATAAATTACCAAATGATAGACTCCTGATAGAAAAGTCTACCTCCCTCCCTCCCATCTTCCCCAGATAAGATCAGATCACCTTGTCTTTCCACCTTGTGTTTCCCATCAGAGATTGGGGGTGGGGGGGTTTGCCAACTGGAGACTCCCACCGTATGCTCTATTAGCCAAGTCAGATACCAAGAAAGTACGTGCCAGGCCGCTGACTTCTTTCCTGCTGAGTCTCCACACCTCACCCCCACCCAAGCAATGTGGGGCAGAACACTATGGAGATTAGCATGTCCGTCCATCACCCCCCTCCAGCCCATTCCTAGACCAGGCCCAGTAGGTGGCTGCTGGCCATTCAGCTCAGCGGCCGGACTGTCCGAGGTGGAAAGCTATGTCATGGCTCACCTCCCAGGTGCTGGTATTTGGCTCCTGGGAGGAGAGAGAACATGGGCCCAGTCACAGCCTTGGAAAGAGGTGCAGGCCCAGCTGGGCTGTCTTGGCCTCGCCACCCTCTGCTGAGAAGACCCATGTAAGTGCACACACGCGCACGCACGCACACACACAGCCTGTGTTTGCTCCCTTGGGTAAGGCGGCACCCAGGATGCCACACACATAATCACACAGACACACCCACCGCCACAGCTTGATGTTTCCACTCCTGATGAGGACGGGACAGCAGGTCAGTGGACACACTCACGTCCCACCCACAGATACCCTGCCACACAACCTGTGTAAGCGCTGCGCCCACAGGAGTCTCTACCCAAAGTTGTGATGTTTAGTCAGCCCAGGTGTTAAGCCCCTGCCATTTTCTGCCCCCTTCGGCCTGTGTCTGTCCCTCCCTCTGCCCTCCTGCGCGGTAAGTGCTTTCAGGCCACACAATGAGTAGTAGGAGGAGAAACACTTCTATTGAGGAAGGCGTTTTGTTGTTTCATCCCAAGGGAGGGGCAGGGGTAGGGAAGGGGGGAGACCCACAAAATTTCTAATAAGCAGTTTCTCTCCTCAAAGCTAAGATGATTTTCTTTAATTGCTTGGTGGGAACAGTTTATCATGGGGGTCTCTGCCCTCCCCCCAGCCTAACTGACTTACTGAAGTTTAACAGGGGCTTTCACCTGGAGAGACTGCAATTATTCCCCCCATCCCACACTCGTACCTGGGCTCTCCCCACAGGGGGCCTTTGTTCCCCCTAAATACAGCAGTGACACAAATGTCCTCAGCAGCAGGGGAACGCAGGGAAGTGGTAATTTTCAGCCCAACGCAATTAGCTGAGGGCTTTTCAGCCTTCCCAGTGAATGGTAGGGAAAGTTCGGCATGTGGGAATGGTGAGCCAGGCTGCTCTGTGCAAGTCAAACAAAAGAGGCCTCTGAATTGGGCCCCATGGTGAGCCAGACCAGAGCTGGTGGGGGCAGCTGGGAGTGGGGCCTGGACGAGGGACCTACATCATCACCCACCCAACCCGAGTCTTCCAGGCAGGGCCAGTGGCCCCAGACAGCTAGCTTTCTGGGAGGTGGAGGCACGCAAGACGAGACTGTTGACTTGTACCTAGTACCACAGCCTGCATTTATGACGCAAAGAATAGGGAAAGGTGGTGGACCGAGCTGGGGCAGGACCAGGGGGACCCGAGGGCCACAGTGCTGTGTCTGTCCAGCTGTCCCCAGAGGCCCTGGGGCTGGAGCTCACATTACATTTGGGCCTTCACGGACACCTCCGAGTCGGGAAGCTTTAGGGAAGGAGACTCTCCTGGGGGCCGAGACAGGAAGACCCAGGGCCTCTGGAACACTGATGTCTGCTGTTGCTGCCAGCGCCGCCCCTCCTGCCCAGCTAAGCAGAGGAAAAACAGCCCTCTGCTCAGGGCGGCTTAGGGCTAGAGAGGCCCAGGATGACAGGCAGCACAGGGCTTATCTGGGGTCAGCGCTGAGGTGTCCAAAGGCCAGAAATGTGGGCTCCGGCAGTGGAAATAACCACTGAGCCAGCAGCAAACAGGTCTGCCAGCCTCTCACGACCAGCCCTTAGGGGAGCCCTGATCCTGGACCCAGGAGAGAAAGAAGCAGTTCTTCAAAGAATGAAAAACTGAGAACCAGAAACAGACAGCCTGGTTGATACATGAGCCGTGCATGGGTGAGAGAGAGAATGAGGAGTTGAGATCGTTGCCAGGCGAGAATACCCAGGACCCAGCCCAGCGCAGGCACCCAGGCACGCAGGCACACAGCACCCGGGAAGGACCAGGAGCTGGGATGCAGGAGGCCAGCATCCAGTGCCGGCTCAGCTGCTCACAAGCTGGCTCACCTTGGGCAAGCCTATAACCTCCTGGGGCCTCACACTTCTCGTCTGTAAAATAGGAAACAGAACATGTTTTGTAACTTGTTAAAAAGGCGACAGAATACTCGGGAGAGCTACCATCTCTGACAGATTTATAAAACTGGAAATGGGGCGGGGGGCTCTTCCATGTAAGCAGAAGTAGGGGATGCAGGGAGCCCGCCTGTGTGGCCTCCAACCCTCTTGCCTTTGACGCAGACCTTCAGAGCCCTGTCCGCAAACCGAAGCAGATCGTCTCCAGGGCTACTCCACTACTAACACTCCAATCCAGCAGAACCCGGGGCTGAGGAAAAAGAACAAAGCTGAACTGCCCACCGCACACGCCACTCTCTGCAGCCCCGCCTCCCGGCTGCCCTCAGACCCACCAAGAGAAGCGGGACCAGGCCCGCACCGGCCGTCCTGGCCACACACGATGGAGTCCGAGAGCCCAGGTGAACTGTGTCCAGGGACAACTGTGGCTGGGGGCAGCTGGAGCCATGCGGCCTGTGGCTTAGAGGAGGTGGGCAGGTCAAATGTGCCCGTTCACCCAGCACTGAGATCTAGCCCCGAGTACTATTACAATAGCTCATGCTACTGACACCCTTGTCTTCCCCAGCCTCGCTGCTTGGAACTACCTACCATTCCCGCCCTCAAGCCCTGGCAAGAGAGGTTCAAAGTGATTCTCTACAGAAGAGTCTACAAAGCAAAGGGTGGCTAGTCCAAACAGCCACAGTTCAGACACATGAAAGCAGACCCTCCCCTCACACCCCGCTATTCCTGAAACGGCCTCTTCCCTCTGGGAGCAGTGCAGACCAAGCACCAGCAGGCGACAAGCAGCCTGTTGCTCCCAACAGCTGGCCTGACTGCAGTCGCATCTGGCCTGGCTTCTGTCCCCCATCTTCTACTGCCCCTCATCAGTCCCGGGGCCCACCTACCCAGGCCGCCCTCTGCCCTCAGATGAGAGCTCTTGCTCTGGGACTGACCGCCCCTCTCACAGAACAAGGCCTTGCCTGGGTCATTCCTGAACTGGAGGCGGACAGGGGGCCTCATTCCTTCCACAAGGACCCAAGCGCACCCAAGCCAGCCCCGTGCTACGGGTGCCAGGGGGATCAGGAAAAAAAAAACTCACAGACGCCTGCCCTGAGGCAGCTTAAGGTCCAGCCAGAGTCAAATCTTCAATTAACATAAAAAAAAAAAAAATCAGAAGAAATTCAAGACCATCCACAAGTTCTAATCCCAAAGGGGGCTCAGGCCCCCTGCTCCCAAGGCAGGGAAGGCAGTGTCGCACAGTAGCTAGAAAGCAAGAACTCTGGAATCAGATGTAAGGGCTCAACCCGAGTGCCTCAATTACCAGATTTGACTTCAAGCATGTTCATGAAGCTCTCTTGGGCCTCAGTTTCCCTCCTTGTAAACAGGGGGTGAGGACAGTACCTGTCTCGGAGGATTAAAGGAACCATAAAGTGCTCAGCACAGCGCTCAGCATTTAGCTGCCATCACTGTCCTCCTCCCCGCTGGCCACGCAGCACACACTGGGGACTCCCCAGCAAGAAGGAGCCTGCAAAGGGAACCTACATCACTCCGCTCCTGAAGCACCAAGAACTAGGCAAGAGGGGAGACCTTGGGCTCACGGTCCCCATTCTGTAGACCACTTCAGAAAGCTACTGTCAGTGCTGATGACAGACAGGACAAATTTAACCTGGCCAGGGCCACAGGAAATTCCGAGCCAACCGGGGGCCCTGAAGGGGCAGAATGGAATCTGTGCCCCCTTTAAACTGACCACGGCCCCCTTCGTCCTCTCTCGTCCCTCACTCTGCCATCAGCCTGCTGGCTGGAATGTGGGGGCCCCGGGTGCCAGAAGGCCCAGGCCAGGCAGGAGGCCGGGAGGCACAGGTGGTTCTCAGAGGAGATCCCTGGGCTCCAGAAAGCAGTTCCCCCACAGGCACAACAAAGCTAGGGCTTGTTGGTGGTCAAGGCGCCTTTGCTTGTTTGGGCTGCGGCCCAGATGGTGGGGCGGCTGGGGCAGGCCAGGGGACGCAGAGCTGGGGGGCAACAGCCAGACCTTTTGGCACCAGCTTCCTCCTTCCCTGGGTTTCTCACTTTGTTCAGCGTGGCAACCCAAAGGAGGCCAGGGAAAGCACTTTTCACTACCCAGCAAATAAAGCCACAAGGAAAGGGAAAAGGATGAAAGGTTTGGGAGTTTTAAATTTTGGTTTTGGGGTATTTAGTTGGTTTGAAAAAATAATAAAAGTTGTTTCTGCAATCCAATTAATTTCAAACCCAGGATTCAGATCATAAATAGCCAACAGGGATCCCACAGCACCTAATATCTAGCATCCCTCCTTCTGAGACTTCAAGTCCCAGTGGAGCCAGAGTTGGTCCCAAGAGGCCTGGAGGGGAGTTTTTGAGTTGTCATTTGTTTTGTTTTTACCTCTTGGTAGGGGTGGTTAGAGATGGGGCACAAATATGGCTTCAGTCCTAGCATAAAACTCTAGGACCTCAAGCTCCCCAGGTCCACACATACCCATGCAGTCCTGCCCATCACAAATATGCACGGCTTTCAAATGGAAGCTTAACACCAGGGGCTGCCAGAGTCTACGTCTTCCCAAGAATCAGGTCCTCCTGGCCCCAGCCTCAGGCAAGGCCCCCTACAATGTGCGGAGGAGATGCCAATGGAGACCGTAACTTATTGGTTTCCTTCATTATCTCTAGGATGAGAGTCCTCACCCACAGGTCATTCTACCTCTGGTTAGCTCCCTTCCCCTGGGCCTCTGAACACGAACTCCAGACCTTTCCTGGTCCTGCCACCTTAGAGGATGAGTGGAAGGACTATTCTCACAGCTCTCTGGCATAGGAGAGGTTTTCACAGAGGCCATTTAGAAGACACTGGACCTGGGAGCCCCTCCCTAAGCAGCTCCCTGCGCAGTCCACCCATTTCCTCAAGTTTAGCCCAAACCCCACACGCCGCCCTCCCCAATGCTTGCTCTGAAACAGATATTTTCTGGTGGCATGATTTTATCATGCATATTTGAAATCACCAACTATAAAAAGCATTGAGTTTTCTCTTTGAAAAAACATGAGGATACCAAAAAGCTCCTTTGATTAGAAGTTTCCTATCTTTCCCACTAAGCCACGTGGGATGGGATACAAATCTTTTAGAAGAATGAAAACAAGTGTCACAAATTTGCAAACACACTTGACAGTGGTTTGGGTTCCTGATTTACTGGCTGAGTGCCCCCCTCACTTCAGGCTTTCATTGCTACTCGGTGCCCGTGCCAAATACTGGACACTGTTAGCAGCTGACAGAGAAAACCAACTTCCCATCCCCCTCCCAACATTCTGCTCCTTCTGTGGAAAAGCCAAAGAGTTTCAACCCTGATGATAAACTGCTCGGAAGCCTCAGGTCAGCTGCATCCCGCACAGGCCTCGGCCCTCTGCCAACTCCTCGGCTCCTGCCTTCTCGGCTCAGGTTCGGCATTCTCCCACACGCCCACAGTGGGCCACCTGCTGGGACTCGCTTGAGAAGAGCACAGCTTCTTCCAGAAAACATTTCCTTGCCTGCTGCTACCAGTAGGAGGAAAATTCACAGAGAAGAGAAATCCCAAGGAGAAGCCTGGGCAAAAGATAAGCTAGAGGGACAAGAGAACTTCAGGCAACACAGGGGCTGCCAAAAACTCCATGACCAGGTTCCCAGCCCTCCCTTCATGCTCCAGGGAAAAGAAAACAAAGGAAGCCACACACGTGGGCACTCACTTATGCTGAGGTGCCTTCTTGAGGTGATGCTGTCCCAGGAGAAGCAGGGACATCAACACAAGTCAGGAAAGCGAAAGGCGGAGGAACCCATGTGTATCATCTCAGAAGAGCTCTTGTTTGGGGTGGGGGTGGGGCACCCAGAGACCAAGGAATCTTCTTGCTACCCTGACACACACTTTCAGATGCATGGGCTCAGAGACAGGGGACAGATACACACAGAGCCGGGAATGCAAAGGCTGAGATCCTTCACCTGCAAATCAAAAAGCAGTGCTGGCTACCTATTACTCAGCTCCTCAGATCATTGATCTGAGTCTCCTCTTCTTTGGGAAGTGGGAAGTGCAGAAGGATACTTTTCCTCTTTGGGAGGGGGCAGAAATGGAGGGAAGTGGGAGTGGGGGGAGGAAATAGCACCTCCTATAGGTGAGCTCCTAAGTCCCAAGTTCACCCAGTCACCGGGGAAGTCCCAGGCCACTGAACGAAGGGACTAGGCCTCCATAAGGAATTAGGTCTACCAGCCCCAGAAGACAGCCTGTGTACTGAAAGTCCTCAGGGAGGCTAAGCGAAGCAGAGACTTGTGGTAAAAGCAAAGGATAGTTTGGGAGAAAGCAAAACCTCCAGGTCTCTGATGAAGTCACAACTAGCACGGATTCTAAATGAGATTTTGTACCCCTGCACTTGGTACCACAGCCATGGGAAGAAATTCTCCCATGACAAAATGTATCTTCTCTCAGCTTCCCTGAGAACACTGAACACCAGATAATCCAAATGACTAGGCAAAACCTAGACAAGTCACTTCTTTGAGCAAGCACTCCAGATCAGAATTCTCTTGGGACGGATTATACTTTGGACAAGAGCCCTGGAGCAGCAGTGGCAGGAAAAGGAGTCAGAACCGTAAAGCCAAGCTCACCTGACTGATTCACATCATCTTCCACGGACAGGACCAAGCCACCCTTCGGCCTGGACGGAAGTTAACATGCATCCCCCACCAGGCCCAGTTGAAGGCAGCACACCCCAGCCCTTCCCTGGCCCCAGAGGACAAGGTCCTGTGCACCCCAGAACAGCTGTGTCAGACCACTGCACTGCATCGGAATTCCACCATTTTGGACTTGGAATTCAAAAGTCAAAGTAGTCAGATATCAGGTCTCCCAGGAAGGCAGGGTTTCTAATCGATATTTTTCTTAACATTCCAAATCCCTCAATCTTAGTTCCAGATGTGAGGTCCCCACGTTCACCAGGGCTTTTTCACTTCCTTATTGTCACAGAATGAGGGAGGCCTCTAAGCACCCTCCCACTGTCCACCTCTCTCTCCTACCTTGCTCCGGGAACTTGGCTTTAAATCCCCGGGTGCTCCGTGAAGTTACCAATAGCAATTCCCGCCTCTTCCCCCAACCTAAACACAACTGTACTTTTGAAGGGAGAAAAACAGCCCGAGGATCCCCAGAGCGGCAGACTGCACTCTTCCCCCTTGTAATGAAGCTTAATAATGAAATGCCCTGCACTCCAGTTAGCAGGAAATGCTCATTTTCTCCTGCTGCACACCCCCTATAGCTAGATCTAATTCTTTTCCACATTTCTACCTCTTTCCTCCATCAAGTTTGCATTTAAAAGGTTGTGATGTGTTGTGCCCTCCGAGCAAGGCATTGGCAGGACAGCCCGAGGAGGTAGGGGAAGGAGACAACGGTGTTTTTGACAATCTTGGTGCCCCCACCTGACCATCCCTCACACCCCTCCCTCCATTATCACATCCATACACATAAGCTGTGTCTCTTTTAGGCTCCTTATGAGCTGTCCACAAAATGGAAGAGAAGGGAGGGGAGAAACAGCATTTGGAAAAGTTAAGGGAAAAGAACAGTAAAAGGAAAAAGGGAGGGGGCAGGTATTGCCAGGACTGCCTATTTCTCAAAGAAGGAAATGTTCTCTGCCCCGCAGTGGCCCAAAGTAGGAGCTGCTCCTTGCTGGTGGGCCCCTCTGGGACTCAGGCCCCTCGCAGGCCCTGAGGTTCCAGCTGCTTCCCCCTCGTCAGGCCGGCAGGGACGCTGGCACCAGTCCCCGAGACAGTCTGAAGGGCGCCAGCAGCAGGACAGAGGAGACGCTGTGCTTGGGGAACCTTGGCGGGATGCCTCCCCAGGGCCACCTCATCTCAGGGGCCAGCCCACATCTCTGCCTTCTGATCCGTATGGAAGTGAGGACACGGTCCCTTTCTAAACACTGGACTCCTCAGCCAAAAGCCTCTAGCACCACACCAGATGCCAGGGCCAAGGCCTGGCCATGGTGGTGGGTGGGGAGGTCCTCACGCATTGGCTCCCTGACTCAGAGGGATCCCTGAGTTTCCCCCGCCCCAGGAGTAGAGCAGGCCACATCAAGGCTGATGCTCCCAGTCTCCCCCTCCTAGAGGCACGCATACACATCTTCTCTCTCGGCAAGACCAGGGGCTCAGAATGGGTAAAGACCCTTTCCCCCAACTCCTGACGCACAGAGATGAATGGTAAAGACAGAAGACTTCCCATCGGACAGTCCCCAGTGGTTGTACCTGTGAGGGGCTGTAGTTCTCCTCACTGGGGAATACACCTCCCATCCGTCCCGACGTTCTAAGGGACTCTTCCCTCAAGTGCTGGAGAGGAGCATTTGCAATTTGCCAACGTTCTCCCAGACGCTGGCCTCTTCTCTGTCTGGTCCTATTCTCTTCTGACCCTTACCAATTGCTGGGTAGTCGTCTACAGCAGACTTGTGCCTCCTCGCGCCCCTCCTGCCTGTCCCCACCTCCCCAAACCCCTGCAGACAAGGCCCTGCCCTGACTCCCCGAGGCTCACAATCTGTGCTTCTGCCAGACTCAGTCACAAGGGGGGTGTAACTCATTTCAAGCTGGCAGCCCTACACGGTAGAAGGAACTGCCCCCCTCAAGCGGGGCGGGGGGGGGCAGGCGAGCGTGTGCTGGAGCATCCCAAGGTGCTCTGGCTTTCTAGGCACCCCACGGTGGTCTGTGACAGACGCATGGATGGGGGAACCCTCTGCCAGCCAGAGTTGGCATCTCACCCTAGCTCTCAAATCTGCCACTTGCCTCCAGGGCCGAAGACCCTCCAAGAAGAAGAGGCCCTGCAAGACAAAGACCCAAGGCCCCCCAGCCTGGCCTCTCAGCCCGACACAGGCCTGCATTAAAATCAACACTCCGTGAACACACAAAACTGACAGGGCAGAGGGGGAGCACACATCAGATACAAAGATCGGGCTCTCAGGAGACGCGGCCTGTTGGTCTCCCATGTTAGCTCCAAGCCACTAAGCGCAGGGTGGGAAAGAACGCCGTCGCGGTGGCAAGCTCCCGCCTGGGCTCCGGGCTGGGCAGCCTTTTCACCGGGAAGATGCCTCCGCTGGAAAAAATGCAAGCATTGTGTGGGGACCATGAATGCATGCGCCTCTGCACATTCCTTCGAGAAGCAGGAGCACGCTGGTCCCTCAGCCCCCGGCCCTGTGCCCCAGCGATTGTACAGGCCTGGAACACACTGCACATACCACCTGGTCCTTCCCCCCAGGCCCCCGGCTCTGTAAGCGGTGGGAAGGGGCCCGCCAAACACCCTGGCTTCATTGTGCCCCAGAAAGAGGGGACTAATTACTCGCCTACACTCTGGAGCGCCCAGGGAGAAAACAGAGGCCAGTGGGGTGGAGAGGGTGGGAAATGGGGGTGGGGGGCTTGAAGAAGGGAGAGAGAAAGCCACAGGATACATTTCAAAGTTTCTCTAGCAATTTGGGGGTGGGGGAAAGAAAGCCTGGTCCTGATGTGAAATCATACAGAGGTCAGGGCTGGGTCTCCCACCCTTGTGAGAAAGTGGTGAATCGGGGACGGTTTATCAAACGATCATTTTTTTCTTTTGAAACCGGGAGGCAGCAGCCTGGACAATTCTGCAGATGTGCTTGATGAGTTAGGGACAAAAATGGCCCTTCTCTGCCCCCCTCCTCCCCTCCTTCTATAAGGGCTCCCATCGGGGGTTGCTTCTCCCTCCACTGCCTCCCGGGCCCTCCCCTCCCTTCTTCAGTGGTCAGCTGAGACCCCCACCCACTGCTTGCTTTTGTACTCTTGGCCTTTGGACATACTGACAGGGGCCTTTATGAGACCCCAATCAAGACCCCCATGTCACAGGTACCTAGTAGAGACACCAGACCTTTTCAAACAAGGGACAACAAGGAAAATCGGCGGGCCCATTGTCTCTCCTCTGTGCTAAGTGAGATGAAAGGGACCCGCGGCCCCCTCCCCATAGCCCGCCTGCCAATCACCTCTAGTTATTAAGGTCACAATGTGTAAATTCTTTTGACCTGCACCTAATCAAAGATTCACCGGCCCTTTCAAATCCGAATGGGGAGGAGGGGAGAGATTCCCTCCCATAAACCCAGCAAACTCTCCCTCAATAAAATTTCTCTCTCTGATTTCTTTTCTGCTTCCCAGCTCCACCCCCTCGCTTCTCCTCACTCCGCCCTCCTCACCAGCAGCTTCAAACACAAATGACAAACCCCATGGAATTACTACCGCGAAGAACCTGAGGAGGATTTGAAAGTTTCTATTTAATTCCCTTTAAAGAAAGATTTCAGACAGGCATAGTTGCCCAAGCAAGCCCAGGACCTGGGCAGCCCCTGTGGCTTGGATGCCAAACTGCTCCAAACGGTGAAGTGGTCAGTTGGCTTTTCACTTTCTCCTCAGTCGGCCTCTCCCTTTGCCCCGAACACCATCACGCACGGAGCAAACATGGGAGAAAACCAGAAAGGACACTCCCTCACTTTGTCACTTAGCACATCTAGCTCAGCTGCTGATCCTCTAAAACCGAAATGAGGGAAAAATTACCAAGCCCGACGTAGGCCGCCCTCAAGGGAAACCACCATAGGGAAGAAAGGAGAAGAGAACAAGAGCCAGAGGAAAGAACCTGAGAGAAAGCAAAACTTGGAATTTACTGTAGTTTGGAAAGTACGAAATGCTTAAATCAAGCAAGGAGAATAAAACGCTTGCAAATATCCGTGCATCGATATCAAGGTTATACATTTTTACCATATCTATCCTATGTGTCCCGTAGAATGCGGAGGATATATTAATTTATGTAAGTTGTCCACTGTCGACTCTCACTGGGATGCGCCTCTCTCCCCCAGCTCCTAGCTTTCCTGCCTTTCTGATGGTACCTTCAGCCTCTTGGTTTCCCCTTGCCCGGCTGGCTTGATTTCTCTGCACTTTCCCTTCGTGCAAATCCCTTGTGGTATTTCAGCTGTTTTCTCCATGCCATGACTGAGCTCCAGGCCACCATCCCTGGCTGTCGCTCGTCACAGCTACCTGACTGTCCCATTACCGCCTCAAACCAACAGGTTGGGGACAGAACTTGGCTTGGTCAAAACCAGGCCCCCTTCAGCTCTCAGGCTCAGGGAAGAACTCATGTGGGTCCCTTCCCGCCCTGTCACGTGCAACCGCGACCACCAAGTTATTCCTACAACCAGGGCCGTCTTCCCACTCTCCCTGGGAGCCCAGGCCCTTATTGCTCACAAACCAAACTCCTGGAAAAATATCCCAATGGCCTCAGTCCCTCCCCGCTCCAAAGCATCCTACATACTGGGCAGCCACATTAATCCTGTAACTGATTCAATCTGGTCACAAATCTTCCAAAGGGCCCCTTGCCATCCTCAGGTTAAAGTCCACTGCTCCTCAAAGCCTCCGAAACCCTGCCCCAAATGTCTCCTCCAGCCTCACTGCCCACCACTCCTTACGTAAGCTCTCCACCCCAGCCAGCCAAATTGGTCTCCCGTGAACCCCCAGACTTACAAATGAGCTTCCCCATCCCTTACCAGGTCTTTGTTCCCCTGGTCCCTGTGCCACAAGTTCCCTCCTATAATGTAAATAGAGCCACCCTTAAGTCCCACTTCAAATTCCATGTCACCCAGAAAGTGCACCTCCCCCAGTTTCACTAAAAGGCTACTGTTTTCCTCCGATTTCCTGTCAAGAACCCTGGCAGTTGATGGCACTCACACTCTCTACATCTACACTCTACACAGACTGGGATGAATTGTTGTCTGAGTACACACCCTATTTTCCCAACGGGACTACAAGCTCCTGGGTAGTAAAAGCTGTCTCTTGGGCTTCATACTCCCCATGTGACATTGCACATAGCAGCATTCTCAAAACAGCCGTAAGGCAGGCACTCAGACATACATCACACAGTTCTGAGTTTACATTACCTTTTTAAAAAATACCAATATTTTAGCTAATTTCTTTCCCCACAAAAGGTCCCAAGCATGAAACCAAGTTTAATGCTGTAAAAGTAAAGAAGGACTTTCTCAGGGTGATAGAAATATTCTAAACTGAACTGTGGTGATGGTTGTACAACTCTGTAAATTGACCGAAAATCATGGAATCGTATACTTAAATTGTCTCTTAAAATGGGCAAATTTTATGGTATGTAAATTATACTTTCACACAACTGTTTAAAAAAAAAGCTAAATGTAGGTCTGTGCAACCTTAATTTAAATAACTATGTAAAGAAAAAAGGACGGATTCTTTCTATAGTTGCCCAGTGCTGAAATGGATATTTAAATGCCCTTTATGTTTGTGTTCATTACAAAAACATTTAAATACAAAAAAAACAAAAAACAAAAAAACAGGAAAGGTCAACAGAAATCCCCTAATAAGAAATAACTCTGAAGAGATAGTCAAATAACTATTATACTATTTTGTGGCCTTTTTTTTTTTTTTTCATTTAATAAAAGGCTAGGACTTTTATTCAAGTTCAGAGTCAATAAATACAGGTCTCATCATCCTTTCAGTGGTGAGCTGGGCTTCTACCGGGTGAACATACCATAAAATATTTGGCCAGACCCCTATTACTGGATATTTATGTGTTCTTAATGTAAGTCTTTATGCATGCATCTTGCACACTTGTCTGGTTGTTGTCTCAGGATAAATTCCTAGATGTGGAATTTATGTGTCAAAAGGTTTTCATGTTTTTATTTGGGTACTCACTGCCAAAGTAATGAAATTTTAAAACTCTAACTTTCCCTCTTATTCCTGGATCCACCCTTACCCGCCTGCAAAGGATTTTCCTGGCCACAGACCTTTAACAAGTGGAAGAATCCTTTGAATAATCTGTATTTTTTTTCCTGCTAATTTTTTGTTTTTATTCTCAACCACAGCTCACCCTGGATACTAGTAAGAGTCAAGATGGCCACGAAAGTAGGGTGTTGTGAACACATTAACCCATGCGTCCCTCTCTCTTGGCCAAATGTTACAGATCGCACCCCACATCCAGCTGACCCTTCTCTTGGGTCCTTCACCGTAGGGCCCCAGTCCACTCACTGACTTGTTCAGAGAAAAGAGGCCCAGGCTTGGCCACGACAGCTAAAGCTACAGCCGCAACAGGGAGAAAGTAACAGGAGAAAGAGAAACACCCTACAAGAGAGTCCTCAGGAGAAAGAGACAGGAGGGTCATGTGCTCGGAGCTGAATTCTCTCTGCAGTCCCTGAAGGCCATGGTGCAGCAAGTTCAGAGTGAGGAGCATGTGCTAATAAGCAGTGGCCGATTGAATCTGGAAGCATCCTATAGGGGGAGTGTGCTCCTGAGACTCCAGAGTTTGGCCCAGGCACCACAGGACACACCCAGGGCAAGTCTGGAGCTAATCTCTCTCAAAATTCCCCAATGAAGAAGAAGGAAGACTCCTGGTGGCCACAGGCAGAAAGGGTACATACATTTCACTTTACACCAAACAGCTCAGCTTTCCCTTCCCTATCTGTTCAGCCAGCGTTTGTCACATATGCAAGACAGCCATACAGAACAGGACGGAAGCAACCCCACAGCTGCACGGTGGCTCTATTACTGGGGCATACTTGCACTTGAAAAGCTCTTGCCTCTGGCCTGTCTTCGTGTCTTCCTGTCTAGCTCAGCTCCTAGAAAAAAGCCAGTCTCAAGCTTCCCACCTGACCAACTGGTTGCTCTGCCAGCATCATGAAAGTAGTGGTCATCCCCTGCCTATCCCCACCTCCAACATCACCAGAGCATCCAGAAGCAACCAGACATCAAGGGTCTGCAGCCTGGAAGCAGAAAGCCACACGTGCTCTCTAGATGCGGCAGATGAAGCATGGGAAATCAGAGGAAAAAAATCCAGTAACCCCACGGTAGACTTCATCAAGCCTACCCACAGTGTGGAGAGGGTCAGAGAAAGCAGAGGATGGGAGCCTTGCCTTTAATGCCTTCTCCAGGTGGGCAAGCTCTTGCCTTCAAGACACGGGTTCTTCAGCCTGCACACCGACAAGGCTCCCGTCCCCAGGGCCAGGGCGCACACTGAAGTGCACCAACTTTAGATGGGGCCGCTGTCCAACCTGCTGTGAGGATCAAATATTATACCATGAGCACATGAACATTGTTCTAGAAGCTGGATTATGGCTTTGCTGTAGGAAGAAGCAGAGGTGGAGAGAGCAATGTAAGCTGAGCAGGGCCAGAGACAAGTCTGAACACAAGAACATGGAAAAGAGGGGCACCTGGGTGGCTCAGTCATTAAGCGTCTGCCTTCAGCTCAGGTCATGATCCCAGTGTACTGGGATCGAGCCCCCGCATCAAGCTCCCTGCTCAGTGGGGAGTCTGCTTCTCCCTCCCCCACTTCCCCTGCTTGTGTTCCCTCTCTCACTGTCTCTCTCAATGTCAAATAAATAAAATCTTTTTTAAAAAAAAGAACATGGAAAAGATATAGGTGTGTCTATGTGTGCGTGGGGGGGGGGGTCACAGCAAAATATGATTTATAATTATTTTAATCTCCTAAAAGATTCTCCCCCATGACTTGAAATTCTCTTTTGCAAATTAGGACCCTGCTCAAGATTTTGGAGGTTATCACATCGCAACTGGCACTCCATCTGCCCCCCTCCTTTACTTTTTTGTGCACTATTCATGTTTTAAATTTGCATTGCAAACTATGAAAAAGGAAAGCTTCTGCAGAAAGCAATTTCCTGGGCCAGCAGCTCTTGGACTAATATTCCCTTTGCAATTACCATGGGCTTCTGCATGCACATACCCCCCTCCCTCCTCCTTCCTCCACTCTTCCCTGTCTTGCCAGCACCTTCTGTCTGAGCCAAGCCAATCAGACAGGGTACTACAGACCAGGTCACAAACTAGCCCCTCTGAAACCGCCCTAGCCAGAGAAAGAAGCAAGGCCAAGGGGGGAAGGGGGCAAGGATCTTGGGTAGTCAGCTTGGTAGGGCACTCCCGAGGCAGAGGGGTCTCATCTGCAGCACACAGGCAAGAGAATTCACACAAGACAGGAAATAAAAACCCCTCCCCGCTAAGGTTAAAATCTGGAAACTTCGAAAGAGTCCTGTTCAAGAAACTGCTAGAGAGGCACAAGGATTAGCAGATGTCCAAGCCACACAGCCAGGGTTCTTTTAGAATCGGTCTGAAGGAAGAGAACACAGTGGTCGGCTTGCTGAGGCATAAGGCATCCTTTACCATCATCCTATGGAGAAGTTCTAGTCAGCACAGCAAAATTCAGAGTCGACACAGGCTTTCTGAGCATCTTTACAGACAGTTCCCCTATAGTCAACCTATTCCATGGCTGCTCTACGTGACGGGGTCTATCTTTCTTGTCCCAGCTCTTAGGTCCCCAGCTCCTAACCTCCCAAACAGAACTACTATAATAATGGAACTCACTCACACCCAGAAATGGTCATGGGCAGCAGAAATCCCATTCTTGGGTCTTAAACCCATGACCCAGCAGGGCCATGTGTGACCGCCCTGAGCTCAGACACTGTGGACTGCCAGCTGGAGAGCCCAGGGACCAGGACTCTGGGAAATGGAAAGGTGGTGGGGGAGAGAGGGACACCTTTTCAAAATACTTGGTTTGAAATGAAAACAAGGAACTTAAGACTTGACTACGAACTGAAGTACCAAAATCTGTCCCAAATGGCCCAAGAGCCAGCTACTCACAGCAGGAGGATGGGGGGAACCCTTCCACCCCTGACATCACCCCCGAATGCACAAACATACACATGCTACTGATCCAGCCACATCTCATCATTGCCTTATTCACTTGGGCCCAGTACAAACCCTACCCCACCCCCCAGTCCACTTGCAAGTGTGAGCTCCATTGCCCCAAGAAACTAAAATCACAGGTATTTCATGAGGATGCCTCTTTTGACGGATCTGAGTGTTACAGCAAACAGGTGGGGAAATCTTCTTAAATATATGAGTATTATCATGACAGAGCCACTGGAACGGATCAGTGCCGTAAGTCAGACAGGGCTAGAAGTTTCCGCCCTGCCATCAGGTTCCTCTTTAGCCTTGACAGATCAAACTCAAGCCGAAGCAGGCTACAAAGATCAGCTCAGCATCCGAGCCAAAGGTCTTCACAGTGAGGGACCAAAGCTGCCCTGGCTGGGCCTCTGTCGGCCCGTGTCCCAGATTAATCACCACCAGAAGGGGCCTGGACACCAGGCTGCAATCCGAGCCCAGCAGCACCTGCACGCGGGTCGCCCCAGCAACTCCCGCACTCCTCTCAGGCAGGACTCCAGGGCATGAGGGTGGCCACCTGTTGACTAGGCTACCTGGAGCAGGACAGCAGGACACTCAGCCACCTTGAGTCCTGCAGATAAGTCACGGATGGCTTGCATGGATTCAGGGAGAAAGGAGGAAGATTACGGCAACTCAAGCAGTGAAGTCAGGGCTCTGAGAAAAAGAAAATTCTCAGCCTCTGGACAGAAAGAGAGAAAGGCACCAATGCTCCTCTCTTCACTGTCCAGAGGGGCACTCGAGCTGGAGACCAGCCGTGGGTGAACTCAGGCCTGAGGCTATGAACTAATGAGATGCTTTGGGGTGTTTGGGACACATTCTTGTCATCTACACATCAACAGGATACTGACGGGGAGGACAGAGACCAGAGCAGGCATGTCTTTTTCAAAACACCCCCAAATGCTGCCAGGTATACCTTATGAAAGGAACCTTAGAAACAATTCTCCCTGTGAGGGCATAGAAGAGCTTCCTCTGAATGCCAGAGAACAGGTCTCAAATGAGCTCCTAGATCAGTAAGCTATTTCAAACATGCATACCCTCAGAGCGAGCAACTACGTACGGTGTGTGTACACATATCTGTCAATGCTAGAACACAGTTTTCAGGACCAAAGGGCCCTATTATAAATTCTTCTCAGATGGCAATCTCTTTTATATTGTTGTTTCTCTGAGGAGAGTAGGAAGAAGTATTCTTGAGGCTCAAAAAAAAAAAAAAAATCAAAAGGAGGAAGATAAGCATGAAGATCTGTATCTTAGAACCATCTGTCCCAGGCCCTCACTTGTGATATAAGGAGCAGACACTCACGGATGCAGTCTTTCCCACATATCCCATGGCCCCAGGGAAGGAAGGGTGGGAAGGGGTCAGAGTCAGATTGGAGTGTGTGTCCCTTGAAAGAGCAGAGGAAAGCACAGGTCAGACGAGAGGAGAAAGGGCTCCTACACAGCACCTTCGTGTTAGAGGGAACACCCACATCCTGACTGTTACACCTTGTACCTCCAGAACTCCAGCTCCAGGAATTCCCTTTGAACTCCAGCTGCAACCCAGTGAGGACAGAGCAGTGGCTACAATTACACACTGCTGGGGGGGGGTGGGGAGTGCATGTGACAGGCCATGAAAGGTCCCTGCCTATAAAACAGACTGGAAAACAAACCCTTAATTTAAATGTTAATGAAAGTGCTGTGGAGACATCAGAGGCTTCCCGGCTGCTCAGAGAACAGCTACACCAGGCCCAGAATTTATGGCTCCCCTTCACCCTCCCGCCTCCCTCTCTGCCTCATCACCCACTGAAGTTTAGAGTGTGTGTGTGTGTGTGTGTGTGTGTGTGTAAAAAAACCCACCAACTAATTTTAACATTAACTCCATGCTTCCACCTGGGGATGTGGATTGCTAAATTATGTGTTGGCAGAACAGTGATCAAAGGTGGACAAACACAGGCACACTGCACACACCACCCAGAAAAGTCAGGGTCCGGCAGAGAAAGGACGTGCTCTCTTCCTGAGGAGAGAGAAGAAACCGCCTGCCAGTGTAGGCAGGGACTGGAGCCAGGAGGGGCAGGCGGCGGGAGAGCGGGAGGCAGGCCAGTCCCTCCAGTGTGCTATTCCCCCAGCTGGGAACTCAGCACACCATATTACCCGTTGGACTGGTCCCTGTCACACGACGCTGTCTAGTTCACGGTGGCTTCCCCAGGGTCTAGCACGTAACACTGCTTAAGTATCAAGACACAGAGTGGGGGAGGGAGACAGACAGACAGCCACGTGGAGATGGAGAAAGACTGACCAAGACTGAAGGATGGCCATGTCTCCCTGTCAGGACAGGCAGGGTCTCAGGGCACGACTGCATCTGCAGTACCCTATCTTCTGCAGCGGCTTCTGCTTCTATTTGTGATGTTTTATTTAAGTCCGCTCTTGACCACTGAGCCAACCTTGCTGGCCAGGGAAGAAGTGGCTCCCACAAATGGGTTCTGGGCCAGCCAGAGCTGGTTGGGTTGCTGGTCTTAGGCCAGCAGCTCAGCACATGAGCTTCCCTGTGCCCATCCCGCCCTGGGCAGTGGCAGAAATCCAGGGTCTTGAGGAAGTGAAACCCACCCCTGTGGCATCTCATCTTTGCTACTGATGGATACACGTGCACCCACCGGAGAGGCTTGGCTTAGCACAGGCAGGGAACTCCAGAGTACTGCACTGAGATTCGGCAGGACCAGACTGTTTCAGTTGTATCCCTACACTGATCCTTTTTCAATTTACAGTCATTTCAGGCTGGACCAGGAGGCCCATCTAGCATTACCCAGAGCTCCATCTTTCTCCAGGTGTCATGCCCCCTCTTCTAGCCATGCCCGCCCCTGGCCCCTCCGCGGTGTCTTTGCGCCTCTGACTCTCTCATCCAGGACCACCACACGCAGGCGGCTCCCTCCTGTGTGCTCTGTAGCCTGGCAAAGGAGGACACTGAGCCACTCCTTGCTTAGGGAAGGTCTCCTTTCCCTAGATGGGCCCCAGAGGAAGCTTCCCTCTGCCCCGGCCCTGGGAAGGCAGGACAGAGAGACCGAGTTGGTCACAGGCCAAGCCACAATGTAAACCACGACAAAGTCAGCCATCAGAGTCTCTCCTCAGGTTATCGAGGTTAGCGTTCCTTTTCATAGCCCAGCTCCTCATCACCAACCAGAAAGAGCAAAACTCAGAGGCACAACTGTTACTTTCGACTCATTTTCCCCTAAAAGCTCAGAGTTATGCAGTCCAGGGCCACAGGATTGCTGAGCCACTGGGAACCAAAAGAATCCAAACTGAAAGCTGGCTGTCTCTTTTTCCAATCTTTCAAACCTCTCTGTCAGAGAAAACTCCAGATGCAATTACCTTTCACTAAAGAAAGGTGTATTTCAACAGGCTGGTGAATATGTGTTTACCACACACACACCACACAGTAAACCCTGTAGCCACTGGAACAAACACCCTGCTCTCCCCAGAAACCCACCCCCTCCCCAAACAGTACACAGTGATTGCTTTCCTTCCAGACTCTCCCTCACCTCTGGGAGAATTGAAGCAAGCAGGAGCAGCTCCTCCATCAAAACCCCCCAGAGGCCACAACTCACTTTACAAATTTGAATCGGTACATTTCATGCAGACTTGGACTATTCCCCCCAAAAACAAACAGGCCACCACAGTAAGCAAAGTTACACAAAATTATATTGTATATTTAATAACAGCTAAGTCAATTTTCTACACCTATACCACTCATATATTTCCCTAATGACAGAAACAAGAGAGAAGGGATTAAAACCCAAGTGTCCTGGGAAGCCTTCCTGACCACACTCACTCACACGATAGCAAGTGTTGTTCGGAGACGGAGAAAGGAGTCTGCTGAGCACCTCCTTGTTCTCGGAGGGCAATAAATATGGTGTCTGCAGAGGAAGGAGGAGCTGTGGACTCCTCACTCTTCCCCTAGCAGGCAAATAGGGCAACTGGGTCTCCGCATTCATTTCACCCCCCAGGGCCCCAGGCCCCCAGGCCCCCAACCCCCTGCAAACCAAAGATGGATAAGCATTCACACTCCCGGGATGGTGTGAGCACTCAGCCGCCTGAGTGAGCCCAGGCCTCAGGCATGTAGTGCTCTCCCCCACCCCTCCACCTCAACTCGGGCCTCTAGAAAGAGAGAATGTTCCTCAAGCCCCAAGAGTCTTTCAAGGGTCACAGCTACTGTCCATCACGCTGGTGGATGAAGGCACAGCAGTGACCTGGGGCCTGCATTGTGGTCGTCACTCAGCACCACAGGACGCGGCTCTAGGCTAGAGACCTGAGCTCAAACAGCCACCTCTTCTGTCCCACACCACGTGTGCCCTGTGTCAGTCTTCCCCTAGCCTCACTTTCTCCCTCTGCTGGAGAGGGCGGAGTTTCGGGCACTTAGTATCACCTGGCAGCCATTACAGTTACGCGCCCATCTCACCTCACCACGGAATAAAATCCTCACAGGAGCCTCCATCTACCAAGGGTTCGGTCAATACGTGGGGAGGGGGGAGGAAGAAGGAAGGGAAGAGATGGAAAGTCGAGGGAAGGAAGGAGTGTTTAGCAGTTCCTTATTTCCTCACGCTTATTTGCTAAATTCATTCAGCTGGAAATAGTTTTTAAATGGCAATACAACTTATTGCACATTTTAAAAATTCTGCTTTTCTGTGTTACTCCTGGAAAAGTGCTCAGAATCCAGCGTGACCTCAGGAGGTTGTGTGTGAGCTACACAAGCACACCTGGACATACGCCCTTATGCCCCAGGTGAGCCTCCCATAGCTTCTCTCTCTTCCATCTCAGCCTGTCCTCCTTTCCCTCATCAAACAACTCCAGGCCGGGCACCCTCTCTGGAAGAAAGGCTTCACCAGTAAGTCAGGAATCTTAAAAACAGGATCCCTGGTGTCAGGGCAAGAAGACGGGCAGGAGGGCACACAAGAAGTAGAGAAAAAGGTCCTTGTCTGCCACCCTCCTGGGGAGACTACTGGTTTTCCTTCTGTGGTTTCGAGCACCTAAACACCGCTCTAAGCCCAGATCTTGTATTAAATATCACCCTCCACAGCTATTTACCAATCAAGAACTCAAGGAAGGAAAGGTGACATTTGGACACAGGACAGAATACTGGCTTTCCCCCAGTCACGAGCACCTCAAATAAAGCCTGAGGCTTGAGGTTTCATGTTTCTTACAAGTGTCTAAGCACACACCTAAGAAAAGGTGGCAGCAAAGCCCCAGCATCATAGATAAATACGATGCAGAGCTCTGACAAACTGTTTTCAATGGAAGAGAGATTAATTGAGAAAAGGGATGTGGCACGTCTCCTACCCGTTCAGGATCCTTCTAAAGGGATGAGGGAGCAGTGAGAGACTGGGAAGTCATCGGGTCAATCAGGAATACCGGCCCCAGAGGGTAGCTGCTGCCCACCTCCCCTCACGTTCTTTGTGAGGGGTTCACGGCCACATGCCAGTAGTGACCACATGCACACCGATGACCGTACTCAACAGGGTAGGTGGCAGGGAGGGGAACAGAAGACAGCCAGCGAGGGCAGGAACACATGGGGTGGGGTGGGGGACGAAAGATTCCTGCTGAGGGTCCCGCATCTCAAGAAGACTGCAGACGAGCAGCGTAGCTCCAGGAGGGACAGAAGCCCCCAGCCAAGCTGGAGACATGAGAGCAACTAAAGCCTCTGAACAAATGCCACCCAGGAGAGGAGAGATTCTGTTTGACATGATAAGATAGCCCTTTTAGCTTTGCCAAGTATTTTCTTTTTAAGATTTTATTTATTTATTTGCCAGAGAGAGAGCACGCACACACAAGCAGGCAGAGTGGCAGAGGAAGAAGCAGGCTCCCCGCTGAGCGAGGAGCCCGATATGGGGCTCGATCCCAAGACCCGCGGATCATGACCCGAGCTGAAGGCAGACGCTTAACTGACTGAGCCACTCAGACATCCCTGCTGAGTATTTTCTTATCATCTCAGGTCATCCTCACAATCATCTAGTGAGGTCTATAAAGGAAGCAGTATCCACATTGAAAAAATGAGGAAACAGGCTCAGAGAAGGGAATGACTTACCTGAGGCCACCCTGCTGATGGTGGCAAAGCAGAACCTCAGTCTTCCAGAACAGACCCTGAGGCCAGGAGGCAGGGTCTCCCCAGGTTGGGAAAATGGAAGCATTCATTGACAGGTTCAAATTCATGGACACGGAGGGAAGAAATGGATCTAATAATGGGATGAAACCGCCCTAGCCAGGACACTTCAGGGTAAGAGAGAAAACGGGGGAGAGAGCAGCAGCATCTACCCTGGCCATCCAGTAAAGCCAGGATCCCCAATGCAAAGTATTTTCAAAGAGTCCACAACATCATCTGTTGAGCTGGGGAAAAGGTCATCTCAAACAACTGTGGTTCAGGAGCTGAAAAGCCAGTCAACAGTGACTGAGAGAGTCATCGTAGGGCCAAGGAAATACACCAAGAGGACAAGGAGACTCTGAAGGAGAATGAGAAGAGAACAAAAGACCCAGGTTTTCACCAAAAATGAGGCACATCAAGGACTTAGCAAAGGGTCTGGCATAGGGCAAATGACTAATACACACACACTGGGGCCACTGTAGGCTAGTACTGGTGCTGTCAGAAAGCTAGGTCCTTCCTCAAAGCCGGTCTGCAAGTCGTGGCCAAAACAAAACCCAGTGTACTGTGTTCTAAAGTGCTTCTCAATGCCGAGACAGACTCTGAGCTCAACCTCTTTTACTGAAACTATCTTCAACAGTTGTCATGCTCTATTCTGTTACGGGGTAGCCTGACACATTCCAGAGAGATGGCTGGAGCAAGGGATGGGGTGCTAGTTGAAGCTGGCTGTGTTCTTTGGCCTAAATCTCCAGCCCTGAAGAGCTTCCCTCTACCACCGGCCCCAGCCCAGTCCATCCCAGTCTCTTGAAGCCAGCAGATGTCCATTGGATAGTCACCAGCCCACCTGCCACCTCCCACAGGCTCTTCTGCCTTCCTTCAATCCTTACACACATCCAGCCCACAGACCCCCAAGCCTGGCCAACTGGCTTTAAAAGGGGCAGCAGTGGAAAAACACTGTGGAGGGGACCGTGTCCGATGGCTCTGTTCTCCACCGTCTGCTCCCACACACTTAGGTCTCTCTACTCCCTGCTGGTCTTTCCTTCCCTCTTTCCTAGGATTGCTAGAATGATTTGTTCTGAACAGCGACAGGTTTATAGGTTAGCCGACACCTCCGCTCTGTGGAATTTTAATTAACTTCTCCCATCGTCAATATGCTAAGGAACGGGGTCTCCATTCTCTGGGGTCAGCAATGTGTTTCAGGTCCTGCTATATCAGCCGTCAAATTGAAGAATTAATGACGTGGCTAATCGGCTCTAATTCTTTAGAAAGAAAAAAATTTTAAAGGGAGTTGTAGAAGGGGGCAGGAGGGGTGCAGGCTCCATGGGGTGAGGAGAGGGAGGCTGAAGGGGGCTGAGTTGGTGGGGGGAATCAACTCTCGTAAAACTAGTGACTGACTTAAACCCCATGTTGGAGGGTGGCAGCCCTACAGCTTGCCCACTGATCACTTAGGTGAGGAGTGAGGGATGAAGGAAGTGAGGGAAGACCCTAGAAAAACAAACACTCTGATAGAGCAGGTGCAGGAGAGAGTCTATGTACCCTGCTGGGGAGGAGAGAGGCTCTGCCTTGGTTCAAGAAAGCCTAGAAAGCAGAAATCAGGATGCAGAGCTCACTTGTTTACTGGTAAAGCTAGAGAAAAAGAGGCCAAAGAGTAAAGTAAAGCTGCCATCAAAAATTTGGCACTTCTGCTACAATTATCACCCTATGCCACATACCTGTCCCCAATTGGACATGGGCCCCACGCCTCTCCTGATGACTCAGGTCTGTAAGGGATACTCCAGAAGACATTTCCCAAGGGGAACAAACCAGATGTGGGTTGTGAGAGCAGGCTGGCTGGTGCAGTAACTTCCCCGGGGTGCTAACAGGCCTCTGCTTTGGAAGTAACCCCGGAGGGCATAGGCTCCAGAAGGGGCACTCTTGTAACAGCTGGCCTCAGTCACATTTTAATGGTATTTTTTCCCCTCATATTTCTGGAGTAGATGCCTAGGAAGTTAACCTCTGGAATGTTGTCTCTACCCCACACACATATGAAGTGAGCCACAGACTTCAAGCCTCTGGAGGATTTTCAAAATCTCCAGAAGACAGGCTCAAAGCAACCTAGAATATACAGGAGGAGGATTTCCTAGCCCACCCAACCTCAGAAAATAAAAGCATTATTATACAGGACAAAACCATACCCCAAAACGTCTCCCTTACCTTAGTACTGGGCTGATTGCAATGGACCAGACTCGGTCTTCAGTCTGGATGGTATGTAAGCACTGCCCCAGCCGACCTGATGCCAAAGGCCAAACCTGGAAACAGGAGAGGAGACGCTCTCGTTGGCACTGCCAGGGACTGAGATGCGGGATGAGTGTCCTGGGGAGGTGGGGGAGGGGAACGGAAACTCCTTTCTGTCCTGCATATGCCGAGTTCAGAGAATGAGCAGAGAAGCCTCCCCAGCCTCTGGCTCACCCCCCTGACTCCCAGTCCGAACTGCCCTCCTTAACATCCACCTGAGAGCCCTTCTTCACCACCCAATCTTGTATCAGGGAATCAGAAGCTCCACACTCTTCAGCTGAGCCTTGACTCAGCACGGTGAGCAGGTGGAACTCACCTCTCTTAGTAACTTCCTTGTGTTTGTGGGTTTTCCTTTTTCCTATCTCTCAACCAGATTTTTCTTTGGGCGGTAGGGAGGAGGATGATCAAGGCCCAGTATGGGGGAACAAAGATGGAATTAGAGCAGAATTAAGAGAGAGGAGTAAAAAGAAAGACACAAGGGAAGGAAAGAATGGAAGAAGAAGAGCGGCTTCAAAGCACGAAGGTGGTGTGTTGTTGTTTGTTTGTTGATAATGCCCAGGATCCAGTGCTATTCATGTCAGCAGGGAATTTAGCACCTAGTGTCACCAAAAGTAGCAGAAAAGCTTAACTCTTTTAAGCTTCCATATCTCCTACAGGTTAAAAATATTGCTTGGAGCACGTTATCTGGTCCCTATCAGTCAGGAATGTACATTAGCAGCCACTCCGGGCTTAGCTCTAATCAACACTCAGGGAGCCCTCAGCAGCCAGTGCATTTAGAAATCTCCCATTAAGCACAAGGCCCCCCTCACCTCACCCAACCCCGGATGACACACTCGGGGAAATAAGCCTCTAACCAAACAGAAAGGAAGCCTCGAATGTACAGGGCTGTCCCAGACAGTGGCCAAGGAGGGATCCTGAGGCTGCCAGATGGATCACTGACCTCTCAAGGTCCCTGCAGTGCTATAAGGGGGAACACACAAAAGCCAGTCAGGACCTTAGATGGAAGAACTTTCAGGAGACATTCCTTGAGTTTAAGGGGCAGGTGACGGAGTGGGGGTGGTCTGGCCTTCTTAGGGTCACATGACATGTCTTCCCTATAAAAGGAGAAAGTGTTTTAAGATTTTGTGTATGCATGACAGGGGGAGGAGGGTGTGAGTTCCTTCCAATATAGGGAAAAGAAAATAAACTTAAGAAGATCCTGAACAAGGAGGGGCAGAAAACAAAGGTAAATACCACAACTTTCCTGGAATGCCAGGATTCTGGCTTACCCTTCTGGATCTACAGCCATGCCACTTTGCCTGTCACTAAATGCACTTCTAATGCCTTCTTTCACACAGACCCAGCCCGGAGGAGAGGTTTGCCTTTTCTCAGATGCCAACTCTCTAGAACGCAGGTCGGAGGGTGAGGAGACACTAAAGCCCTCTGATTATAAAATCTATGGGGATAGTTCCAGTCCTGAACTCACCAGTGCCCCCCACGGAAGGGGCTGGTGGATTCTGACACTGTGCAAACCACAGGACAAGGTGTCTGGTCTCCAGGAGGACCTCAGGAGGCTTGCTGCTGGTGCTGAGCATGACGTTGGGGAAGCGCTGCCCTAGCAGGAACCCAAGTGTCATGACACCCGAGGGAGGGGAGGTGACAACAACGTGCTGATCACACATCTTCACCCTCAGCAGTCAAATCCAAAACAAACCCATCCCTGGAAAAGATATAACTCAGTAGAAGTGGACATTTATATAGTCCTTTCAAAAAGCAGTTGACGATATGTATCAAGACTCTTAAAATGACCAAAGCCTCACACCCAGTAATTCTATTGCTGAGACTCTACCCGAAGATAGTAATTCTAAAACGAAGAGAAACCTATATGGTAAAAATATTCCCAGCAGCCTACGGCTGCAGGAAGAGCAGATAGGGCAGGCGTGGGCTTTGGAGTCAGACACATGTGGGTCTGAACCCAGTTGTTATTTATTATCTCTGATCTTAAGGATGTTTCAGGACTTCTTAGCCTCAGTTTCTTCATATGTACAATGGAAAATAATACCTATCTTTTGAGGGCTGCAGAAAAGTCAAGAAATGCGTAAAGCACCAAACATAGTAACCCAGCATCTGGCAGGTATCCAGCATTCAATAACGGTGGGTCTTATTACTCATTAAGCCATTGAAGATGACACTTAAAAATAATATATAATAATAATAGAAAACCTTATAAAATAAAGTAGATACAGTAGGGTATATTGGATATCCAAAATATATTATGAGCATAATTTGTGGGGAAACAATTCTCCTAAAGGAGAAAAGGAGAAAATGAACAATTATAAGGTGCTTAGCATCGTGCCTGGTTACTTATATATAAACAAGCAAACCTCTGCATTGAAAAATAACTAAAAGAAGAAAAAAACAACAAGTTCAAATGTTCCTTCCTTCATAAAGTCTCCCCTTTCAAGCCAGATGTGATCTCTCCACCCTGTGAACTTTCTGGCCCTCTCCCTAGAGCCTTGCACACTTCACAGTCCCGGCCACTTCTCATCAGCTTCAGAGCCACTGCAGGCATGTCTGAGCTCGCCTCAAGAGGAGAGGCTGGCTCTTCCTCACCTTTGAAGAGCCCCAGTGCCTTGTACACTATGCCTTGCATACAGTAGGTACTTTTAAGAATAAATGGAAGAATAGAGAACTAAGGGAGACAACGAAAGAATGGTCAGGACCAGCCCAGGCCCACTGAGAACATTCCTACAGTCCTATCACATATCAGGATGGAGGGGCAATCCAAACTAAGCCACAGTAAGTTTGAAAGTGGCGGGGCGGGGGGGGGTGGCGTGGGGAAGAAGGCTCCCTGAGCAGTTCCTAACTCAGAAGTCTTACAAAGAAAATGTTTTAGTTCCTTTCACCCCAATAAAACAAATCTCTTTCCTAAAACACAGTACGTATTTGGGGGAACTCCCAACAAACAGGCTATAGATGTTTACAGGCAAACATGACTAAGTTCTCATGTAGGTTGGGGTGTATTAGAAGCCTACAGAAGCAGCTATGGGACCGCAGATGCCACCAAAAAGAAATGGAGGGCTGGTTATACAAGATTAGCACTGGGTAACGTAGAAACAGGTCAGGAAGATGAAGGCAGCTAGAGGCAAAGACAGCAACGGAGAGGGAGCAGAAGCAGCGTCCAGAAATCTGCAAAGATGAGCTGGCCTGGAGGTCACTGGGGAGCCCCAAAACAGCAGGCCAGCTTTCTGGAGTTGAAGAACCGGGCGGGGGAGGGGGGGATTCTGTCACTGACTTAAAAGAAATCCTCAAAGGAAACAGGATGAACTGCGGTGACAATTTTGTAATTAGAAAGTACCTACTTTAATGCTTAAAAAAAACTGAATCCACCAAATAGGGGTGAGTCGGTACTTAAAACATGAAACTAACCCAATATCCCAAATATTGGGATTACTATCCTTTGACTACAAGCAGTCCATCCCCCTGAATTGCTACCTTTGGTCAAAAAGCTTAGTTTTAAACTGCTCTGGGTGTCAGACCACAGAAAAGAGGATAGAAGAAAGGGATGTCACTGAAAAGGAGGGGCCAGGGGAGACTTGAAGCCATGACAGGAAGATGCCAGAGGAGATGGGAATATTTTTAGGTCACACTGCCAAAAAGATTTCTATGCAAATTGTTTCTGAGGAGTACAGCAGGTTAAGGCCAGTCTGTTTGCAAGGAATGGTACAACTACAGTGACCAATCAGAAACCTGAAGTAAGTATAGGGTAGGGGAAACGGGAAACAGGCAATAGGAAATTCAGTTTCCAAGTTGGTTCCAAAGATTTTCTGGGCTTTTCTCAGGCTTCCTGTGCTGGTGTGCATGTCTCTGACAGAATACAAAGTGTAAGGAAGAAAAGAGCAAAGGGAGGAGAAACTTCCAGAAGTAAAAAGGAACATATGTTGCCCTTCTTTTTATATAAATTGGTGGCATTTTTATATGAAGGGATAATCACCAGAGGGTACATGGAGTCAGAAAAGTTAATGAGTAAAAACTGCAACTTTCCTCTCCGGAGACCCTCCCTAGGTGTCTTAGCAGCCTATTTGCTGACACGAAGAGGCATTTTGCTCCTGTTGGCACTATGAAGTCTCCAGATGCCGGGAAACAGGCAAGTAAGATACTATCGGGCTTCCTACACCTCGACTGAATTGTCAGTGAAGTTCCCACAGCAGCCCCAAAGGACCAGATGTGTGCAGGCCCTGCCTAGGGCTGCTGGACACAGGGAGGGAGAAAGACATTCTTCTCTGTCTCATGGGTGGAGGCCTGTTTGACTCAAACATGGATGAGCAGAGTCCCTAAAGCAGGGGTCACACTACTTATCGGCCTCATTCTGTTGGCAGATGACTGACTGTAGCCCAGGCAGTTTGGCAATGACGCACCAAAACGCCTTTCCCTCCTTGTCTTTCTACTGCTTGCTGACCACATCACTCTCCAGAGAAGCAGTAAAAACACATTTTAATTATCAGCCTGATTGCTTATAAACACGGTGGTGAAAAATTAACCTCCCTAAACAGAGAGCAAGCAAAAGGAGGGAGATTTTAAAATAAAATATTGGGGTCAGAACTCAGCCCACAAACTTGAGGAAATTCAGCGCAGGGAGGAAAAGCTGGCCAGGCCCTCTGTTTTTGAGTTCACGCCACATTTCAAGTGAGTGGCAAGCTTCCCAGCCACTGTCCACTCCTTTCTCAGGCCAGCTGGCAGGGACATAGTCTGGCACTGCAAACTGCATGCCAGAGGCACATAAGTGAGTCCTTTATCGTGTCGTCCCCTCCCGCCCCCACCCAGCGCCCTCAGCCAATCCCAAGACTCAAGGCCCTATCCACCCTCTCCCACCCCACTCCCTATAGACAGGAGGGAATAACCATACGTAAGGAGGAGACCACTCACCTTGGCCGTCCTGTCCCTAGAGCCACTCACAATGATGCCCCCTCTGCAATCCACACAGTTCACCTCCTGTTCATGAGCCGAGTACTTGACAGTGAAGGTGCTATGAATCTTATGAACGCCAATCTTCCCATCTCTAGGAGAGAAATAGGGAGACCACCCCCAATAGCCAATTATTCTCTGTCGGAAGAGAACAAGGCTACAGAAGCAGCCTGAGTCTCCAGTGATGTCCAAATTTGCTGTTTTAGGCAATTCAGCTCAACAAGGCGCTGAGCTTTGAGACACCTCTACTTCTTCAGTACACTTGGGGCTGAACAGAGCTGAGAGACAAAACAAACTTCCCCTATGAGAGTATCAAAACCAGCTTCACTTTTCATTAAAGGCTCTTCCTGTTTTCCTTCTCCAGCTAACCCTATTAATAGTGCCTTTGGTAAATCTCTCTGCTTCAAATGGAAAAACAAAAACAAAAACAAAAACACTCCCTCTTCCTATGGTCTCCCTCCTCATCCCTTTGGAGTTGAGAAAGAAAAGTCAAGAGGCAGGCAAGGAGAAGTTCCCTGAAGAATGCGAAGGAAGAAGTAGAAGGAGACTCCTGCAGCACTTACCCTCCTGCACTGATAATGTGCGAGTTGGCCAGCACAAAGTGGCAAACGTCCTCATCATGCCCAGCAAAGACTCCCAGGGGCCGACGGTTCAAGCTGGCACCATCTGGGCGGAACTGATAGGCCAGGATGAAATTAGCCTGGGATATGTACAGAGAATCACCTTCTAGCTGCATCCAGGGCATCTGACTGCAGAGATGTAAAACACAATTTAAGAATCAACGAGATACAGTATGAAAACGGACTCCAATCTTTGGAGAGGCTGACTGATCCCCAACTTAGCAAGGATAACTTGTACGGCTCAGCCTTTACCTCCCCAATCTCCTGTAAAACTACCTACCCTTAGGCCACCCTTAGAAAACCTGGGCGCCTGGGTGGCTCAGTCGGTTAAGCGACTGCCTTCAGCTCAGGTCATGATCCCAGGGTCCTGGGATCAAGTCCCACATCGGGCTCCTTGCTCCGCGGGGAGCCTGCTTCTCCCTCTCCAACTCCCCCTGTTTGTGTTCCCTCTCTCACTGTCTCTCTCTCTGTCAAATAAATAAATAAAATCTTAAAAAAAAAAAAAAAGAAAACCAGAGAGACAGAGCTTTCTGGTGTGCATGTCTCTGACAGAATACAAAGTGTAAGGAAGAAAAGAGCAAAGGGAGGAGACACTTCCAGAAGTAAAACTTTGTTTTGAAAGTTCTGGACTTTATAAAAGAAAGTCAGAACTACAAGACCAATTAAATATCACTCTTAATTGGAGAATGCTTAAGACTCGAATTACTGGCAGCGTAGACTTCTTGGGGGTAGGCAGATCTCAGCAAATTCAATGACTGGGGCGCAGAGAGGGTTAAAAAAGAAACCTTCCAGGGAGCCTGGGTGGCTCAGTCCATTATATGCCTTCCACTCAGGTCATGATCCCAGGGTCCTGGGATCGAGTCCCGCATCGGGCTCCTTGCTCCTCGGGAAGCCTGCTTCTCCCTCTGCCTGCTGCTTCCCCTGCTTGTGCTCTCCCTCTAAATAAATAAATAAAATCTTAAAAAAAAAAAAAACCTCCACCCAGATGAAGTGATTTTCTTTCATTCTGCATCCTCCCTGATTTGAAGTGTTAAGTGATAAGTTTCGAGGTTCCAAGACTCCCACACATACTTCTACCTCTTCCTCCAACAGAGCAAATGGAGAAAAGAGAAGAGTGAGCCCCAAGAAGCCCTATTCCCTTATCCCACTATGCAAAGGGGCTATTTATAAGTGAAAGGAATAAGGCCACTTAGGAAAGGATGCTAATGTACTAGTTAGCTATCTAGATCCTCACATGGGATATCTGCGTTTCTGTATTAGAGGGTAAGTGGGGCAATGGGAAAACACAGCTCCGCAGCAGTCCACTACAGTTTGGGGGCTCCAGAGAAATAATCAGCTCTCCTAGGCAGGTGATAAGAGAAATCCACAAATAGTTAAAGATTCCCTCTATAGTATGGCAGGAGGAAGAAAGGTTAGAAGCCACAGGCCAGTCCCACGGCACGGAATGAGCCTTAAGAAAGACTCTGCCAGGGGCGCCTGCATGGCTCAGTCAGTTAAGCGACCAACTCTTGATTTCAACTCAGGTCACGATCTCAGGGTCTTGAGATCAAGCCCGAGACAGGCTCCACTCAGCATGGAGTCTGCTTGTCCCTCTCCCTCTGCTCCTCCTCTTGTGCTCTTTCTCTCTCTCTTTCTCTCTCTCTCTCTCTCACACACAAATAAATAAAATCTTTTTAAAATAAGGAAAGAAAAAGAAAGGAAGGAAGGGAGGAAGGGAGGGAGGGAGGGACACAGAGGAAGAGAAATAGACAGAAAAAGAATAAAGAAAAAAGAAAAGAAGAGAAAGGCAGACAGACTCTGCCAGACCCCAGGCTCTCTGGTGGGGACTAAGCCCCTTTCCCAAGGTAGACATCCCAGCAGCCTGTCCTACTCTATGTAGGAGTTCTGGAGCTACCAGATCCCAAGTAAAGCATAGGGACAGCTGATTCATCTGCATTTACAGAGACACCATCTCCCACTGCCAAGCCTGTCTGAGCAACCTGGGCTGTGTTTCTTCCCCACACTCCTTAATACAAGCGTCATGGGAATGTGGAAAAGTTCTGCAAATTGACTTGACGGGCCATTAAATGCAGCTTGGCCTTTGTAGTAGCTGAGTTTCTGCTCAGGGGGTTTTTACAAGTGTGTGCATATATTCTACAGACCATGTGTAGAGTTGCCTACATTCTCACTCATTATACACTTCCCCCTTCAAAATCCCCTTGCACAGGTTTGTGGCACAGTCAAGTGGGGTGGTTGGAATGCATGTGTTTAGAGCCATCTGGTAAACAGCCATTTGCCTAGGACAAGAAACCAGGTTCATGCCAGGTGAACAGTGGAGAATCCTGGGGCAGCCTGGTAACTGCTTTGTGTGTTTATTTGCCAAACTGCTTTGAAAACCATCCCCAAAAAAGACGTCAGGGACAAAACCTTGATACAGAAATAAACTCCACTTTCTGGTATTAAAAGGTAAAAGCAGGAGGCAGAGGGTAAAGTTTTTTTTACCATAAAAATCAGTCTTTCTCCCTAGTAGTTTCTTTACTACCACCAGGACCCCCGCATAACTCACAGCAACCACCACCCATGAAAGCAGCAGAAACTGGACACCAGCAAGAGAGAAGGGGTCTTCAGATGAAGAAGCCTGTCTGCAGGTCAACCTGGAATGAGGAACATGACGTTCCTTATCCATTCCAACCAATCAACAAGGAGCACTTCTTTGGTAGGGAGTCAAATGATAACTATGAAATAACGTAGCATCGGTGAAGCATAAAATTTGCGGCATTAGCAATCCAAAGCCACTGTCTAAATTTCCTCGCAGTTCTGAACTCTACCTCCTGTAACATCTATAGCCAAGCCTTTAGGTCCTATTTTGCCTTCTTAATAAAGTTGGGCAGAGGGCTAATGGAGGGAAGGAAGCGAAGGCATAACTCCATAGAGGAGATTTAAAGAAAAATAACTGTAAAACAAGATGGTTTGAAATGCTGGCTTCATTTATTTCTTTTGATGAGGTACATTAACAGTGGTTACCTCTGAGTGGTAGCATTATACGGAAGTTTTATTTCCTCTTTAAATGCTTCTATTTTTTCAATAGAATAAACGTGTTGTTTTTATAATCATAAAAATGTGGAATTTGTTAAAGTACATTTTTTGGTAATTTTTACAAATGTAAAGAAAAAAAGTCCCTCCGATGCCCCCTTTGCCACACCTCAGGAGAGGCACATATCCACTCTAGCTAGGACCAGACTTTTTACTTCCCAGCATGCTTTTCTGTCCCAGGTAGCTTTAAGAGTCAAGAGGCTACCTACCTGCATCTCCACTTCAGCAGGATCCCCTCTCGGCAGCGCCCCAACCTCCAGTTCTGAGACACCTTCACTCGTTCCTTCACCGGGACACTGGCCATCCTGTGTTCAGACAGAACAGATAACCCAGTCACGACAACTCATTGCCAACCAGAGAAAATTCCACAGGCTTAAGTCAGAACTCAGGAGTATCTAGAATACGTCTAGATATAAGTGATGGGGTTAGGACACCAGAAAGGAATAACTTTCTCTCTCCACCCTGGGATAACCAAGAAAGCCAAGGAGAACAGCCTGTCCATTACAGAGTCTGTAGCGATGCCAAAGCAATCTAATGGAGAAAGGATAACAGAGAGTTGGAACCACTGGCTATCCCTAAGGAAAAACACAAACTCTGACTCCTACCTCATACCAAACAGAAAAGTTAATTCAAAATAAATTTAAACATAACATCTAAAACTATAAAGCTGATAGAAGAAAATATATCAAAATATCTCTGCAACTTGGGGGCTAAGCAAAGGTCTCTTAAAACACAAAAGGCAATAGCATAAAAGAAAAGTCTAATAAATGAGACGTTACCAAAATTTTAAATTTTTGCTCACCAAAATTAATATACATACCACAGTCTGGGGGAAAACGTTCACAAAATGTATACTTGACAAATGGCTTATATCCAGAAAATATGAAGAAATTATAAATACATATGTATAATTGTATGCATATGTATATATTATACATGCATTTATATATGTATATGTAATTTTATACCTGTAATTGTGTGTGTGTATATATAAACTAATATATAACACTCAATTATATGCACAAATATATATACACACACACAATTATATACATATGTATATGAATATATATTTTTTGAAGGCCAGTAAAAACTCTGTTACAATCTTGGTGGGAAAGCAAAATGGTACACCCAATTTGGAAAAATGTCTGGAAGTTTATTATAAATCTAAACATATACCTACTCTATGACTTAGCAATTACCCAAGAGAAAGCATATGTCCACAAACAGACTTGCACAAGAATGTTCATAGGAACTTTAGTCATTAACAGCCAAAAGTTGAAAACAGCCCAGGCAGCCATCAAGAGGAGAATGGGCATACACCCTTTGGTATATATTCATCCAATGAAATGCTACTCAGCAATAAAAAGGAAACAACTACTGACATACACAGTAATGTGGGTGAATCTCAAAAACATTATGCTGAATGAAAGAAACGTTACACATGGGGCGCCTGGGTGGCTCAGTTGGTTGAGCGGCTGCCTTCGGCTCAGGTCATGATCCCAGGGTCCTGAGATCAAGCCCCGCATCGGGCTCCCTGCTCAGGGGAGAGCCTGCTTCTCCCTCTTCCTCTGCCTGTAGCTCTGCCTACTTGTGCTCTCTCTCTCTGTCAAATAAATAAATAAATCCTTAAAAAAAAAAAAAAGAAAGAAAGAAAGAAACGTTACACAAGAGTTCATGTTGTATGATTCTGTTCATGTGAAGTTTGAGAAGGAGAATTAATCTATAATGGAAGAATCAGAAAGTGATTACCACTGGGAATCCTATCACTGGGAAGGGGATTGACTGGGAAGGAACATGCAGAAACTTTCTGGAGTAACATTCTATATCTAAATCTTAAGGGGATTTGGGTTACACGGGTATGTATGCTTTAGTCAAAAATGCATCAAATGAAAAAAAATGTACCAAATGGAAAAAAAAAAATGCACCAAATGATATACTTAAGATTTGAGCATTTCACTGTATAGAAATTTTTCTTAAACAAAAAAGCCCATAAACTAATATATACCAATTATATGCATGCATGCTGAAGTGTTTACAAGTGAAGTGTACTGATATCCACAACTCACTTTGAAATGCATGATAAAGCAAATACAGTGAAATGTTAACTATAGAATCTAGGTTGTGGGCATATGAGTGTTCATGGTACATTTCATTCAACTTTTCTGTTTTGAATTTTTCAATTAAGAAAATGTTGGGAGTGTCAATAGTACTTTCTGGGTGAGGAAAGTTAGAGCAGTAAGAGAGAAGGGAGCGCACCAGCAACAGGAATGGCATAGTTTGTGACTGGGTTGGAGTGGTAGGGGACAGGGAGAAGACCACAAAGCCCCTCTGAAAATGCACCTTTGGACAGAATTCTGCAATTATGGGCAAGAATTTGAAAACTTCACCTTGAGCCCCATAGCTCCCCTGTGTTTCCCTGGCCTGCTCCATTGGACAATAAAGGTACACTGCTTGGAACAGAGTAATAACTACCAGGTCTATTGAGAAAAAAAGAGAGACATGCATTTCTTCCAGTCTCTGCTATACCCTCACATTTACTACCGTTTGCTAAAAGTCAGCAATCAAGTCCTGCTTTCAAGATTACAACAGATACAGGTTAGAAATGATGGTTTTAGGGGCGCCTGTGTGGCTCAGTCGGTTAAGTGTCTGCCTTCGGCTCAGGTCATGATCTCAGGGTTGTGGGATCGAGTCCTGTGTCAGGCTCTGCGCTCAGTGGGCAGTCTGCTTGAAGATTCTCTCCCTCTGCCCTTCCCTCCACTCACTCTCTCTCTCTCAAATAAATAAAAATCTTTTTTAAAAAGTTTCCTTCCTGGGGCACCTGGGTGGCTCAGTTGGTTAAGTGGCTACCTTCAGCTTGGGTCATGGTTCCAGGGTCCTGGGATCGAGCCCCCTACCGGGCTCCCTGCTTGGTGGGATGCCTGCTTCTCCCTCTCCCACTCCCCCTGCTTGTGTTCTTTCTCTAGCTCTCTCTCTGTGTCAGTTAAATAAATAAATAAAATCTTTATTAAAAAAAAAGTTTCCTTCCTGTTGTTTAAATGTGTACAGTATTTTTTCTAATTATGGATAAGACTGAATATCTGGTCATATGTTTGAAAGCCATTAGCATTTCTTCTGGGAAATGCTTGTTCATACCCTTTGTCCCTGTTCCTATGAGAACTTTGGTCTTTTTCTTGTGAGTGTGTAAAGCCTCTTTATATAATCTGTATTGTCAATTTTGTTCCAATTTATTATTCTTTTTATAGCATTTTATCCATGTGGACACTTAAAAAATTTTTACATATCCATGACTTCATGTCAATCTTCTGAAACACTTTAAAGAGAGTAAATGTTCAGGAAGGGGTTTCTTATTTTAATTTTCTGGCTAGAAGATCAACCCAAAATAGATTTTTTTTTTTTTTTAAGTAGGCTCCATGCCCAATGTGGGGCTTGAACTCATGACCCTGAGATCAAGGATCACATGTTCTACTGACTGAGCCAGCCAGGCGCCCCCAAAATACATTTTTATTTCAATTTTACTATGGAAAATCTTTCAACATAGTGAGTAGAGTTTAGTTAACCCAACTGAATACTTTTTTTTTTTTTTAAGATTTTATTTATTTGCGAGAGAGAGAATGAGAGACAGAGAGCATGAGAGGGAGGAGGGCCAGAGGGAGAAGCAGACTCCCTGCTGAGCAGGGAGCCTGATGTGGGACTCGATCCCGCGACTCCAGGATCATGACCTGAGCCGAAGGCAGTCGCTTAACCAACTGAGCCACCCAGGCGCCCCTGAATACTATTTTTAAAATGATGTAGAATGTTTTAATCTCTCTGGATCATAATTCCAAAGATAATTTATTTAACATTTAATATGGTGTTTATGATGTGCCAGGAACTGTTTTCCATTTACCCAATACCTATGCATATTAAGTATCAATGTGTTTGTTGATAGTGCAATTATACTTCCTGTATTTTATCCAATTAGAAGACCTTGGAAATAAGCGATAAGCAAACTAGCTGATACTTCAATTTAAAAAGAGAAAGCCAGGAATGACCCAAACTGATATGAACTTAATATATAACAAACAAAGTAAAATTTTAAAGTAAGGAAAGAAATCACTACTTCATTAGTGTTGTTGGGTTTATGTAGCATGTTCCCAAGTTTATGAGGAAGAAGGGAGGGAAGAGGAATACACATGCCTAGAAAGAACATGGGAAGTAAATACTCTAAAATAGTAAACTAGGTCCCACCCCCCCTCACTTATTGGGGACGCTATAGGACAGTGAAGGAATGGTCAGACCAATGCAATATTTATAAAATGAACAATTAAAAGTAAAAAAACAAAATCGTTAACTCTGGATAGCCAACTTCGTGTGTTTTTATTTTCTTTGTGTTTTTATGTATTTTCCAATTTCTCTACACTGTAATATTTTGGTGAAGAGGAAAATACTCATTAAAATAATAAATTATTATTAATGCTGGTGACAAAACTGGGTATCAATGGAGGAAAAAACTGATTTAGACGGTATCTCATAACCCAATATAATAAATCCCCCCAAAATGAGAGTGAATTTAAAATATTTTTTTTACTAGAAGATTTTAAAGTGTTTCAATTTTAAATGCTGCACAGAAGAAAAAAGAGATTAAAATGAAAACAGAGTCAACAGCAGGGGAAAATTAACAATACTATAGGTACAAGTTTTATCTCTAAAACTTTTAAGGGACTGATAGAAATCTACCAGAATAACACCCTCTCTCCAATACCCCCTTATCTACAACCAACAGCAGATAAGAACAGTCACACGGTGTCCACAGAACTAAACACTGGGGAAACATCCCACAACATTAATACAGACATGCATACTAAAACAATTATTAAAGTGCCACCTCACATCTATTACTAGGTGGAAAAAAACAGAAACTGGCTTTGGTTTGATAGCCAGCTTTGTGTTTGGTTATATATCGCAGGCAGCAGGTAGCACACCGGTACAGCCTCTCAGGAAGGAATTCCGTCGAGAATTGTTATATGACAGCTTCTGACCCAGCATTCCCATTTTTGGCACTAAATCACAAAGAAATAATTCAAAAGAAAAATATATTTTTTACAAAGATATTTATAGTTGCAGCGATATATGTGAGCTAAAACCTGGAAATAGCCCAAATGTTTGTCTGTGGGGGAGAACAGTATACTCATGCAATGTAATACACTGCCACCAGAAATGACAAATGTGGAACTGCCAAACATTTTGGAAATGACCGTAGCAAGCAATGGTAATTTTAAAATGAAATCAAATTTATAAAGGTAGAAGTGAAGAGATGCTACATAAAATTACATCTCCATAAACACGTCAGAAGAAGTAAATAGATGGTACTTTGGAAGTGAGTTTATAGATCTTACACATTTCTACAAATCTCTCTCACATAATTGTTGATAGGTCTCTCGATTTACCTTTAACTACATAGTAAATTCAATGAAGTTGTGGGAAAAGCCCAGAATGCACACTTAGGAAACTGGGATCTGAATCCCAGTTCTGCCTCTTCCTAATTATAAAATTCTGGTTACCTGACTTCTCTAAAGTACAGTGTAAGTACAAAAAAGGTTTATTCTTCTTACATAAATATAAATATAGGTAATAGTTAATATCGATTAATGGTGTCATCCCTGAAGCTAATCCAATAACCATTCATTTTTCTTCTAATTTAACTACAATTATTAGAAATTGTCTAATGTCAAACATTAGTCTTCTTTCAGGCTGAATGATAAGGATTTGGGTGTATACACATTAAAGCTAAAATATATTACTAATTCGTCCACTGGATGAATGCGGTCCCCGGTTTCACACTGATAGAGAGCAAGCCTCGCTACCAGATGGAGAGAGAACTAAGCACAGCAAAAGACAGTTAACAGGATGGACCAAAGAACTGAACTCTTAATGAGAAAGATTAGACTCCGTGTCAAATCTTATCTGCAAATCCCTCCCAGGTATAAAAGAAGGCATCCTCCATAGCTCACCTTTCCTCTGGAGTTAGGTCCAAGCTAAGAGGTGGAGGTGAACAAAAACTGAATATTCTACATCACAGCAGGAAGGAAGTATGGGGGAAAGAATCAACATATTTCCTGAACTGGGTTAAGGACAACACTTCTCTCATCTCTCCGATCATTTAACTGCCCTTTGCTGACACTTTACTAAGGGTCAAAGCACTGCCCTGCGGGCCTGATCAGCAAGAAACTTCCAAAGTTGAACTTTAGAAGCTGCTACCAAACAGCAGGTGCAGGCGTCCTCTCCCACAAGCAACGCCATCCTCACGACACTTGGCTCTGGCCCTTCAAATCAAATTTCGACTTTTTAAAGCCACTCCCTTTGGCTTTGACTTGAGAAATAGTACCACTTTGTTAAAAGCAGCTTAACAACTCAGCTTTTTCATCCCTTTTGTCTACTCCATCATCTTTGATGGTTAGTTTCCCTAGCTGGTGGCAAAATCATACGTATATTCTTATTAGCTTCAGCACCTGAAAAATCAGAAGGAACAAAATAATCTTTCTCTGAAAACAGGTACCCCCCCCCCCTTGGGACCTGTCACAGTCTAGTCAAAGGGGTTGGTAGAACAAGGCAGCAGACGTGCCTAAGAAGATAGGAGCAGATGCCCCTTGGAATTCAATAAGGACCCTTGTTCCCATCTTTGAAATGCTCTCTGGTTGGCTGTTTCTCCAACACACTTGCTGGTTTAAAGTGGGTGTGCTCCCCCCAAAATGATTAGTGCCCTGTAAATAAACCTCTCACAGGGCTGTTAATGCGGGGAGGAATCTCCAACCGGCCTGTGGGCCTGGTGGAACTTCCATTTTCCCAGCCTGCCTTCTCTTGCCTCAGGCTCATTTTCCACTTGGGCCCCCTCCCTCTCAGCTTTCCGGCACTTAGTCACTATTACAGTTTGACTGCATTCCTGGGCGCAAGACCTATTTCAAACAAAAACAACACAACATGCATCCATGGTACGCTATGGGGCCCCTTCAAATCTTGGCAACCAGTGAGTCCAGAGGGACGGAAATTAATCTAGGCAGTTATCTAGAGTCCCCTTTCATTTCAGCTCTCCTCCCTCACCCCCCAAACTCAAAGCAAATAAGTCTGAATAAAAATGCCTCAGAGTGAAGGAGCAGGAAGTGCAGGTATCTCAGAGAGGACTTAAACTTGCATGGTCTCTAAGACCAGTAAACTCCTGGATCACAACTCAGTTTCCCTTCCTGCCCCATCTTGCAGTTCGGTTCCCCTTGATGCTGTGGATGCCGCCTCCCTGCATGACTGGCATGACTTCCATAAGCATAGCTCCCTGCTGATTTGGGAATTCGGCAAAGGAGGGGATCCCGTCCACAAATGGAGAACAAGGGCATCTCAGGGTGCACTGGGCTAAGGAGGGGCGACAGGGCTATGCAAAATGATGCTCGGGGCTTGGAATTTTAACACTGCCTCTTTATTTGATCTTGCTTTCCAGAAAGACTGTCCCTTGTATTGCCTATACCTACCCTACCTTCTACCAATACTAAGAATTTGGCTTTAATGTTTGGTTTTTTTTTTAAGATTTTATTTATTTATAGAGACACAGCGAGAGAGGGAACACAAGCAGGGGGAGTAGGAGAGGGAGAAGCAGGTTTCCTGCGAAGCAGGGAGCCTGATGCGGGGCTCGATCCCAGGATTCTGGGATCATGACCTGAGCCGAAGGCAGACGCTTAACCGACTGAGCCACCCAGGCGCCCCTTTAATGTATTTTTTTAATGTAGTCAATTTTATTCTTCTTAAACCACAAAATCGAGTCTTTGATGGTACAAACATCACTAGTTAGAGTCTTGTCAACAGTTCCCAGCTGGGGAGGAGGCAGTTAGCGGCCAGAACTCCTGAGGGGTCTCTTTAAAATGCTAACCCCCAGGGTAAAAGGCTCGGGCAAGTGTGGCGGTGCAGCTGGCAGTGCATGGTATTTACACAGCCCAAGGAAACCTCCCACTCTTCGTCTACACCTGCATCAGATTAAATCCTCCAACAGCCTCAGCAGCAGAGGTCTATAATTAAGATTTTTAAAAACTTTTATTTATTATTATTTATTTACGATCAAGAGGGAGAGAACCAGCAGAAGGTGAGGGAGGAGCAGAGAGGAAGAGAGAGAATCCTAAGCAGGCTCCACACCCAAGACAGAGCCCAACATGAGGCTCAATCCCATGACCCTGAGATCATGACCTGAGCTGAAATCAAAGAGTCGGACACTCAACTGACTGAGCCACCCAGGCGCCCCAATTAAGATTTTTTTCAATCAATGAAAAATCATTATATTGTGTTAAATTGCTTACCCTTCTGGCCAGGAAACAGGGGAATAGCCCCACCAGCGAGTGAAGTGAGACTGCTCCCTACAGTGATGATAGGACCATGCACAAGGTGAGGCAGCAGACGCACCTGTCCCTTGCAAGGCCTCACCTTGCTCATCCGACCTTACCTCCCATGGTCCCACCCCATGCAAGCAAACTCCAGCCAAGCCCCTCTCTTCTACATTCATCCCTACCTCCGTACCTTCTCCTAAATTGCCAGCACCAGCCTACCTCGTCCCTGACAAACGCTTGCTTCCCTCTTCTGGGCACTAGTCAAATTCACCCATTCTTCAAGATCCAGCTTATGCCTCTACTTTCCTAAGTCCTGCAAACAGTCTGCTCCCTCTCATGTGAACCCCTGGGCTGAACCTAACACAAACTGAGGCACTGTTAACTTTTTGCAGCTTTATGGTTTGTCCAGTACAGTCATAAATTCCACAGGATCAAATATTAACCTCTCAGTACTTCTAAAAGTACATCCCAGCCAGCATGCTGCAGAGCAGTGGTATACCAGGAACCCCGAATAACTGGGCCATCAAACTTTAAACAATTTATAGAATTGATTTTCATTCAACTAAAGATCCACCCACTTTCGTGAAGACTTCAGACAAACCACAGAGCCACAATGTGGCCCCTGGCCCAATTTGCTACAAATAAGATGAAGATTGTATGTTCGGAGGAAGGTATATGAGAGGATATAAGAGAACAAGATCAGGGCAGTAAACAGTTCTACTAGAACAGTAACATACCACATGGTGAATAAATAAATATACAGGTTCTTCAACTTTCTAAAGCTTGATTTTTTAAAAAAATTTACCTTTTAATCCTTTCGTGTACTACCAAAAATTCTAACAGCATACAAAAGTATGTCTTAGACACAAAAGGGGAGAACCCCGGGCCCAGCATAATAGGTATTTTGATAGATACCGCTTAGGAACTGCTTAAGTAAGTCCTCAAAAGTATAGTTCCCCCTTTGGCAAGTCACAGTTCCAACAATACTTGTAGCTTTTCAGGAGCCTAGACACACTACCTTCTAGATCCAAAGTCCCTTCCTAAAAATGTATAATAGACCACACCTTTAGGAATTCAACCAAAGCCTCCCAAATTCTTACGCTAGAGAAGCTCGAGGGAAGGAACTTGAGCAGATAAATTACCTTAATGTGGTACCACATGTCAAAGCTGTCCAAAGAAGTTTCAGAAGCAGTAGGCATAACCCCAATTCATAACCCTGAGTATAGGATTTAGGGTTATGTTCACACTCACATTCATTTCCTCCTACTATTGGTCAAGTTCTGTATTTGCAGGGCACTTGACCCGTGTATGTTCTCCAAGATGTTAAGAGATATTAGCAGGGGGGGAAATTTATGCTCAAACACTTTAGACAATGCTAGCTGAAACAAAATAAAACAGGTCTCTCGATCACAGGACTTCTCAGTGTCTTTAATTTACCAATGGGCACTGTGAACCTCCAAGAGAGGCAATGTGGAGCACAGCACTTCCTACACTCATTTGATCACAGAATCAGTTTTTCACAAACCCCACAGTACAACTTTCAGAAAGGCTGATCTAGCAGTTTCTGAGCATAAACAACAGCAAGAAAGATGCCACTATTTTTTGTGAACAGACCATCCGCTCAGTGAGTCATGAATTAGGTACTAACAGCTTCACAAGTGGACTTTGTTCTCATACCTTGAAAATGACTTTTCCCTGGGCTCCCCATCTGAAATGTAAGGAATAATTACACTGCTCTGCTTCTCAGGGTTGTTTTTTATTGTTTTTAATCTTGCAACTGTTTTCCATATTAATCACTAAAACAGGTTCTCAGCCCAAGTAGCCAGGCTTCAAAATCCCTGGTGCCGTTCCAGCCTGGATGAAGGGATGGAAAGAACATGAACCAGACGCCACCCAGAAAGTTTTTACATCTCCAGTTTTGAGGCCATTATGATAAAGTCAAACTGCAGCCAAGATACCAGATAAATGACAGATTCTTCTTTAGTAACTCACTTCTAAAGAGAGGACTCTCTTAGGCTCACACAGCACCTGTACCTGAATCTTGACTCACCTTTTCAATATGGACTTTCTAAAAAAAAATTTAAAGAAACATGGGAGGTCAAAGTTGGAGCTACAGGAAAGAAAGAAAAAGATGTACTGGAAGAAGACTATTTCCCCTTCTCTGCAGAGAAAGAACCCATTACAAGCTCGCGAGCAGGGGAAATATCATTCTTTCTGGTGAAATAGCTTTCCAGGAAAAGTATCTCAACATATTTACCATAAAACAATTTAATTTCCCTGTCCCATCACCTGCCACCCCATCCCCATTCCCCCCAGAAAGCCCACAGATTGTGGATTTCCTCTCATTCTTGGCAGAGTTACCAGAAGAAACATAATACCCCCTTCAGACTGCTCCCAACAGCTGCTGGAGCAAGATGGGGAGCTGGGGGTAACCTTCCAAAGCTGCCTCTTAAAATGACCATTCCCCCTGCCAAACCATGCATCCAATGAACGTAAGACTTGTCTTTCCCTACTTTCTTAAAGGAGAGACCCCAAAAACAACAGCATCCCCTAGTCCAAAATACTTGCCTCCACCCATCTGATCTCCTCAACTTGACTGTAAGCTGAAAGTTGTGTACAGTACGCCCCATTCTGTGTCTTCCCTAACATGCGTTTCTTGAAATAGTCCTCTACTACTTCACAGGACTAGTATCTTTTGTTTGCTTAACCCATCAATTTCCAAGTTTGGATTTTTACCAAACTCCTATTCAGTGTAATCTCCTTGTCACTGTCCACCTCCCCAATACCACATGCCTTGTACACACACACACACACACAACCTCCTTTCAGGTGAAGAGCCTTGAAAAACAAAAGTCTAGGAAGAAATTCAGCAATGACTACACCGTATCCCAGCCCTTTACCCTTCCCCAACATCATCAGACACTAAATGTGCTTCAGTTCTGTTAGAAAAGCCCCATGCCAGGCAGCAGAGAGACTTCCAGCTAGTCTTCAGTCTCTCAGCTGAGACCACCAACAAAGAAGTTCATGAATGTCAACTGGGGGCAGAGGCAATATCTCTCTTTGCTGAGGAGAAACTGGATGAAGCCTCCAGCATCATTCCGCAAAGGTGACAGCCGAGGTTGAGTGAAGACCGTGAAAACTGTACAAGAGCTGAGGGAGAAAATATAATGTAAGGAATGATTCGGAATCAGGGGCAGATGAAGGTGGAGGGATGAACTGGCTGACCCCAAATGTCTTTTCCATCTCTAACTCCTATGATTCTTTGACCTCCAATTTTGTGCTGCAGACAAGGAATGGAAAGTCAACAGACGTGGCGATGTTTTGAAAGAGCCTGGCGGTCTGCTCTTGTCATTTAGTGGCCTTTGCATGTATTTTTTAAGGTGTCTCTAAGCCCTGTCTTCATTTCACAGTTGTCACCTTTCTCAGCAATTTGAGCTCATGTCAAATACCAAAAAGAAGGAGAAGAAGAAAGAATGTACTGGCAATTAATTGTGGGCTAAAGAGGGGCAGCCCACGGCCCATTGGGTGGCCCAGACTTCTAGGGAGGGCAATGAGGATGGTTTGGGTCTAATGGAGAACTGACTCAGAGCTGACACAAGGCAGCTAAATCTCTAACAAAAGATAAATTCTTTCTCCAGATAGCCTCATCCTTGGCTTTAGATCCAGTTCAAGCATTCACATGATTCAGAATTCACAAACATATTCTTACTTAGCACTACCACCTAATTTCCATTGACAACTGGATTTCCATCTGAATTCTGTTCAAATCTGAGCAAGACTGCTGAATAGAAAAGTCTTTCCTCAAGAATAGACCAAATCTGGGGTGCCCGGGTGGCTCAGTCGGGTAAGCGCCTGCCTTCCGCTCAGGTCATGATCCCAGGACCTGGGATTGAGTCCCGTGTCCGGCTCCCTGCTCAGCAGGGGAGGCTGTTTCTCCCTCTCCCTCTGAGGCCTGCCGCTCCCCACTGCTTGTGCGCTCTCTCTCTCTTTCTCTCTGTCAAATAAATAAAATCTTCCAAAAAAAAAGGAAGAAGAAACCAAATCTTTGGATTATCAACCTGGTCTGATGGTTGATGCACCTGAAATAAATTCTGGAGCTTAGACAAAATCTGTTTCTGTAGATCAGAGTGAGGGGGATCCCAATTTTCACTGAAAATTCAAAACTTGACTATCCTCACTTTTTCAAACAGCTTATCTCATCTTAAATTTTCAAAATTTACCGGCCTTAAGAAGAATCTACCGAAATACTCCCTGTTCTGGGACGCCTGGGTGGCTCAGTCGGTTAAGTGGCTGCCTTCGGCTCAGGTCATGATCCCAGGGTCCTAGGATCAAGTCCCACATGAGGCTCCTTGCTCAGGGGGGAGCCCGCTTCTCCGTCTTTGGCTCCCTCTGCTTGTGTCCCCTCTCTCTCTGACCAAAAAATAAATAAAAATCTTAAAAAAAAAAATTATAAATAAATAAATAAATACTCCCTGTTCCACGGTTATGAGTCAGAACCAGAAACTAGTCCGATGCCAGGGTCAACCCAGAGGTAAGGTTACGTTATCACACAAAGATAATTCTTTTCTATGGCAAACACTCAAAAAAAAATTTTTTTTTAATCTGTATGGTTCCTCAGTAACTTCACTGTCAGTTTGATTTCAGCAGCTCACTATCTTTACAAGGTGAAGGTGCTAGCACAGAAAATTCAAAGTATAGAGCACTGAAATATTTTCAGAGATCTCATCTCAACAGGAGTTGCTCATCTTACAGACTGTGAAGACTCTGGGTTTCCTCCGTGTTTCTGCCTTGAATGTTAGGAAATTCATCCTCTACTACTCAAGTTTTACAAGACTGGAAATGATATAAGCAGCTCTATATTCTCACGGTCTTGGAGGAAAAGGCCTCTTCCATTCTCCCAGTTTGGATTTGGAGGCACTAGCTGCTCTGGGCCATTTCCTGCTTCCACAGGTGTATTATTTATTTTAAGCTTGTAAATTGAACTCAACGTTTATTAACTCACAAAACGATTAAAAATAAGGCCTTTTCATAACAGCTAAAGAGAAATACACCCACCTATGAAATTTTTCAATCAATTAGAGAACAAGTAAGTGACTCCCCTTCCTGGGTAAGGCAGAAAGGCGAAGGAGAGAGCCTAAGCTACTTTAAGTTGCTAATTGTTTTCTGAAAATCACTGTTCAGACCTTAAATGCAACCAGGCAGCAATGCCTTCTCCAGGTCAAAGTTAGGAAAGGAAACTTTATGCTTTCTGGGCCAAAAAAATGCTCTTAGGTATAATCATTTTAAAACAAACAAACACACTCTGCTTATCTGTGTCCATCTCACTACTCTGGACGTTAATCATCACTGAAATAGATACCCTGCTCCCCAGCCTCAAAGAGCTCCAAGCCTGCAAGACCCTGGCTGAGGAATGAATGTACATGCCAGGGCAAACACCTCAGAGCCTTACTTCCTAAACACCTATTGTTAATTCTAGGCAAATCTACCACAAGTAAATGCAAAGGAGCACCCAGGTATTGCTCAAAGGATGGTTAAAATAAAATTGAAGTTTGAAAACATAGGACTTAATTTGGGAGGAATTAACATGAGACTGGCAGAAGTATCTTTAAAAAAACCCTTAGATTATATATACAGGTATACTGTATTCTGTTCTTTGCCCTTGTTCATTTCCAGTATTAGAACTTACAGATAGCACCTCTGCTCTTCCACCTGTCATATTGTCTGTCTACTTCTTGCATTTAGCCTTCATTATAAACTGGGAGGGTTAAATTGTTTTGTTCCTGAAGACTGAACCATGTTAGTTTCCCCCTTACTCTTCAGGGAAAACTTAAAAGACCGCTATATGAAACATTTCCTTGATTTTTATATTAAAGATATTTCTATTCCCCCCAGGCTTCATAAAACCTTCAAAGAAAACTGATTTTAAACCAGATGACTGACTCAAACTGTCTTTGTGTTCACTTTTTTTTTTTTTTTTAAAAGCTCAGATACCTACCCATGTTCACTGTTTGGGCCAGAGGCCTAAAGGGAAGCAAGTTATTTGTTTGTGGTTTTAAAAGTGGCCAAAATGCCTTCAAGCACAAGTATAAGACCATTAACAAATCACAAGGAACCAAAGCAGTTTATCTTACTCAACAAAGCTATGATCAGTTAGGAACAGCCAAACTGAAAGGGACTTGCCCTGGGCCGGAAGGTCAGTAAACCTTAGCAGTTCGTGTTTTTGAGAATCAAGAGGATCTTATAGCAGGGAGTGCAGATCCTAGACCCACAGGTTCTGTTGTCATGCTTCCAAAAGCATTCAGGACAGGTGAGAGAAACTAAGCGCTCTGTGTGTGTGTGTGTGTGTGTGTGTGTTTTCCCCCACCTCCTGTCTTTCAGCAGCACCTCCAGTTCAAACCATCTCTTTTGCTAAATACAAACTGACTAGACAAGCCAAGCAATTAAAAAGTTCCATTTTACAACAATTTATTGAGTGCCTACTATGTGCTTAACTCTGTACACAATTGCACATTTAAGCCTCATTTTACTGGGTAGGTCTTTCCCACTCTTTATAGATGATAAAACTCAGGTCCAGTGAGGCTGTGTAACTTCTGATAAAATGAACTTTTGTGTTGTGCTCATAAAAACATCCCACTGTCCAGTCTGCAGTTAATTAGCCCAAACCATACACTACAGCCCTGCCACTATCCGAGCAGCCACAGTCTCATACTTTGGGCCCAGGCTCTCTGATGCCCTACGAGGACTGGGGTGTATGCTGTCTCCCTCCAGGGATGACAACCACCTCTCTTGGTGGCTTATCACGTCTCTGCAGCTGTCCAGAAACAGGCCACACTGGTAAACATTCTCTCCACCTGCTGTAACACACATAACTTCTCCCCTCAACTCAGAAAACATGAACAGTGACCCTGCTCTTTATCAAATGCTGTGGTAAAACAACTTCCCTAGAAGGTCGGAGATAGCCCATCCTAGGACATGGGCAAGAAATCAAAACACACATGGCTAATAAATAATAAAGCCGTATCACTTAACAGTCTCAAAGCACTTTATACTACAAACTCATTTTCATTTTGTTGTTTTTGCTCACAGAACGAACACTCATTCCCATTATCTCTCTTTTAGAGCATTAGAAAAGGAAAGAAAAATAAACATCAATTCATTCATTCAATCTCTATAAGGAAAGAAAGCCAAGCTTTGCCTTAGCTGGCTTGGGTTTCAGTCACTTTAGCCAACTTCCCTTAAAGGTCAACTGATAGGTCCTTTGAAAGAATTTTTCTTATAAGAAATGAAGGTAACAAGACTGCATGCCAAAAGATCCCAAAGAATCATTATCATCATACTAGATAACAAACCTGACTAGATAACTAGACAAAATCATACTAGAATATAAGTTAAGCAAAATAATCAGGTTCAAAATTTACAAAAGCTTATAGTAATCTTGTACATCACCATTAGTAACACCCAGCTGAAAAAAATACTGAAAAAGAGACTGCATTCACAATAAAAACAAAATGCATCACACATACAGGACTACTTCGGAATAAATTTGACTATATATATAGAGAGAAACTTTACAGTGAAAACCACAGAAACTTTTGAAAAGGCACAGGATCTTTTTCTGCTGGGGAGTTGAATGGGAGTGGAGACCTGACACACACACAACAAGGATAAATCTAACCCTAATCAATACCAGACTCTACCAAAAAACAGTATTTAAAACAGTAGAAAAATGGAAAAATATATCTATGGAACAAAATGGAGTTCAGATGTACATACATACGTGTGTGTGTGTCTGTACACACACATAAACTTAATAATTGGCAATATAAGCTTTCTAAAACAAAGGGAAAGAGAAGAATTATTTAACAAAAGGTACAGTGATAACTAGGTAGCCACTTAGGGAAAAAAAAAAGTTAAATTCACCCTTGCACCAGAACAAAACTGATATTGATGAAAGTGTTATTTTAAAAAATCAAATATAAGAAAACCAGCAGAATATCAAAAAGAAGATTCATCAGGTCTGTGGAGAAATTGTAAATTTCTCAGTTTTGGGGTAAAAAAAGAAAAAAAATCACAAAAGACTGACAGATTCTGATATATTTAAGTGTAAAACTTCTATAGGCTAAAAACAGTAAAGTAAAAAGGACTGGGGAAAATATTTGCATCAAAGATGACAGATGAGACCCTAATATCTATGACCCACAGGATTCCAAATATATGAGAAAAACATCAAAATCCCAATAATAAATGGGCAAAGACTAGGTATAGACAATCTCACAGGTGAAACAAACACATGGGAAAATATTTATTGGGGTCAGTGGTAAAAAAAAAGGCAAAAAAAAAAAACTTTGGGATACAATCATATGCCCAACTAAAACAGATTTTTAAATTTTCATATGCAACTGGCTTAATCATTCTTTGCTGGTGCCACAGTAACTTAGTACAATTTTACAAACCATAACCTTTGATCCAATAAAGCCAATCTTGAGCATTTATCCTAAGGAACTAATTTAAAAAGGCGTATGTTGATCTCACTGATACGAGGAATTTGAGAAACAAGACAGAGGATCATAGAGGAAGGGAGGGAAAAATGAAACAAGACAAAACCGGAGGGGGAAACAAACCATAAGAGACTCTTAATCTCAGGAAACAAACTGAGGGTTGCTGGAGTGGAGGGGGGGTGGTAGGGATGGGGTAGCTGGTGATGGACACTGGGGAGGGTATGTGCTATGGTGAGCGCTGTGAATTGTGTAAGACTGATGAATCACAGACCTGTACTCCTGAAACAAATAATACATTATGTTAATAAAAAATTTAAAAAAGAAAATCACTCAAAAAAATAAAAATAAAAAGGCATATATGTGGTATGTGACATATATCAAAAGCTGTTACCCAAAAATGCTTTGTTTCACTGTTATCCATAATAGCAAAAATCTAGACACAACATGAAAGTTTAATATCAGAAGAATGTTTTTAATCTCATTACGGTAGAGTTTACAAACATTTATTATGCACCTATTCTGTCAGGATCAGTAAAACAGCAACTGGGAGGGGGGGAAAAGTATACAACTGAAAAGTAATTTTAAATAGTGAATAGTTGTCTAAAGGTAATGGTATTATAGCGTTTTATGTTTTAAAAAACTCTTTAATGTTGTTATACTGTTTTAGAATTACCTTTTTTAAAACCCTAATTGGATGGAATTTTAGGTGCAATCTAAAAGCTTTTACTCACCCAATTCTTTTTTTTCCCCCTTCCTATTTAACAGCTCAAATCGTTCAAGTCAGTTTTCCATGCACAGGTCTCAGATCCTACCCAAAACAGGCCAAACTGCAATACCACGCCTTTCTATACCACCTAGACCTAATCCAGTCCCCTGCCATAAGCAGGCACCCTTTTTTGTGTCGTTCTGCCTGTATCAAGTCAAACTACAGTTGACACTTGGACCAGGAGCCTTCTTTTCAGGTCTGAGCCCTTTTCTCCATATTCGATTTCACCTGAGCCCTGCAGCCTAACAACCTTCAGAAGAGAGTGAGCGGATGAATACCCATAAAAACGTTCTGATGGACTACATAGTGGATATGGGTCCTACACCTGGACCGGAGAAGGCGTCCGAAGCCTCAGACCACCCTGGCTCCTGGGGGGTTGAGGCACCTGGCCAGTCACCGTCTGCGAGGGAAGACAATTACAAGCTGAAGGCAGTGCTTAAGATGGCTAATTGTGAGAAGCCGCCCAAGGAGGGTATCGACTGAGGGATGCTCCTGGGAGGCTTTCTCGGAGGGGGACCTCCGACAGGAGAGGGGCGCTCGGGGAGGGGTCCCCGCCGAGGCCGGGTCTGGGCCTCGCATTCGGGGTGCGACACAACCCCGGGCCGACCAGGCCGCGGCGCCCCGCCCTTTCCCGGGACGCGGGCCGGCCCGGGGCAGGGAGCGGGCGGGTGAGCGGGCGCTTACAGGTCGGTGCCGAGCCGCGTGAAGCCGGAGTTGAGCGAGGCCCGGGCTATCCGGCGCCAGAGCAGGTCGCAGCTGGTGAAGCGCCGCAGCCAGCGGCACACCTGCGCCAGGCGGCCGAGGGCCCGCATGTCCAGGTAGGAGCAGATGAGCAGCAGCAGCTCCTCCGGCAGGCGCAAGAGCGCCGGCCCCGCAGCGGGGCGGCCGGCCGGCTCCCGGGCCGCCGCCTCCTCCTCGGCGGCTACCGCCATGGCCACCCCCGCCGCCCCAGCCCCCGCGATGCAGCCCCACGCCTGACCCCCTCGTCCCTGCGCTCTCCCCGGCCTCGCGTCCTCCCGCCGCCCAGGCCTGACCCTCCATTCCTCCTTTTTCCCAGCACCTCTTCCTCTGGCCTCCTTCCCCGCCCCTGCGCTCCCCTCATCTCCCAGCACGATCCTTCTCGCCCCTTCCTCCACGCTTCCGCCTCCCTCTCCTTCCTCCCCTGGGCCTGCCCTGGCTCCCGCCTCGGCCCCCAGCCCCGCTGCCTCCTTCGCTTTCTGCAGCCCCGGCTTCCCTTCCGCCCCGCTTCCTCTTCCGCCCTGTCCTGCTCCCGCTTTTCCCTTCCCCTTTCCCTTTCTTCGCTTCCCCCTCGCGACCCTCCCTCCCTGCAGTTTCCTCGCCTCCCCGCCCTCGCCCTCGCCCGGCCCGCTGTTCCCGGGCGGCCCCGGGTGGCCGTGGGTGCTCATGAGCGGCCGCAGGCCCGGCCCGAAACACAGCCGAGCCGCCGCCACCTCCGCCGCGGGAGGAGGCGACACCATGTCGGACCGGGTCACATGGGGCGGCGCGGGCCAAGACCTGGGCCCGCCCCTCACACCCGCGGCCCTGGAGCCGCTGCGGGGTGCGGGCCAGGCCAGGGAGCAGACCCCCTCCCCCATTGGCAGGGCCGCCGGGAGCGCCGGGTGGAAGCACATGCATTCATTCGTCGGGCATGTGAGGCCGGCTGCGGGGCGGCGAAGGTCCCAAGAAGAGCTTCCGCCTTCCAGGAATCTACCTAGTAGTGCCTCTGCCCTCAAGAAGCATCCACTTGGGTGGCCTTCCCTCTCTAGAAACCCTCCTCTCCTTGGGTGATGCCTCCTTTCCACAGGCCACCTCCCAGGGCCCCATGAAACCGCAGCCCTGGAACTTGGCACTTTCCTTAGCCCAGGTCCTCCCACAGGGTAGGAACCCGGTCCCGACAGTGAGCTGGTATTTTAGACATTTGGGGAGGCTGCAGTCCTCTAAATCCTGAATCCATAACTACCAGTGATGTTATCAGGAAATGGCAAAACCTAAGGCTTCTTACTAGTTACCACACAAGTGCAAATGGATTCTCCAGGGTCACCCAGGAGTCCTTCCCCCACACCACCCATTCCATTCACAAGGGCACCGATCTGAAGGGAGAGCTAAGAAAACCCTACTGAAGTCCAGACGTGCTGTCCAACACATCCCGCTAGTCACATTGTAGCTATTGGGCATTTGAAATACACAACAGATTTTGAAGACTTATACAAGAAAAAGCATGTTAATTATCTTAATACTTCCATATTACATGAAGT
>NC_138374.1:24546935-24589728 GCF_054177405.1 Leptonychotes weddellii | reverse complement strand
CCCCCCCCCCCCCCCCCCACTGCTTGCCCATGCTCTCACTCTCTAAATAAATAAAATCTTTAAAAATAAAATAAGGGGCTGGGCGCCTGGGTGGCTCAGTTGGTTAAGCGACTGCCTTCGGCTCAGGTCATGATCCCGGACCGGAGTCCCAGGATCGAGTCCCGCATCGGGTCCCAGCTCGGCGGGGAGCCTGCTTCTCCCTCTGACCCTATCCCCTCTCATGCTGTTTCTCTCTCTCTCTCTCAAATAAATAAAATCTTTAAAAAAATAAAATAAAATAAAATAAGGGGCACCTCAGTTGTTAAGCATTTGCCGTCGGCTCAGGTCATGATCCCAGGGTCTTGGGATAGAGCCCTGAGTTGGGCTCCCTGCTCAGTGGGGAACCTGCTTCTCCCTCTCCTGCTCCTGCTCCCCCTGCTTGTGTTCCCTCTTGCTGTCTGTCAAATAAATAAATAAAATCTTTTTAAAAAATAAAAATTAAAAATAAAATTATACATGTGACTTGCATTTATGGCCCCAATTATTTTTCTATACATAGCACTGGACTAGGCAGTAAGATGGGAGGAAGATGACTAACCCTGTGTAGCCTGTACCCCAAGTCCTGTTTGAGGGTTTTATTTTGTATTTACATCTGAAGACCCATTTTTAGGGAGCAAGAATGAATGAGAAATCAACTCTGGAAATTATTCAATACCTAGGAGAGCCAAGGGGAGACCTAAGAAAGCTACTACATTGCATTATGGTGCTGCAGAAGCATCATGTAACAAGGTCAGACCAGAATCTGGCTTTGCCCTAGAATTACTTTTTGATCTTAGCAAAACAATAACAAAAAACCCCACCTATCTTGGCCTTTTAGTGTTCTCAGTTTATAGTGGAGATAATGCCTCTGCCTTACTTTCGAGGGATAAATGAGATGATCCCTGTAAAATGCTTTGAACTCCTTTAAGAAAATTCTCAGTAATAGTTACAGGTCAAATCCTGTTACAAAAAATACCCTTACAAAAAAAAAAAAAAAACAAAGGCTTTGATTAGAAAAAGGTTTCCAAACTCCAGCCAGTGGTTTACTTAAATAAAAACAATGTTTGATATGACATTTCAGTAAAACTAAAGAATTTAGACCATCTCTTAAAGATCATTATAAAAAAATTTATTCATAGGTATCATACCGTTAGAAGGTTTGAGGTAGGAATACTACAAATTGAGGTAAGGTCATCAACTCAACATTATTTAATTTTGCTACATTTGTGTACCATGAGCCACTGTGGAAGGAAGACAGAGATGAATACAGCATATGGTTCCTACATTTTGTGTTCAGACTGTGTTAGACATGTTTTTCTTACTCATGTAATTTCTTACTCTTTGACTATTTTTTAACCGTTCCTCTACAGAGTAAAGCTGAGTTTATGCACATGACCTAGTTTTTACTGGAGAACTTGAAGACACAAAAAATTATTTAATTAACCCAACATAAGTCAGTGTAAAGTCACAGAAATGTAACTTACTCTTTACCCTATGTTACCTTAATTGATGGAGAAACCAAACCATCATTTAAAACATCAAATCACCCTCTTTCACACCCAAACTAGAAATCAAGTGAACTGTATGAACTAGAATTTATGGTTTAATGATTTACCAAAAAAAAAAAAAAAGCCTACTCACTATGTAGAAAGGCAAAGCCAAAATGGAAAATTGGCATTTATTCTGTTACTTGGTGGTTATGTGTGTCCCTAAAGTCCTGAGCATGAAAAGAAACCCAAAACTATAGTCTTAGCTCAGAGAAGCAGCTAGAATTATTACTCTCAAAATTCTTTTTTGGGCGAGAGTACTTAAAAAGAAAAAAAAAAAAAACAATTATGGCTGAAAGATGGGTTTATAATGAAAGTAAATGTATATCTTCATAGAGTACCTGAATAGCATTTTACTGTCAAGAAAATAAATATATTAATAGCTCCCCAAAAGGGAGATAGAGTAGAGTGGACTTTAGAATATTTTTAAGAAAAGTCATCAACTCTCTTCAAGTTCAAATTCAGGAAGCAATCATAATAAAATAATGTGGGGGGGGCGCTTGGGTGGCTCCGTCGTTAAGCGTCTGCCTTTGGCTCAGGTCATGATCCCAGGGTCCTGAGATTGAGCCCCGCATCGGGCTCCTTGCTCCGCGGGAAGCCTGCTTCTCCCTCTCCCACTCCCCCTGCTTGTGTTCCCTCTCTCGCTGTGTCTCTCTCTGTCAAATAAATAAATAAAATCTTTAAAAAAAAAATAATAATGTAGGGGGGTGAAATTTACCTTTATTTTTATAAAGCTTTTTATTAAAAATTTAAATTTGCATATTAATAAACTGAGAGCATTAGACTACTTTAAACTTAGCCAAAAACATGAAGCTGAGAATATATTAAAACTTAAGATTCAATATGAATTTCATACTCGGTATTTAGAAACACTAATATTATTTACTTTTAAGGAGGATTTTTAAGTATAGAAATAAAGTTCTTTGTGTATGTCCATGTAAGTGATGTGCATAGTAGTGACTATTGCCGTTATAGGTAATTATGTATGCGTAGGATTGTAAACAACACTAGAATTGTGTGTTCTGTCCATTCTTTTTTTTTTTTTAAGATTTTATTTATTTATTTGAGAGAGAGAGAATGAGAGACAGAGCATGAGAGGGAGGAGGGTCAGAGGGAGAAGCAGACTCCCTGCCACGCAAGGAGCCCGAGCGGGACTCGATCCCGGGACTCCAGGATCATGACCTGAGCCGAAGGCAGTTGCTTAACCAACTGAGCCACCCAGGCGCCCCTGTTCTGTCCATTCTTATAAACACAGGCGGCAGTCTCAGACAGGAGCCCATGTACCCACTGGTCAAACACTCAGGGCCCCAGCCTTTAACTTTAGGAGTAGGCAGATTTAACAGGGGGATCATTCTGAGATGAATTAGAAAGAGATGATTTTGTGAATGACAGTTTTCAATGGCATATACTGGTTCAGATGCTCACCATTATACTTGTATAATAGTAATAGCTTAAACACTATTAATCCAGCAGTATTATAAGAGCTTTCCATGTATTATCCTATTCCTATCAACAATCACATGAGGAAGATACTATTAACCCAGTTTTTTGCAGGAGATGAGACTGAGGCCTGTGGCCACATGGTTCCTAATTGGCAGTCTAACCCCAAAGCTGTACTCTGAACCATGCCTTTGCCATACACAGCAGAGAATGGAATAGGACACTCAATTCAGGGTCCTCTGAGATTCCCTGCAACTGATAAAGACACACTTAATAATATTATACTTTACCTCAAGCAGTTCTGGTATCTAAATAAAAGCTGCTTCTAAGCAGTTAAAGTAGCTCCTTTCTTATCTCTAATACTTTTGAAGCGTTAGCTATGTAGACCTCCAGCCTCTTAGTGCTATTCATAATCTTTTTGCAAAACTTTAAAGGGACTTGTAGGAACTAATCTATCTTGCAAAAGAACATTTAACTGAAGTTTAATAATTTGCTTCAGCTTCAACTCCCTCTGTTAAATTTAAATGACAATATATGGGGGTGCCTGGTTGGCTCAGTTGGTTAGGCATCTGCCTTTGGCTTGGGTCATGATCTTGGGGTCCTGGGACTGAGCCCCATGTCATGCTCTCTGCTCAGCGGGGAGTCTGCTTCTCCCTCTCACTCACTCTCTGTGCTCTCTCTCAAGTAAAAAAATAAAATTTTTAAAAATAAATAAATAAAAATATATAAATAACCATATATGTACGGTACATATTATATAAGCCTTTTTTGTAAATTTATCCCTATTTGTAAATATACAAAGGGAGATTTTGTGAAACGATGTTAATAATGGTTCTTTCTATGCCATATGATCCAATAATTCCATTACTGGGTATTTAACCCAAAGGAAACAAAATACTAATTTGAAAAGATATATGTACTGATATATTATTGCAGCATTATTTACAATAGCCAAAATACAGAAACAACCTAAGTGTCTATCAATACAGGATGGATAGGGAAGATGTGGTATATGTATACAAACACACACACACACATACACATGCTGGAATATTATGTAGCCGTAAAAAGGATAACATTATGCCACTTGCAACAGTATGGATGGCCCTAGAGGGTAATATGCTAAGTGAAATAAATCAGACTGAGAAAGACAAATACCATATGATTTCACTAATGTGAAATCTAAAAAACAAAACAAATGAATAAACAAAAAGTAGAATCAGACCTATAAATACAGAGAACAAGCTGGTGGTTGCCAAAGGGGAGGGGTAGGGGGTTGGGCAAAATGGGTGAAGGAGAGTGGGAGACACAGGCTTCCAGTTATGGAATGAGTAAGGTCACAGGAATAAAAGGCACAGCATAGGGAATAAAGCCAATGATATTGTAATAGCGTTGTATGCTGACAGATGGTAGCTACTCTTGTGTAAGCATAGCATAACATATAAAGAAGTTGAATCAGTATGTTGTACACCTGAAATTAATATAACATTGTGGTCAACTATACTCAAATGAAAAAAAAAAGTTTTTTTAAAGTAAGCTCCAGGCCCAGCATGAAGCCCAACACAGGGCTTGAACTCACAATCCTGAGATCGAGACCTGAGCTGACATCAAGAGTCGGACACTTAACTGAGGCGCCCCTCAAATAAAATTTTTTTTTTTAAATAATGGTTATTTCTAGGTAATAAATTTTTGGATTTTACTTTGTACTTTTCTGTATTCCTTGACTTTTTTAAATAAGAAGCATGTATCACTTTTACAAGATCAATAAAGTCTCTCAAAAAGAAAAACAGTCGTCATGAGTCCAAACACACCATGCAACAAGAAAGTTGGAGATCTGAAGCCTAGATTATTACCAGAATTTTTAACTAGTCACCTAAGTTTCGTTAAACTTTATTTATTCCATTTAAAATGTGTATCATGTATTAGTAAAATAAAGAACAAATTAGAGTATTAGAAAAGAGAAGAAATAAGGGGCCTAACAGTGAACACTGTAAATACTGTATCTATAAACATGTGAGCATCTCACAAGTTGAAGGACGGAGTCTGAAGTTTTGTTTTCAGAAACTATCATAAGGTTGGTAGTTTATATTCATCATGTTAGACATACCACCAAGATCTTCTGTTTTTTATGATTCCACCGTCTTTGTCATATTCAAAGATAAAAGATTTTTATTTCATATGAAACAATTTTAAGGTAATTGGGTGATGGGCATTAAAGAGAAGACTTGATGTAATGAACATTGGGTGTTATATGCAACTGATGAATCACTAAATTCTACCCCTGAAACTAATAATACACTACATGTTAACTAAATTGAATTTAAATAAAAATAAATAATAAAGTACTGTTTAAAAATAGTTACTTTATGCAGAAAAAAAAACCAGAAGGAAATATGACCAAATGCTAGAAATGGATACTTAATGAGAAGTAGAATCATGGGTAGTTCTTTCTGCTGTTGCTTTACACTTTTCTGCATTTTCTAAGTCTTCTGCAGTGAACATGTATTACATAAATAATCAGTTCTTGAAAAATCTTAAGAAGTATTTATATCTAAATGTCAGAAATAATTAAATTAGTTCATTTTAATATTTTAGTATTAGTTCATTTTAATATTAAAGTTCATTTTACATATCACCCATGCAGAAGAATTCCTAATAATTTGTGTTATACTTCATCTTCACTAAGGCAGAGCATAACTCTCACCCACCCCCACTCCTAAAGTAAGGGCTGCACATAGTGATTCCTTCTAAAGAGTACAATACGGAAAGATGGGGGAGAGTAACTTTACAGTGGAGAAAGCTGACAAACACTATTTCAGCCAGGTATCAAGGCCAACATCAACAGTGATAAGTCATGTTGATAGTAGGTACCCTTGATATTATGTGATGAAAATTGTACTTTACCTCTGTGGCCTTCCTCCCCAAAACCTGTAATCCCAGTCTACCAATGAAAAAAAAAAAATCAGACAAACCCCAGTTGGCAAACATTCTACAAACTACCTGACTAGTGCTCCTCAAAAATGTCAAGATCATCAAAAACAAGGGAAGTATGAGACCCAAGGAGACATGACAACTAAATGTAATGGGCTATCCTCGAGCAAAAAAGAAAAAGGACGTTAGGTAAAAACTGAGGAATTCTGATTGGTCCATTAATCGTTACAAATGCATGATACTACTGTAAGATGTTGATAATGGGAGTAAATGGGAACTCTCTATACTGGTATCACAATTTTTCTGTAAATCTAAATCTGTTCTACAGAATAAAAGTTTTTTCTTAAAGTTTTAGCATTTTATGACTTTTACAGAAAATCAGCATTAGGATAAGATAAATTCTTGTGTTGCCATGTGGCATCAGAATTTGTGATTTTTCTAATCTCTGTCAGTAGGAAGACTCATTTGGCACAAGATGATGGAAGATATAAAACTTAAAGATGAAGGAAACCACAAAATCTTGTGAAATTTTCATGATCAACTGGGGATTTCTTTAAATAAATAAATATACACTTATAAACAAATATCCATACAAACATACATAGACAAATAAAAATAAGGTCATCATTAAGATAGAATACATGCAGGGCATCTAACTGGCGCAGTCGGTTAAGCACCGACTCCTGGTTTTGGCTGAGGTCGGGATCTCAGGGTTGTGAAATTGAGCCCCACCTGTGGCTCTGCACTCAGCGGGGAGTCTGCTTGGGATTCTCTCTCCCTCTGCCCTTCCCCTGCTCCCTCTCTCTCTCTAAAATAAATAAATATTTTTTTAAAAAAACATAGAATACATGCACATATGATCTTACAAGTTCTCTTCCAAGAAAAGAGTAATAATTAAGCTCTAGGAAAAAAATTAAGTATCTTTAGTAGTTCTGGAAGAAAGTGCCAGGTCAAATATAAAATTCTTATATCTGATTCTATAATTATTATTACTATTTAAGAATGCCTAACTTCAACTAATTTTTTTCATCTGAGACATTCATTACACTGAATGAAACCGCAGGATATAATTTATCTTGTCCTAGATTTAGAGTCTGTTAAAAATGAGAAAAATACAGGGGCACCTGGGTGGCTCAGTCGGTTAAGTGTCCAACTCTTGATTTCGGCTCAGGTCATGATTTCAGGGTTATGAGATTGAGTCCTGTATCCTGCTTGGAGTCTGCTTAAGATTCTCTCTCTTCCTCTCCCTCTACCCCTCTCCCCTACTCTCCCTCTCTTAAAAAGAGAGAGAGAGAAACACAAAAAGCAACTCTTCTGGAGTTTCAATTACATTATTTTGAATAGATGGTGGGTTGTGTTCAATTGTTAAACATGAACAAAAGTTTGGATGTAAATGGAATAAGGATAAGTCTTATTTAATTTTTTTGGTTTTTACTTTGGTAAAAAAATGGATATATACACACACTCTCATATACTACATCAAGAGCAGTTATGGCCTTTGTACTAAAACTGCACTGTTATCCTTTGAGATCCTGTGTCACTGCTCCTTAAAAATTATATATTCTATATAATGTGCTTATTCTCTTTTCTATAGCAGCTGTTTCGAACACAAATGCAGAGATGAATGAGGAAAATCCCCAATATTTAAAATCCACCATGGAGAGAAAAGCAGGAAGAGGTCCAAGCTAGCCCCTGGGGATTTTCCCAGGTTCAGTATATTGACCTGGAAAACAAGGAGTACAGCTTGAGCTCTTCTTCCTTTAGCAGTGCAAGCACTGGTCAGAGAAGTTTCCAAACACATGGAGCTTAGTGAGACCACCTGCTCCTAACACAGGACAATGGCTACTGGACCACCAACTCTGTTGCTTCAAGTCAACACCAGCTCTCCTTTACAACAGATGACAGGCTTTCTGCCAGAAGAGTCTCTCAGTAAAAGAGTGAGCTAAGAAAAGCTAAACTTCTATCTGCAATAGAAGCTCATAAATCAGGAGCCAAAACGAACACATTAAAAAGCTGAAACTGAACTTGGTCTGACAGTAGAACCAAACAATAATCACATAGATATTAGCCCTGGTCAGGCTGAGTTAAGAGTTCAAATCCTCACTTGGCAAGGGTGTGGGCTTCCAAGTGCTGTGGAGCAACCATGAGAGAAATTTTTGCCCAGGTCCTCATGCATGCTTTAAGCATGACCAATCTTGGCGGATGTGTGGCACAACCCAGGGGCTAGCCTGGACCTCTTCCTGCTTCAGGGGATCTAATCTATAACCTCCCAAGATCTTCATCACTTAGACCACTCAATAATAGGAGAGGAATCACAATGGGCAGGCCCCACAGCTTGTCTCGCTCTCCCAAAAGAGTTGAGGTCAACTAGAAGTTCCGATTTCTCTGATTTGAGTCCTTAGTCATGTATGATAGCATGTCGAACTGGTTTTTAATTAAAGGTGTATGAAGCAACATTTAATAATATTTCATAGGTTAAGAGAATCAAAGTTCGTATCAGCTACTGGAAGGAAATTCTCAATACAGAATCTTATGTTAACACATATAGGAAAATCCATGAAAAATGGAATTTTAAATGTTTAAGCAGTTAGGTCATGACACAATCCTGGTGGGATCCATGATGATACTGAGGAAATAATTCAAAAAATCATTCAAAGTCTTGGCGTCACACAACTTCCATAACGCTATTTTTTTTTTTGAAAACTATATACCCATACCCCTTTGGGTATTTTTTTTTTAAGTTTTTAAATGTTTAGAAAATAAATTTGAAAATTTGTTCAAGAGCCCTCCACGTTTCAACTCAGTCACTTATTTACAGTACCAGGGACAGAGTTACAGATACCACCTGTGAAGAAACAAGCCACTGACAGGGAATAGAAGCATTTGGAACAAATGTATTCCAAACTGTTTAAATAAATCATGGAACATCTGTAGAATAGGATACTAAGCAACTGTGAAAAAGAATGAGGAAGATCGATTTAAAATTTAAAAGAAAAAGAATGAGGAAGACCATACGTATTGTTATAGAACGATCTCTAATATACACTGAGTGAAAAAAGCAAGATACAGAAGAGTGTGTAGAATATATTGCCATTTGCGGGGAAAACTACATTTGTGTGCTTTGGCTTTTGTATGCCAAAAATCTCTGGAGAGTTACACAAAAATCTAGTACCAATGTTTGCTTCTAAGGAGGGGACCTGGGTAGCATGCTATTTTACACCTTCTGAATTTTTAACTATTAACTATTTATAGGTATCACCTAGCATATCTCAAGCTTTACCTCTCAAAAGGGGGCACACTTTAAAAAGTGAAAGGGCATTTTCAAGCACGTTTTGGGTAAACGGAAGAGGCCATAATGAAATAAATTGTCATTATTTTGTTATAGAGAGCTACAGTTGACAAGGGGGAGGGGGATTTTGCAATCTGTTAACTGGGATGTCAGAAAGTAGATCAAAATGAATACCCAGACTGTGAAAATATGGTGATTACTCACAGAAGGAAAAAGCATCAAGTCCATCTCATTGCATTTTAAGTCAGCAGTGATATGTTAGGAAAAAGGACCGAGCAGGAAGAAAATACTGGAACTCAACTACAAATTATAAAAGGAGGAAGAAAATCATTTGTGAAATAGCTTCAGAATGTTGTAGCATCACAGTAAAATGTATAAATAAGTTTTCAAATGAACTCCAGCAGATCCTGAAATCAGTAAAACAATTTCACTGTCTTCAAACACTTACACAAACACACCCAAAAGCACACACACATTCAGACACACACTCTAAGCAGCCGATAAGACCATTAAGACAATTCTGAACTTTATGGCTATTTCTTTTTTAGGGGTCATTCTTTGCATTTTTACTGCCCTAAATTTACCTCTTCAAGTCACAGCAATGCAGATTGAGCTTCCTTTCTTCTTTAGTTTTGTTTCCAACCAAATCTTTTGTACATTTCTGGAATTTAAGCCACCTGAGTTACTGCTACTTATCTATAACACCATTGCTTTGAGGGATTAAAGCAGGTTTCTTGTAATACACTTAGATCAAGAGTTATCTGAGTTGAGAAGAATATCCTGTTTGAGTTGGGGATGGGGAATCTTTTTATTTTATTTTTTTTTATTTATTAATTTTTTTTAATCTTGAGTTGTTTTGATTTCCCCTGAGAGCAGTAATCTTCAGCAAGTAATATTTTTTAAAAAGCTCCCAACCCACCACAAAACATTCCAAGTGATTTTAACTCCTGAATGAGGTTGGGCTACCTGAGTGATTCTCTCTCTTCTCTTCTTTGGCAGAAAGGATTAGAAACCTCCACAGAAACTTGCTCTCTATTAAAGTGGAGTGCTGTGCATTCATTGGCAAGAGGTGAATTGTTTTCAGATTACATGTGAAAGAGTGTGTGTGTTTCTTTCCCACATCAAAGACTTGGATGGAGGCAGTTCTGAGTATTGCCAGGGATGCAAGAATTGGTGCTAAAGTGATTAACAAAATTGCTTTCCTGCAAAAGAAGCACAAAACATTACCTAGGGATTAGAGGAGGAGAGGGCAAGATTAAAGGTGATGTTGAATTTTGGGTGGAATATCTTATCCATCTTTTTCAAATCATGCTTCAAGGATTCTGCGGCCCCTCCTCAGGGAAACCTGAGCAAATCAAGGTCTTGCTTTCTCAAGTTTTGTACACAGGGGCTCCAACAGGGTAAAATTAAAGCTACTAACATAAGCAGCACTCACTTGTGACCTCCGTATCTTCACCTCACACTACAAATACATTTTGGATTTTGAATGGATTTTATTCAGCACACACCAACGACTCCCATTAATCAAAGATTCTTTCATTTGTAATTGGTATGTGTGTCCACCTGTTGGATTTAAATGATAGTGTTTTGTAGAATTTCTGGAGTGGTCTGGTTTTAGTAAATCCCTACTTGATTAGTATAGCATCCCTTTTTAAACATCTTTCCCAGTGAAACCTTCATCTAGCCAAATGTAAAAAACAAACAAAAAAACATAGAACCTATATTCCAAATAGTGAAGGAAAGACCATATAGTAAACCTCACAATTACTAGTTTAGGACATTATTTTAAAGGGTATCTCTAAAATGCCCTATGACATTCTTTGTCACTTAGCATTTTTTCATCTCTTTTAAAAACTGAATTTAGGTTGCCCTTCCTCCAAGAAGTCCTCCTGACGTTAGTCTCCTAAATGAGACAGGCAGAAACATATAGGTACATGTAACTGTTCTGGTGTAAATAAACTTTTCTTCCTCCTTGCTTTCTTCCTTTAAAACATTAAATCCCCAAAAGGAATGAAACATTTATCTGGCTAGGTGGGAAAAGCATAAAGCTGAATGTAATAGCAAAATAAATAAATTTGAAGCAATATATACAGTATGATGCCATTTATGAAAAAAATTAACACAAAAAACAGTATCTTAACTCTTGAGGGAACATATATATGTATGTAAAAGTACAAAAAAAGAGAACAGAACTATACATCTTAAACTCATGGTAATGGCCGCCTCTGGGAAGGAAGGTGGGAAATGAGATTGAGGGTAGTGGTGAAAGGAAATTTTAGCTACATCTGTAACATCTATTTCCTTTAAAAGAAAAACAAAACCCATTAAGCTAAGATGATTCACTTAGGCATAGTTAGGGGATGTGAAGGGTCATTGAAATTCTTATCTAAAAACACAGCAGAGGTTTGAGATCTCATCTTTGTCCTCAAATTATCCTTTCACATAACATACAGAGGGTTTTTCTGTCAGACAGAACTTATGTCTCACTTTTTTTGTAACAACAATAAAACTTGTTTCAAATTGATTAAATAATTCAAAAGACTTGTTACCTCCTCTTTTCCCACAATAACATTATCCTCACAAATTTATGTGCCATTGTGATGGAACTTGATCTTTGCATGTGTTCTATAAGGAATAGGAGTCCTCAGGAAAAAGAATAAATAAACAAATAAATAAATAAGCACAATTTGCTTGCCATTCGGCAAGCAAGAATTTGTGGGTGTTTGCATTTTGAAAAAGTTGTTTCTCGAGGTTGCCTGTGTGACTTCTTCGCTTTCAGGAACGTGTTGAGAACAATCATTTTTTTTTTTTTAAAGATTTTTTATTTATTTATTTGACAGAGACAGAGACAGCGAGAGCAGGAACACAAGCAATGGGAGTGGGAGAGGGAGAAGCAGGCTTCCTGCTGAGCAGGGAGCCCGATGCGGGGCTCGATCCCAGGACCCTGGGATCATGACCTGAGCCGAAGGCAGCCGCTTAACGACTGAGCCACCCAGGCGCCCCGAGAACAATCATTTTTTATCTGTCTTTCCCCCGGGGTCCCGTAAGGTCACTGGACATAAGATAGCTGTGAAATTTGACATTGTTCCAATTTAAATGCTTTACTCCAGCAAGTGCAAGACTGTGGGCGCGTTAGTGCGGGGATTGCCACGGCCAGGCCGGTTCTGAGACTCGCCAGCCCTCCAGGCTTCAAAGCCTGCCATCCTTGATCTCACTAAAGAATGTTTTTGAATTCTATGTCCATCTAGTGGTTGCCTGCAAAGATCTACTTGGCTTTTTCTTTCTTCCCTTTCTTTCACACTTGATCAGTGAGATTCTGTTTGTGATGGAGGTTTCGCCCCCCTTGGTCTTTAATTCTTTCACAGGTGGTTTCAAAGTGTCTATCCTTAGTCACTGCTTTCTATAAACAAGCAGGAATTCATGAACCCCCGTCACTGATGGCTCTCCTCACGCAGCAATTCTCCTCTCACTTTGAAAATAGACTGTTTTGTGGACAGTAAAGTACAGTTCTTTTTCACAGATGAGATTAGAGGCTTGAGGGGAGGCTAGAGGGAGGGGAGTTTCTTTCTTTTCCTTTTTTCTTTTTCTTCTTCTTTTTTTTTTTAACTGGAGAGCCTTTGTGTTGTAATTCATTTTAGCAAATGCAAGAACTTTACTTATTTTACACTCAGTTGCACCTTCGGTTAAAGATGACATGGTACTAAGCAGAAGGTGCTAGGAATTTGCTGATTTCCTCATTAATTCCATCGTCTCCAGCATCCCAAGTATAAGGGTGGGAGCTGAAGATCCAGTGGTGACAGGAGCTAATGTGGTTGCATATCCAAGGAATCAAATGATCTCAGCTCCACTGGAGAATTCTGATGTGCCACACGGGTGGCCGTATCTCACGTTACTGCCTCCCCTCTGTAGGCTGAGAAGTCTCTCCCCGGGACTCAGTTCCTCTGATTTGAGGTTTTAGAAGGAATGGGATTCAATGCCTATCTGTAGCAGTCACTGGTCTTTATGGTTTTCATATGGATCCTGAAACTTGGGGAGTTGATGGATTTATAATATTCTGAATTCTGTGAGAAAAAAAAAAAAGGAGGCCAAGTTTCCTAACACATCGACAAGGAAAGGCTATATGTGCATCTTGGGCCACCCTGGTCTCTAGAAATATGGGTGCACACACTGAATTAAAGTCACTGCCTTCAGGGGCGCCTGGGTGGCTCAGTTGTAAAGCGTCTGCCTTCAGCTCAGGTCATGAGTCCTGGGATCGAGCCCTGCAACGGGCTCCCTGCTCAGCGGGAAGCCTGCTTCTCCCTCTACCAGTCCCCCTGCTTGTGTTCCCTCTCTCGCTATGTCTCTCTCTGTCAAATAAATAAATAAAATCTTTTAAAAAAATAAAATATAAAATAAAAAAATAAAAATAATAAAGTCACAGCCTTCATTCCAGCTCAAATTAAAACAATAGATATTTTACTATTTTAAAATACTTGCTCTTTATAAAGATTTATTTACTTGAGAGAAAGAGAGAGAGCATGTGCGCAAATGAGGGGAAGGGGGCAGAGGGAGGGAGACAGAGAGCATCTCAGGCAGACTCCCCGCTCAGCATGGAGCCCGACGTGGGACTTGATCTCACAACCCCAAGATCATGACCTGAGCCGAAATCAACAGTCCAATGCTTAACCTACTGCGCCACCCAGACACCCCTAAAATACTTGCTCTTTATAAGTGTAACACACTTTATCAGAATCAACTTAAAAAACATAAATTGCGTACACCCAACATTGTTTATAATAGCAAAAACTACAATTAAACAACCTAAATGTCTATCAATGGGCAACTAGCTAAATAAACATGTCCATCTATGGAATAATATGTAATGATTTGAAAGAGTGAAACTGGAAAAGAGTGACATGGAAACATATCTAAGAAATGGTGTTGAGTGAAAAAAAGCTGACAAATTATACTACGAAAATGACACATATAAAACAACCCTATATATATGTCAGGTACACGTATGTATGGGCTTGAGGGAGGTGATCTAAGGTGATTTTAATCTTATCTGTAATGTTTTACTCTTTTACAAGGAGGATGTATATATGTAATTCTCATATAATTAAAAATAATTTTTAAAAACTTAATGATTTTTAAAGCCAAACTGAAGGTAAGTAAAAATAAATAAAATCACCTATAATCTGCTACCCAGCCTTCCATATAGTCTTTTGTATATATACTTTTCTAAAAATTATTTTATTGTTTTATTATTTATTATTTACCATTTTAACCATTTTTAAGTGTACAGTTGAGTGCCATTAACTACATTCAAATTGTTGTGCAATCATCACCACCACCCATCTGGAGAACTTTTTCATCTTCCCAAACTGGAACTCTGTACCCAACAAACAATAGCTCCCCATTTCCCCCTCCCCAGCCTCTAGCAACCACTGTTCTACTTTCTGTCACTGTGTGTTTGACTACGCAGGTACCTCACATAAGTGGAATCATACGGTTATTTGTCCTTTTGTATCTGGTTTATTTCACTTATCCATGTTGTAGTATAGGTCAGAATTTCATTTCTTTTAAAGGCCGAATAATTTCCACTATATGTATACAGCACGTTTTGTTTATTCATTCATCTACCAATAGACACTTGGTTTATTTCCACCTTTTGGCTATTACAAATAATGCAGCTATGAACACTGGTGTACAAATAGCTGTTTGAATCTCCACTTTCAGTTCTTCTGTGTATATACCCAGAAGTGGAATTGCTGGATTAAATGGTAATTCTATGTTTAATTTTTGGAGAAGCCTCCATACTGTTTTCCACACTTGGCTGTACCAGTTTGCATTCCCACCAGCAATGCACAAGGGTTCCAATTCCTCCACATCCACACCAACAACTTGTTTTCTGGGTTTTTTTCTTTTTTTTAAGACTTTATTTATTTGAGAGAGAGCACAAGCAGGGGCAGGGTGAAGGGGCAGAGGGAGAGGGAAAGAGAGAAGCAGGCTCCCTGCTGAGCAGGGAGGCACCCCTCTAGGATCATGACCTGAACCGAAGGCAGATGCCCAACCAAATGAGCCACCCAAGTGCCCCTGGGTTGTTTTGCTGTTGTTGTTGTTTTTAATAATAGTCATCCTAATAAGTGTGAAGAGATCTATACTTTTTAAAAATTAAAAATTAGCCTCAACTGTAACTTAATATAACCTTGGTATTTTTCTTTGCCATTAAGTATTCTTCAACAATATCATTTTAATGCCTGAATAGCATCCCACTAAGATGTACCATAATTTACTCAACCAATTCCCTATTACTAGAAACTTAAGTGTTTCCAATTTTTTGGCATTATAAAGAGTACTCCATATTCGCATTCTTGACTTTGCTTTAAATTTGCTTATAAATTCTTAACAGTGATATTGCTGGGTCATAGAGCATGTACATTTTTTAAGCTTTGAAGATCAACATCCAATTTAAAATTCAATTAAAAAGAGGGATTGGAGGCTACACACTTAAAGACCCCAAGCAAACTACTACTTAATCAGTTGAGAAATTCGCTCACACAATGTAAAGAGTGGGTATTGTCTGTTAGCCCTCCAGCAATTCGCCTTTCACCATTGACCTATGTGGAAACCTTCAGCTTAGGAAAAGAATGTAGTAGAAGCCTCTTACTTGGAAGGCTTGGTTCAGGGGTACTCGGGTGTTATGAGCATTTTCATCACTGGAGCTCACTAGTGGATCCAGGACCAATCTGAATCTCTTTCACTCTGCCCCTTACTATAATATGATGCTCTCTCTGGGGTGGAAATTGCATTAAGTATTTAAGAAAACCCAGGAATAACACAACAGAGAAAGTAAATTCAAGAGGAGGAATCATCCAGGAATAAAGGAGGGAGCTTTCTTCCTCCTTTCTGTCCAAGTAGTAGTTGGTACAGCCTATGCCCCCACATAGCCTTGGACTTGGAAATCCTGGACAAACTTTAGTTCTATCACTCTGCTACTCAGAGACCTCTGCCACCCATCGGCTTTGTAGTCAAAATGAACCCCTTTGCCTAGCACTCAAGAATCTGGTTTCCCAGGACCTCTCTCCATCCTTATTGCTCCAGCATGAAACCTTCCATTCCATGCAAACTGACCTATTTACTATATCCCCAGCAAGCAGCACATACTGTGGAAAGACTTTTGGACTTAGACTTCAACAACCTGATTTTGAACCCTGCTTCTGCCATTTCTTTAGTAGATGACCTTGGGCAAAATATTTAATCTCGATGAGCCTCAGTGTCCTCATCTGTAAAATAGGGATGACAAAGCCTAATTTGCGGGATTATCATGTACATGTTATACTGGACAACAGCATGTAAAAGAAGTTAATACAATGAGGAGTGACATGAATGTCTTATTTTTCCTGGACTCTCAGCCTTTGGTCCCACCTGTTCTTTCTGGAAAAGTCCTTTCTCATCGGAATCCCACCTAGTCATCAAAACAAACTCATGTTTTGGCCCCCTTGAAAGCCCACCCATGAAAATCCCCGTACTCCCCGACTAGACTATTCATTTGGCAATTGTCTAGACTACCTGGTATTGGCCATACTTTCACCATGTCTTTGTTCTCCAAAGGACAGAAACCATGCCTACTACCTACTACCTACCTCTTTCCTCCACCCCACTTTTCTCCCTCTGTATCAAGAACATTTTACATATAGTACACGGTAAATAAATATTTGTTGACTGACCCTTTTCAGTTACCCTGCCCTTCATGACCTGCTGTATCAGTAGGCCCGTATCAGTCCTTCTAAATAGACTCTCTCCTGGCATAATTTTCAGGGAGCACGGATTCCAATTTTGCCCCAATAAAAATCATTAATGTATAGCACTTCCGATTCCAATTTTGCCCCAATACAAATCATAATTAATGTATAGCACTTCCTTGCTTACAGCAGTAGCCTGTAAAGTCAATGGAATGGATATTGTTATTACTACCCCTATTTCTTACTCAGAAAGTTTGAGCGATTTGTCCAAGGCCACAAAGCTAGGGTATGGCAAAACTGAAAACTGAACTCAGATCTACTGCTTGCAAAGCTCATGCTCTTGGCCTCACATAATAAAACCTCTCTCCATATTTGACTGTTAATGAACATTGGTCCCTCTGTGAAGTAATATTATCATTAAATTTTAGATCCTTGCCTAAGAAAAAGATGGTGGTGTTCTTAAACTTCTTTAGTGTTTTCAGAGGCATGAAAGAAACATACATGATATGCAAGTGCTCAACGAAATGTTCCAGGTGAGAACCTTGTGTAAATTATTTCCTTGCGACCCAGAATGAAAGCTGGGCTTACAGTGGAAAGGTAAAAGTATCTTTTCCACTATATCTTAATTAATTGCAACCCGAAGCAGCCCTCTTAGAAATGGTTCCCCCACTATACTCCTGACCTTCTTTGGTGATTTTCTACCCACACCCCTCAAGACTCAGGGGCTTCTGCTCCAAGGCCTTGGCTCTGGCTCCTGGGGATTCTTCCCCTGCAGTCACCCTCCATGAATTAGGGTCCCTCCAGCAAAGGGCACAACTCTTTAACCACAGGGAATCATAAGTGATCCTGATTAGAACAGATGCTAAGAGGTGCTAGCACTACATGGTCCTCTAGCACCCCAGCAGCCTCCTCAGCTACATATCTCATCTGCTGACAGTTCAGCAGACATTCTTCAGATTTAGGGAAGATATGAAACCACAGATGGTTCGCAGGCAACCCAAAGCAGAGCCATGTTTCTCAGCTACCTCGGTCACTGAGTAAGCAACAGCTTGTCTGTCTAGGGTGTTGGTCTACCTGTTGTCCCAGTAAAAAACAAAACAAAAAAAACCCTGGAAGCCACATAAATCTTGACTTAGCTGTTACCCCAGATTCTGTGGGTATAGTTGCTTAAACTCATTTCTTCCTTGCCCCACCTTGGACACTTGGGCACTAAAGTCAACTTTGCTGAGCTGCCTCCATATTTGTTCAATATACAATATACATTATTGAGAACTACTTGCTAGGCCCTGGGGGATAAAAAGGTGGGGTAAAGAGTCTTCTCACATTTTTCTCAACCCAGTTTCCACCACAAGCCCCACTTTCTCACAACCAACAAGACTAGAATCCATAACAAGCCCCAAGTTGTACAGGAACTAGTCCTATTCCCTATCTTGTTGATTTCTGAGACAAACATTAGCATAAACATGAGCACAGCAATGGCTTGCTTATGCTCTAATTACTCTGGGCCAAAAGCAGGAGTTATATCTCAACTTAAATGTTATTTTGGCACACTCACATGGAACCCCAGGTACAATATGCCTTCATCTTTACCCACATCACTTGGTGAAGCCCTCTCTCATGCAGCTGTAACCGCTAGTTTTCCCACAACCACCATTCTGTCTCAAACACTGAGTTCAAACACTGCTCCTCCAAAGATCTTAACCTTGAGACTTAGACATTGTCCCTTACTCCTCAACAGCACCTCTTCCCCTCCCTAGCTGCTCTTTAGCCTAACATCAACTCAGCCAAATGAAATAAACAAATATTTACAGAGTGAGGAAGGGGGGAAAGGTGGGGCAGAGACAGCTGTGATTATTGACCCATCATGCCCCAGCTTCCTCTCGCTCAGAGTGTCTTTGGGAACAAGCTCAAAATGGCAGTAAGAAGATAAATTCTAGTTTCTTGTGCTCTCCTAAAGACCGGCAGTGAGCAATTCAGATTTCAAATTTTAAAAACCATTTATAATAGCATCCAAAAAAACAAATACCAGGTATAATCTAACTAAACATGAACAGGATCTACATCTAGAAAACTAAACAATACCAATGAAAGACATAAAAGGCCTAGATAAATGGGAAGAGAGTCTGGGTTAGAAGGTCAGGATATGGGGCACCTGGGTGGCTCAGTCGGTTAAGCGTCTGCCTTCAGCTCAGGTCATGATCTCAGGGTCCTGGGATTGAGCCCTGCATCGGGCTCCCTGCTCAGTGGGAAGCCTGCTTCTCCCTCTCCCACTCCCCCTGCTTGTGCTCTCTCTCTTTCAAATAAATAAATAAAATCTTTAAAAAAAAAAAAAAAAGAAGGTCAGGATATGAAGGTCAATCACTTGCCTATATGCCAGCAATAAACAACTGGAATCTGAAATTTTGAAAAAGATACCATTTAAAAGTCTTGTTTCTTAGAGTCACGCATTCAGGTGATTAGCAATTTCAACTTGACTACGTCCTTTCGTCAGAAATCCTGGGGTTCTTGAGATCTTCCGTGTAGTGGCCCAGACAGCATCTTCAGCTTACAGTCCAAGCTGTCCTGCAATTCTAACCATCGCTGGATTCCTCTGAGGCACGGTTTGTTGAGTCCTTTTTTTTTTTCCTCCAAGCCTCTTTTATTTAGGCAGCCACACTTTCCCTGGAGGTTTCCATTCCTCGTTTTCAACCCTTCCCGCCTCTCCTGCTTCCAGCTGGTTACTGAGCTTTGGTCTGCCGATTCCAAAGGCATCTCCAACCTCCAGCAAATCATGCTGCCTGTGTCCTGTTTCCCAGCTATTGTCTGGTTTCTCTGTTCTTCGCTCCTCTTTACCTCCAGCTCCTCCCATGTTCTTCCCCAGGGTACAGGTCAGTCTTTCAAGAGTGTACTTACCACATTAAATCGTTTTCTCCGAAACAGATATTTGCATATGCAAACCCCACATTTGCCATATGGTTTTCCCTACTTCCCACCCAGAGCAACTCTCAATTTCATATATATTTTGGGGAAATGAAGTTTTCCCCAGATGGTCTCTCCAAAGCAAGGTCAGGGCTTGTGCATTCTTTCAAAGGTTCTGGGCAGGAGTTAGAATGACTCGTGTTTTCTTGGTCCCATCAGCAGCTGTGTCAGCAGTGCACCTGCGAATGGGACATAACCTGACTCTTTCTTAGCTAACAACACACCAGAATTTGAGGGAGATGTTGAGCCATAAACTCTATCCCCAGGGAAGGGCAAGAAACCTGCCCAATTGCTCAAACAATTCCAAACCAAATCCCCTAAGAATTCTTCCATGGGGAGAGAAAAGAGCATGAATATTAGAAAGGCGCTGAACCAGGTGTGCCGAAAAAGGTTCTTAGTCATTCTTAGCTCTAGAAGGGGATGGGGCAGCCCCACATCTCTACTGGGAACCATTATTTCCCCTTTTAAATCAGGAAAGGAAAAAAAACAACAACATAGCCCCAAATAGAGAATGTTTTCTTTTGTAACTGGAAGCAAACATCGCTGATGGCTTTAGCAGCTGCCTGCCAACATGGCCTGAGAAGCAGGCAAGCTCAAACATTTTTTTGAGATCAACACATGTACAGACATACAGTATATTAGGTCAAATTATAAATCCAGGAATAAAAGAACAAATAAACAACTTTCAGCTTTCTCTAGCTTCTGCATCCAACACCAGCCAAACTAGACTCCGAAGCAGAAAAATCTAGATTCCAAGAAGGCAGGTCTCCCAGGAGTTCAAGGCAAACCTCCCTCTGGTAGGAAAAGAAGGTGCCGTTGTAGATTAACTGGCTGACGGCTGACCAGGTCCAGGCCGACCACGCTGCCTAGCCCAGGTTTCCTTGTGTCAGCCAGCAGACTCTGAGGATGTGTGGCAGGCTAACTGTAGGCCTGCCATTGACTTGATCTTTGACCCCAGTAAATCATTTAATATGCCATGTGCCTTTGCCCATATGTTAATGTTTGGTGTAATTCAGATGAGAATTCCATCAAGTATAGGTGTGCACCCATTAAGGCTAAGTCTTTCCCTTTAGAGTTTCTAGAAGGAACCTTCTGGAAGGCTGCATTGCAGAGAGCCAAGGTATCTGGACTAACCAAACTGAAATGCCTACAGGTGGTGAGATGGCATTGCTTTAATTATGGCTGAAAAGCAGAAGAATAAATTGGTTCTTTGGTTATCAAAACTGACACAAGACTGTGTGATAGTTTTGCCTTAGGGCAAGAAATCCACCAGAGTATAGTAGGTATGAGAATACTGAATTATTTTTCTGATCCCACCACTATACTAATCAGATGACCTTGAGCAAATCACTTAGGCCAAGGTTGTTCAGACATCAGCTGGTCATGAAATCAATGAAATAAATAGGAACGACACATTTTTTTATGAAGTCAAGTTGAAAAGAATACAAAAATATCAGTGCTTAGTCCATAATAACTATAAGCTCTATTGTATGTGTGTGTGGATGTGTGTTTCCTGGGGTCATGATGGACAATAAATTTCTTACATGAGTAACAAACAAAAATGTTTTCCAGTCCACAACCTAGAACATCGGGTTTTGACTTCCCCATCTACTGAGTGGAAATAATTCCTTTTAGACATATACGTGAATAAGTATACATGCATGTTCATATACATATACGTAATATGATGAGCACCACGGTGTGTCAGGCACAAAGGTTTATGACCTATACAGGCACAGCAAGGGCCTGTCTTCATGGAGCCTTGGCTAGTAGGGGATCCAGTCATACAATAATTACATAATTCTTTAACTACCATTGTGATAAGGCCTGCAAGAGACTTATAAGGTATGAAGAGAGCATGTAACACAGGTTCTTTTTTTTTTTTTTAAGATTTTATTTATTAGACAGAGAGAGATGCACAGCAAGAGAGGGAACACAAGGAGGGGGAGGGGGAGAGGGAGAAACAGGCTTCCCACGGAGCAGGGAGCCTGATGCGGGGCTCGATCCCAGGACCCTGGGATCCTGACCTGAGCCGAAGGCAGACGCTTAACGACTGAGCCACCCAGGCACCCCAAGAGCATGTAACACGGGTTCTTAACCTGGGCTGTAAGACCACGGCCAGCCTCCTTAAGGAAGTAACAAAGGAAGCATAGAGTGATGTAGGCAAAGAAGTGGAGGCAGAAAGACCAGCTAGTGTGAGAAGACCCTCCAGAAGGAGCAACGGTGTCAGTCCTTCCTCAAAGACTTCTGCAAGGACCAAAGGAGAACACAGTGGAAACACTTGGTAAACTGTAGTATTATTCAAATAATAGGGTGTATTATTATTTAAAACAATGAATATAAACATGACCTAAAGATGAGCTTGGTTTCCTTTATGCATCCATTCAGTGACTAGTTCAGCACTGCTCAGTGCCAGACACTGTTCTAGGTTCTGAGGATACAGCACTAAGTAAGTCAGGACCACTGCCCTGGAAAGTTTCCCTTTCGGAGAGAGAGACAGACAATAAACACATAAACAGACAGTGTCAAGAGTGGTACAGTGGGCAGAGGAATTGAGAACAATGAAGGCAGGGGAGGTGTTTTAGACAGGAAAGCAGGGCTCTCTGAGAGGGCGACAGCGAGATCTGAATAAAATGAGATCTGTCACTTTCTGATGATGTGACCTTGGAATATATCACCTAACATTTCAAGACTCAGTTTTACTCAATCTGGTAAATAAGGCTACTTATGCCCATCTCATAGGACTTCCTTGAGGATTAAACGAGATAAGGAATGCAAGGCCTCCAGGAGTGCTAGCATGAATAGCACTTAACATTTGCTCAATTACTGAATGTCTGCTGATCAGTTATTCAAGGTACTAGGAATATGTTTAGAATGATACACGGGTGCCTAGGCGGCGCAGTCAGTTGAGCATCTGGCTCTTGGTTTCAGCCTAGGTCATGATCTCAGGATCATGGGATAGAGCTCTGCATCAGGCTCACCCTCAGCAGGGAGTCAGCTTGAGATTCTCTCCCTCTGCCTCTCCTCCCACAAACACACTCTCTCTTTCTCACTCTCTCTAATAAATAAATCTTAAAAAAAAAAAAAAAGAATAGAGAATGACAACAAGGAACAAGCAGGCCTACTATTTTCAGACCAGGCTGCACAAATCCTTCAAAAGGAGTCATTACTATGTTCAACTCTGTCAACTGGGTCCTCCCGGAAGTGAGTACTGAGACACAGTGAGGCATGCAAGCTGACTGGGGTAGGGGGCGGTAACACCTGGGAAAGATAAAAGAGGGGAGAAGCCAGATTGGGCAAGGAAAGGGTCTGGAGGAAAGACTGCTGGTTAAGAGGAGTCCTTCACAGGCAGAAATGGCCAGGCCCCAGCACTCCCACCATGCTCAGGCAACCCCACCATGCTTAGCATGGGGTGCCTATGAAGAGCACGGGTTTGGCTGAAAAGGGCAGCCACATGGTGAGTTCTTCCTTGAAGGGAGATGGGAGCAGTGTGCAGCCAGAGCCCCACAAACTCCCAGCCTCACACTGGGAATCCTGTCTACTTTTTGCTGTCAAAGCAACAGTGTTTCCTTGGGAGAGGAAAATGTGATTTACTCTGACTTGGGGAAGCTGCACAAAGGAAAAGCATTCTGACTGCCAGAGAATCCTAGTCCTGATTTTATGATATTCTGTATCTATTAGGACGTCTTTGGCCACATGTAACAGAAAACCCAATTCAAAATGGCTTGAACAATAAAGAACATTTGTAATCTCCTATAAGAAGTCTGGAGGAAAAAAGAAGACCTACAAATGGCCAACAGACACGAAAAAATGCTCAACATCACTCAGCATCAGGGAAATACAAATCAAAACCACAATGAGATACCACCTCACATAGGTCAGAATGACTAAAATTAACAAGTCAGGAAATGACAGATGTTGGCGGGGATGCGGAGCAAGGGGAACCCTCCTACACTGTTGGTGGGAATGCAAGCTCGTGCAGCCACTCTGAAAAACAGTATGGAGGTTCCTCAAAAAGTTGAAAATAGAGCTACCCTACAACCCAGCAATTGCACTACTGGGTATTTACCCCAAAGATACAAATGTAGTGATTCAGAGTGGGACCTCACCCCAATGTTTATGGCAGCAATGTCCATAATAGCCAAACTATGGAAACAGTCCAGATGTCCATCAACAAATGAATGGATAAAGAAGATGTGGTACAGGGGCGCCTGGGTGGCTCAGTCGGTTAAGCATCTGCCTTCAGGTCAGATCATGATCCCAGGGTCCTGGGATCGAGCCCCGCATCGGGCTCCCTGCTCCGCAGGAAGCCTACTTCTCCCTCTCCCATTCCCCCTGCTTGTGTTCCCTCTCTTGCTGTGTCTCTCTCTGTCAAATAGGTAAGTAAAATCTTTAAAAAAAAAAAAAATGAAAGCTTGCCATTGGCAATGATGTGGATGGAACTAGAGGGTATTATGCTAAGCAAAATATGTCAATCAAAGAAAGACAATTATCATATGATCTCACTCATATGTGGAATTTAAGAAACAAAATAGGGATCATAGGGGAAGGGAGTGAAAAATACAACAAGACAAAATCAGAGAGGGAGACAAATCATGAGACTCTTAATCATAGGAAACAAACTTAGGGTTGCTAGTGGGGAGGGGGGGTTGGGAGGATGGGGTAACTGGGTGATGGACATTAAGGAGGGCACGTGATGTAATGAGCACTGGGTATTAAGTAAGACTGATGAATCACTGAACTCTACCTCTGAAACTGGTAACACAGTATAAGTTAATTAAATTTTTTTTAAAAAGTAATTGTAGGGGTGCCTGGGTGGCTCAGTCATTAAGCTTTCAGCTCAGGTCACCAGGATCCCAGGGTCCTCGGATGGAGCCTTGCATCGGGCTTATTGCTCCGCGGGAAGCCTGCTTCTCCCTCTCCCACTCCCCCTGCTTGTATTCCCTCTCTCGCTGTCTCTCTGTCAAATAAATAAATAAAATCTTAAAAAAATAAAAAGTAAATGTAAAAAAACCCAAATTAACAATTATAAAAAACAAAAACCCGTTTATAATATTTCTGAGACAAATACAAATTTATATATTGACTAGGAAAAAAAAAGTCTGGAGGAAGGAGGGCCCAGGTTTGTTTAATTTATAATTCAATGATGTCATCATTGTGTCATCATTGTGTCACTGTGTCATGACTTGTTTTTCAATTCTGACATCCTCATAATATCAACATAGACTCCATTAGCACCCTCCATGGTTCAAGACTGCTGCTACAGTTCTAGGACTCTCTTCTGGACAAGAGAAGACCTAGCAGAAGACAGGCCCTATCTTCCTGTGCACTCTTTTTATCAATGTAAAAACTTTTCTGGGGCGCCTGGGTGGCTCAGTCGTTAAGCATCTGCCTTTGGCTCAGGTCAGGATCCCAGGGTCCTGGGATCGAGCCCCGCATCGGGCTCCCTGCTCCGCGGGAAGCCTGCTTCTCCCTCTCACACTCCCCCTGCTTGTGGTCCCTCTCTGCTGTGTCTCCCTCTATCAAATAAATAAAATCTTTAAAAAAAAACTTTTCTCAGAACCCCTCCAGCAGACTTGCCCTCATGTCCCATCAGCCAGAATCTCATCACATACCCACCAGTACACAAGTCACCAGTAAGACCAATGGGATGGTCATGACTGGTGGGCCTGCACACCTGGGATGATGAGGTTAAGAAAATCCTTCTACTTTTATCTTTAATATGTGACTTTATATAAATATATATGTATACATACACATATACACATATATATTAGCTATATTAAAAGATAATTCCCATACTAATTTATTTTTTTGAACTGAAAAAAATTGTCAATCAAGTTTTTTAAAATTGTGGTAGAATACAAATAACAGAAAACTGACCATGTTTAGGAGCGCCTGAGTGGCTCAGTCAGCTGGGCATCCGACTCTTGATTTCGACTCAGGTCACGATCTCAGTCATAAGATCGAGAGCCCCACATCGGGCTCCATGCTCAATGCAGAGTCTGCTTGTGTTTCTCTCCCGCATGCTCTCTCTCTCTCAAATAAATAAACAAAAATTTTTTATGAAGATTTTATTTATTTGACAGAGAGAGTTATAGCGATAGAGGGAACACAGCAGAGGGAATGGGAGAGGGAGAAGCAGGCTTCCTGCTGAGCAGGGAGCCCGATGCGGGGCTCGATCCCAGGACCCTGGGATCATGACCTGAGCTGAAGGCAGATGCTTAACGACTGAGCCACCCAGGTGCCCCAAATAAAGTATTTTTTAAAAAATTGACCATCTTCACCATTTTTTCTTTTTTTTTTTTTTAAGATTTTTTATTTATTTATTTGATAGAGAAAGACAGCTAGAGAGGGAACACAAGCAGGGGGAGTGGGAGAGGGAGAAGCAGGCTTCCTGCTGAGCTGGGAGCCTGATGCGGGGCTCGATCCCAGGACCCTGGGAACATGACCTGAGCCAAAGGCAGATGTTTAACGACTGAGCCACCCAGGCGCCCCTTCACAATTTTCAAATGTCAGTGGCATTAAGTACATCCACTTTGTTGTATATACCACCATCCATCCAGAGAACTCTTTTCATCTTATAAAACTGAAACTCTGTACCTATTAATCCATAACTCCCCATTCTTCTTTCTCCCAACTCCTGGTAACCACCATTCTACTTTCTGTCTCTATGTATTTGACTACTCTAGATATTTCATGTAAGTGGAATCATGCAATATTTGTCCTTCTGTGTCTGGCTTGTTTCACTCAACATAATGTCCTCAAGGTTCATCCATATTGCAGTATGTGTCAGAATTTCCTTCCTTTTTAAGGCTAACCATATCCCCCCTGAATGTATATGTCAAATTTTACTTACCCATCATCCATCAGTACACTTAGGTTCTTCCACCTTTCAGCTATTGCAAATAATGCTGCTATGAACACGGGTGTATAAATACCTCTTTGAGACCCTACTTTCAATTCTGACAGGCATATATCCAGAAGGGGAATTTCTGGGTCTAATATTTTTTATTTTTTGAGGAACTGCCGTGCTGTTTTCCAAAGCAGCTGCACCATTTACATTCCCACCCATGGTACACAAGGGTTCCAACTTCTTCACATCCCTGGTTTAGGGGTTTTTTGGTGTTTTTATATAGTAGCCATCCTAATTGGTATGAAGTAGTATCCCATTGTGGTTTTGATTTGCTTTTCCTTAACAAATAGTGATGTTGAGCATCTTCCACACGTTTATTGGTCATTTGTATACCTTTGGAAAGATGTCTATTCAAGTCCTTTCCCCAGTTTTTTTATTAGGCCATTTTTTGTTGTTGTTGAGTTGTAGAAGTTCTTTATATATTTTAGATATTAATTCCTTATCAGATATATGATTTGCAAATATTTACCAGTCTGTGACCTTTTTTAAAGTTAAAAGCTGGGGCGCCTGGGTGGCTCAGTTGGTCAAGTGACTGCCTTCGGCTCAGGTCATGATCCTGGAGTCCCAGGATCGAGTCCCGCATCGGGCTCCCTGCTCGGCAGGGAGTCTGCTTCTCCCTCTGACCCTCCCCCTCTCATGCTCTCTCTCTCTCTCTCATTCTCGCTTTCAAATAAATAAATAAATAAATCTTTAAAAAAAAAAAAAGTTAAAAGCTTAGGGGTGCCTGGGTGGCTCAGCTGTTAAGCGTCTGCCTTCGGCTCAGGTCATGTTCCCAGGGTCCTGGGATCGAGCCCCGCATCGGGCTTCCTGCTCAGCAGGAAGCCTGCTTCTCCCTCTCCCACTCCCCCTGCTTGTGTTCCCTCTCTCACTGTGTCTCTCTCTGTCAAATAAATAAAATCTTTAAAAAAAAAAAAAATAAAGTTGAAAGTTCAGGCTACAGAGCCTACTGCTTAGATTCAGATCCTAGTTGTGCCACTTACTAGTCTCGGGGGAAGGGTGAACCACCACACAAAATCCAGGGTCTGCCAACAGGAAAGAAAGGGAGAATGGCAGTTAAGGATCAACCAACAGAGTTCATGACACAGCAGTAGATGTCAAAGGCAGGTAGGTATGGATGGGGCTTGTTTCAGTTTTCCAATCAAGAAGGATAAGTGTCAAGTCATAACAGAAGATATTTCATTGAGTGCTGACTATGCCAAGTCCACACACCAAGTCCTTTACATACATTATCTCATTTCATTTATTCATTCAACAAGTATCTGATGAAAGCCTAATATGAACCAGTCACTGCTGAGCTAAAAACAAAATAAAACAAGAAATCAGACACTGCACCTGCCCTCAAGGAATTTACAGACTGGCCAAAGAATTGAACAACTTACAATGATGCCTAGTGTTATAAAGGATAGGTCCACAGGCCTAGGGAAAGTGACCTGGTCAGGTAGGTCAGGGAAGACTTCTCTGGAAATGGAGCGTGAGCTGAGGTAAGAAATAGATGTTCCAGGGGCGCCTGGCTGGCTCAGATGGTTAAGCATCTGCCTTCGGCTCAGGTCATGATCCTAGGGTCCTGGGATCAAGTCCCGCATCGGGCTCCCTGCTAGGTGGGGAGCCTGCTTCTCCCTCTGCCTCTGCCTCTCTCTCTCTCTCTGACTCTCATGAATAAATAAATAAAACATTTAAAAAATAAAAAATAATAAAATTTAAAAAAATAAAATTAAAAAAAAAAAAGAAATAGATGTTCCAGACCCATTAGCCCCGTGAGGTAGGTATTATTATTATTCCAACTGGAATGTTAAACTCTGGGATTATCGGGCCTTTTCTATCTTGTCCACCAATATCTCTCTGTTGCTCAGAACAGTGCCTGAGACAAAACAGCTCTCAGTAAACATTTGTTGAATAAATGTATCTTCATCTTATAGATGAAGAATTGAATCTCAGAGAGGTTGTAAGTAACTTAACCAAGGTTACAGTGCTAATAAGTGCCAGAGTTGGGTTTGATGCCAGGCAGTAAGCTCTGTAGCTTTCGCTTTTAACCTTTTAAAAAGTCATGTTAAAAAAAAAAAAAAAAAGAAGAAGTAAAAAGACTTCCTTAAACCCATCAATCCAGGCCTGTAGAAGTAGTAAGTATTCTCCTCCTTGGCCTCCAAAGGCATTTATTTCAACTCACTAGTAGGGCCCGTTGTAACTACACTGTATCATAGTGGCTTTAACATGACTCTCTTCCTCCTTTCCTCCCAGTAACAGTAAACCCTGAGCTATTTAAGAGACTGTATCAAAATGTATGCATAGTGCAAGACTTAAGAATGCAGGCTCCGAGCGGAGTTCAGACAGACCTGAGGATGGAAGCCTGGTTCTGCCGATTACCAGTTACTTTAGGTTCTTTACTCAACCTTTCTAAGCTTCTGTTTCTTAATCTATAAAATGGAGTTAATAATAGAAACCACACCTCGCAATGTGGTTCTAAGAATTAACTGAGATAAGGCCTGTAAAGCACTTACAATAGTGCTGGGTACAAAGTATTAAAATAAAAGTTTGCAAAATACTCTATACTGGAAAAAAAATAAAACCAACATCAACACCTATCCCACACTCAACTGGAAGAAAAATTATATGGTGTTTTTCCTCTAGGGCAGGGATGGGCCGCCTTCAGCTCCTCGGCTTTTCTTCACTCCAAATGCAGTACCAGCAGCACCACCCTGAGCCACAGCCTCTTGAGGAAGGAAGGGATTGGCCAGTAAGGGGGTGACCCAAGAGGGTCCCAGAATCCCCAAGTTACTTTCTCCTCCCTAGTCCTGAAGGCTTCGTGCTGCTTCTGCTCAGGCCTTGCCAATCCTCCACCTCTTCCTTTCTGTTTTCCCATCCCTCCCTCCCCACTTCAAACCCTGGGAAAAAAAATGAAGAAAAGCACACCAACCAAGAAGCCTTTTCACTTCATTGTGTTTTCCAGCTAGACCTGAACAGACAGCGATCAATTCAGCGCTCTCTCACCCTCCCTCCTCTCTCCTTCTCTCTTCTCTTGTCCTCTTTGTGTTCTTTTTCTCTCAGACTGTGTCTTCAGGCTTAGGAAAAAGCAGTTACCTCCCAGCAGCATGAGGATACAAGAAGCCTCAGTTGTCAGTAGCAAACACAACATGATTATAACAGGTCCCCGTTGCCCTCAGTGCTTAGAAAGGCAGAGAAGCAGGGGATCCCGCGTGGATTCTCTGAGAAACTCCTCGGTTGAACACTTCTGTCCCAACCCAGGCTCAGCTGCAACGAGTCACACAGAAAACCTCAATCTCCCACTTCCTCTGGCCAAGAACCTTCTGAAGTCCACACCATCCCCAGACATGGAGTTTTCATTCCAAGTATGAGTAAACCTGGCCAGTTGGACTTGGAATCAACGAGGATGAAGAAAGAATACACCTTTTCCATTTTCAAAGCAGCCTAGTGGGATTTTGTTTTTTTCCAACAGGGTAACTCCAAATTGGCAGGACTTTCAAAGCTACAAATTTCCATGTCCCCAGCCCTCACTGAAGAAAAATTTCCTGGTTAGGTTGGCGTGTGTGGAGGTTTGGGGTGTGCAAGTGAGAAACGTTTAACAAACAGTTAAACCTGAGCTATGAATCAAATTAGTCTAAACAAGATTCTCCCCATCCCCATGCTGTACTAGTTACCCTCCTTAATTCCTATCTCAATCATATATTCAAAAATAACTACTATTTATCAAGCGCCCAGTAAGTACCAGGAACTGAACTGTTTTATTTACTTATATTGACTCATTTTATCTTCACAACTATGCAAGATAGGAGTTATACTGTCTCCTCTCTGAAGAAAAGACAAGTGATTTCCCCAAAGTCATGCAGTTAATAAGTGGCAGAACCAGAGTTCAAATCTCATCCCCAGCACAATAACATGGATGAATCTCAAAATCACTCTGCAGAAGTGAAAGAAGCCGGACAAAAAGAGGTACTTATAGGGCTCCTGGGTGGCTCAGTCGGTTAAGGATCCAACTCTTGATCTCAGCTCAGGTCTTAATCTCAGGGTTGTGAGTTCAAGCCCTATATTGGGCTCCAGGCCAGGTGTGGAGCCTACTTTAAAAAAAAAAAAAAAGAGGGGGCGCCTGGGTGGCTCAGTCGTTAAGCGTCTGCCTTCGGCTCAGGTCGTGATCCCGGGGTCCTGGGATCGAGCCCCGCGTCGGGCTCCCTGCTCCGCAGGAAGCCTGCTTCTCCCTCTCACACTCCCCTTGCTTGTGTTCCCTCTCTCGCTGCCTCTCTCTCTGTCAAATAAATAAATAAAATCTTTAAAAAAAAAGAGAGAGAGTATTTACTGTATGGATCCATGTACATAAAATTATAGAAAACACAAACCAATCTATGGTAAGAGAAAGCAGATCAGTGGTTGCCTGGGGATAGGGTGTAGGGAAAGATGAATTACAAAGAGGAGTAAGGTTGTTTTGTACTTTTGCAAATCTGTCTTATTTCTGGCTTCATAGATGACATGACTCTCATATTTGCTTCTTCATTCAGTCTGTTGCAATAAATACAACAATCTGAATGCAATGAATGAAGCTTTTCCAGAAGCTTCATATTCTGTAGCTTCTGGAAAATTCCACTATGTATTTGTGAGAGATTGAGAGTGAAAAAGGCAAACAACATCTTAATATTATTATAATAATAGTTTGGCCTTGCAGAACTGTGAAAGGATCTTAGGAACTCACAGAGGTCCCCAGACCATACTTTGAAAACTGCTGATGTAAAGTGCTCAGAACTGGGGCGCCTGGGTGGCTCAGCTGATTGAGCATCTGACTTGATTTCAGCTCCAGTACTAATCTTGGGTCGTGGGATCAATCTCCAAGTCAGGCTCTGCACTCAGCGGGGAGTTTGCTTGAGATTCTCTCTCTCCCTCTGCCTCTACCCCTCCCCTGGCTTGCTCTCTCTCTCTTTCTCTCTCAAATAAATAAATCTTAAAAAAAAATCAAAGTGTTTAGAACCAAAAGCTATTTATTCCAGTTCTAATGCTACCACATCCATTATTTTACCTCTCCTACCCAAGACCTTGTGAAATCCTGAGAAACAGAGGAAGAAACTGGGGCACAGAGAAGCCATCAAATGGAAGGCTGTACTGATAACTCTCCTTCAAAGTTCTTTCCACCCCTGTGAATCTGTGGCATGGGATATTTTTCTTTTAAACAAAATCAAGAGAACCAAAGGCTCAGCAGGACCTAGATGCACAGGATGGAGGGACTAAAGCACAACAATGGAAATATCAGAGTTTCCTTGTGATGCCCTCATAGAAAGAGGAACAACTGTCTCCTCTCGCGGCCTTGCTCTGGTTCACCCCATAGTGGATGTCACAGGAAGAACCTGGGGCTCTGAAGAAATTTCAGACAGATCTGAGCTCTTACCTGTTCCCTAAACAATGTCTTCCCAGGTCGAACCCAGCTCTGGTCTAAACCCTCAATCCAGATAAAAACTTTGCCCTGGCATGGGGCAGCAAACAGAGGGCATTAAGCTTAGGAGTCAATCAGTAAGAGTGTGAATACTGTTCCTCCTTCTGATAGGTTATACAATCTTGAGTACCTTACAGAACTTTTCTGAACCTCAGCTTCCTCATTTGTAGAAGGGAAATCATCTTATCTTTCTGACAGGATTACTGTGCAGATTTAGTGAGATAACAATACATGGACAAATCCCAGCAGAGTACCAGGCACCTAACAGAGACTCACTCTTAGTAATCGTTACATTTTCACAGAAAAGCAAAGGGCAAGATGGAAATACCCAGATTCTAGCATCAGATAGGCCTGGGTTCGAGTCCTAACAACACTGGCTTTGGGCAAGTCATTTCATCCACCTTGCAGAGTTATTGTGAGGGGTGACTGAAATAATGTCTATAAATTGCCTGGCATCAAGCCCATGCCCTCACTCTTATTATTATTGCGCATATGCAGCTGTGGCTACAGGATCACTAACTCCCAGGAAGAACCTCTCACCCTCAGGGGCAGCCTCTACGTGGTCCAGCCCTTGGTATCCTTGTTGACAGCTTAGGATAGCTGGCTCTCCGTCAGGCCTGATAGGCCTTTCCAAAGGAGTTAGCCCAGTCCCCGCTTGCCGTTTCTCTTCTCCCAAATATACCAACAGGGGATGTTGCACAGAGGCCATAAAATGATAGAGTTAACAACAGGGGAATTGTTCCCAAATCAGAGGGAGAACAGACACTGCATGTAAAAAGCACCCCACACCGGGGAGAGGCTGTACAAGGGCTCTGGAGTCAGACTCGGATTTAAATCCTGGCACTACTACTTAGTTAGTAACTCTAAGACCTAGGGCAAATTGCTCAGTTTCTCACCTGTAATTGAGAATAATGGTAGCTAAGTGTAAAGAGCACTTAGCATAGTCCACATAGAAAATATCAATAAACTTTATCTACCATCACTACTTCCTTCTATTACTGTTACAGCAGGATTCCAACGTTTTAACAATACATATGTAGCTCACATTCCCACCTAGACACTAAGATAGGGAGTGGCAGCATGGCACTAGAAGAAATTGCCTGTTTCCACTTTTATGTACCTTCGAGTTTCTTTAGCAAGCACCAGTGACTAGAATAACATGGAAAACTTAGAAGTTTTTTAATAAACTCACCCCGAGCTCACCCACAGCAGTACTGATTCCTCGCCTACGAGGACCGGGCCACGTGACTGGGGCGCGCCTGCGCAGAGACAGGCAGTGGCGCTAGGGAAACCCGTCTGAGAGGCCCAGCCAATCAGAAGGCACTCGGGTGAGCTGCGTCTCTCTGTTGCCCGGAGGCCCCTGGGCCCAGAGGGCCACGTGACCTGAAGTGGCGCGGGTGCCAGCAATGCTTGCACCGAGTGGCTCTCGCTTGAGGAGGGGCCGGAAGAGAGGTGGGAAAGTGGGAAGGGATCGCGAGAGGAGCACATCTGGGGAAAGGGTGGGAGAAGAGCAAAGATGGGGAGACAGCGTAAGGGCGCCCCCTCCCCCGAAGTAGAGAGAAAGAATGAGTGTTGGGGCACGGGAGGCACCAAGATGAGGAGAAGGTGTGAAGGAAAGATCGCAGAGGTGACTGGTGCTTCTGGGACCTGTGCACAAGCGTCTCCTACTCTCCAGTGCGGGTTGGAAAAAAGACAAGGCTCACTCTATGCCACTTTATAACCTTTAATACTGTAAGGGAGGCTGAGGAACCTAGCTCATAGTTCCGCTGACCTTAAGTGATGTAGCGGAATTTCATTCTTGGGTCTGACTCCTGGATCCTTGGGTGTGTCCTGTGGGATGAGCCCAAGGACGCCCCAGCTCCACCTACTTATGTGGGACACCCTGAGAGAAAAGACAGGGAAGAGGTAAAGTGATGACAGTGCAGGGAGGCAAGGGAAGGAGGAAGCTGATGTGGAAAAGGAGAGAAGAGTTTCTGAATAGGAGGAAGATCAAAGGAGAAGAGACTAAAAAGGGAGGGAGCGAGAGGAGGAAAGGGAAGAGTTAAGGGGGAGCAATAGGAAAGAAGAAATCAGGAGAGGAGAAGGAAAGATGGAGCCATGGCCCAGCATGGGCTTAAACCGGAGAAGGTGGAGAGAGGATAATAGTGGGAACTTCAAAGAGTCAGAATCACCTGGATTATAATCCAGGTCCCCTGGGTAGCTCAGTAGGTTGGGCACCAGACTCTTGATTTGGCTCAGATCATGATCTCATGGGTCATGGAATCCAGCCCAGCTGGGCTCCACGCTCAGCGGGAATCTACTTGAAGATTCTCTGCCTCTGCCCCTCCCCCTACTCTCTCTCCCTTTCTCTCTCTAAAATAAATAAATCTTTAAAAAAAAAGGATCACCTGGAGCATAATCCTAAAAGCTGAAAGAACAAGGGTTGGAGTTTAGTAGGTATTTGTGGTTTGTTTTGTCTTGCTGTGAAAACGTGGAGCATGGCTAAGCAGCTCAGCAAGAGAGTCTGATGGAGGCAAGTTGGAACTTGCCTTCTAACCTGTGCTGTGGGGATCTCTAAGCTGAGGCTGGGTTGCCATGTTCAGTTTATTGGTGCACCGAATGGGCTCACCCAGTATACTATTCTAGAGTCATCAACAGTTTGATCCAAAGGTTTCCCTTTGGGCCATGTTGTGGTTTGTGGGGTTTTGGGGGTTTTTTTAAGATGTATTTCGTTACAAAGGTAATGATTTTAAAAAGTCTTTATCTCCTTTTATCCTCTATAAAATCTAAACAGGTCTTCTGTTTGATCTTAAACATTGTAGACTAAGAAGGGCAGATTTTTCTTTACCTTCTTGGGTTTTTGTTGGGGCCCTGGGGTTCAGTCTCTTGAAAGAAGGTCTTAGAGGAAGAGAGCATAGCACAAAGGAAGGAGCAATGGAATATTACTCAGCAATAAAAAAGAATGAAGTAGTGTTACACACTCCAACAAGGATGAACCTTGAAAACATGCTAAGAGAAGCCAGTCACAAAATACTATATATTGTATGATTCCATTTGTATAAAATGACCAGCAAAATTCAGAGAGACAGAAAATAGATCCGTGGTTGCCAGGCCTGGGAGACTTGGGGGATGAGGGTGACTGTTAAAGGTAATGGAGTTTCTTTTTAGGGAGATGAAATGTTCTAAAATTGATTGTAGTGATGATGTACAACTCAGAATATACTGAAAACCATTGAATTGTACATTTTAGATGGATGAATTGTATAGAATGTGAATTGCATCTGAATAAAGTTGTGAAAGAAGGAAAGGGGGGCGAGGGAGGGAGGGAGGAAAGGAAGCAAGTGAGGGAGGGAAGGAAGGAAGGAGTGAGCAAAGAAGCAGAGGTGAGAAAGATTGTATCTAATTTAAGGGGCCTAGAATGGATCCATGTGGCTGGCATTTAAGGAAGTTTTTTGGGGTTTTTTTGGTTTTTAAGATTTTATTTATTTATTTGACAGAAAGAGACACAGCGAGCAAGGGAACACAAGCAGGGAGAGTGGGAGAGGGAGAAACAGGCTTCCCGTGGAGCAGGGAGCCTGATGCTGGGCTCGATGTGGGGCTCAATCCCAGGACCCCAGGATCATGACCTGAGCCGAAGGCAGAGGCTTAACGACTGAGCCACCCAGGTGCCCCTAAGGAAGTAGGTAAGAGTGAAACTAAGGCCAAAGAATGCAGGACCTAGAACTTCATGTCAGAGTTTGAATTTGATTGACAGCCCCGAGTTGTCAAATATAGTAGCCTCTAGCCATATGTGGTTACCAAGTGCTCAAAATGTGGCTAGTCCAATTTGAGGTGTTCTGTAGGCACAAAACACACACCAGATTTTGAAATTTTAGTATAAAAAAAAGAATGTAAAATTTCATTAATTTTTGTATTGATTGTGTGTTGAAATGATATTTTTCTCTATCATGTTAAATAAAATATATTGTTAGTCTTACTTTTTAAAATAACTTTTTAAAGTTATTTTATTTTTTAACATGGCTACTAGAAAGTTTTAAATTACGTATGCGACTCCCATTATATTTCTATTGGACAGAGCTGTTAGAGATTAGTGGGAAGCCATTGAGAATTCTTGAGTCAGCACAGGGATTGGCAAATGTTTTCTGTAAAAGGCCAGATGGTAAATATTTTAGGACTTGAGGGCCATACAATCTCTGTTGCAACTACTCAACTCTGCTGTTGTTGTATGAAAGCAGCTATGGACAATGCACAAACAAATAATCAAAGATGCATTCTAATACAACTTTATTTACGGATCCTGAAATTTGAATTCCACATAATTTTCACATGTCATGAAATATTCTTTTTATTTTTTCTCTGAGCATTTAAAAATGTAAAAAATATTCTTAGTTTGTGGTCCCTACAAAATCAGGCAGTGAAAGAGATTTGGCCCATCGGCCATAGTTTGACAACTACCCTGAGTTAAAGAATTAAGCTAGAGTCTCTGAAAATCTCATGCAACCACCAGCAGCACTGGTACTCTCCCCACACACAAGCACACGGTGCTTGGAAAATTCCTTCTCTACAAGCCGCATGGATTCACGTAACATTTGATCTGGAAGGGACAGTAGGGATCATATGCTCCCACCTTCTTATGTTACATTTGAGGAAACTGAGTCTCAAAGAGGTAAATTCACATAAACAAGGTCATGTTGCAGTGAAGAGGTTCCAAATAATAGGAGTAATTGCAAGACTATCAGGGAAGAGCTGACAAAAAAGGAAAGGTCTAAGGTCAGACTGTGTACCTAGGCCCCACTCAGGGACTTTAAATTCTAGCTCATTCTTCCATCCATTCATTGGTTCTTCCAATCATCACTTATTTCTTGAGACCGCCTGGGTGCCAGGCCCCACGTGAGGCTTTGAGGAACCAGACATTAACTGACCTTGAGGAGCTCAGTATAGAAAAAAGATATTTTAAAACATATATACTGGGGGTGGGGGAGGGACGGATTTCTTGGAAGGAGACTAAAAAGGCCCAAGCAATGATCAGAAGGACAAGTAGGAATTAGCCAAGTAAAGGGGAGGGTGGGAAGAATATTTTATATGCAAAGACCTAGAACAGAGTGCCCAAAATATTTAGGGAACCATAAGCAGATCACAGGCATGGAACATTTTTAAGTAGGAGGTGGAAGGGCGCCTGGGTGGCTCAGTCAGTTAGGCGTCTACCTTCCTCTCAGGTCATGATCCCAGGGTCCTGGGACCGAGCTCCATATCAGGATCCCTGCTTGGCAGGGAGTCTGCTTCTCCTTCTGCCCCTCCTCCCCCCGCCCACCAGTTTGTGCTCTCTCTCTCTCTCAAAAATAAATAAATAAAATCTTAAAAAAAAAAAAAAGTAGGAGGTGGAAGTGGGAAAGGCGAGCCTGGATGTCAGTGGGACCTAGAATATGAAGATCCTCTGTTTAAAGTTAAGACATTGATCTTGATCACATTAGGTGGTGAGGAGACATGGAGAGGTTTTAAACAGCAAGGTAAGACAGATTGAGTTTTAGAAAAATCACATTGGCAGTTTGCCAGGCAGAGCGGAGAGAGGATCCCATGTGGAAGGAATGGCCCGAGCAAAGGCCTGGATGAATGCGAGACCCAGTAACAGCGAGTGATCTGGTGCGACTCAAGCAAGCAGTGCCTGACAAGGAGCGAGGAGATAAACCTAGGAAAGAACTGTGTACAGATGGGAGAAGGTCTTCAAGTCCCGGCTGAGGAGTTTGGATTTGATTCTTCAGGTACAGATATTGGTCAGAACCCCATGGGAGTAAGTGGGAAGGTAGAACACAGACTTAAGGTCAAGTTTTCCTAGCTCTGCCATGTATTAGTTAAACCTCCATCTCCTCAGAGGTACAACGGAGATGATAAAATGACGAGGGTTAAGCAACATAACATGTAAAAAGTGCTTATCACTTTTTAAGAGCCTGACACAATGAGCACTCAAAATATCAGCCCTAAACCCCCCACGGAATGCATCACATCAAAGGGCTCTCAGTTCCTACCTGAGGGAGGAGACTCTGCTAGGAGAACACTCTGGGGCCAGATGCCCCTGACCTCTTATTTTTAAACTCGAGCTAACTTCCCATTGTTTATGTGGAAAACCATTGTGAGACCACGACTACCCACATTTTGGGGTAGTTCTCTCTAGGAAGCTCAGAGGAACTCCTGTACCCACCTCTGGTGTTATGGGTACCTTTCTCTGGGGCCCAGAAAGCCAGCAGTTTAATTTGAGAGTGCTGGGCCTCCTCCCCAGGACCCTGTGACAACCTTTGCATTCACAGAGCACTGATTATCTGTTAATTTCATATTCATTTTAACATGGTCTCTATGTACAGAATAGTTTATATATATCATGTGTGAGAAAGGAAAAATATTTTATGTAGATGTTTATAAAGGCATAGAATAGCTCGTAAGACCCTGGTCACTGGTCTTCTCCAGGATGGGGAATGGTGTGCATGGAGACAGAGGTTGTGGGGAGACTTACTTTCTACTCCTTTGTACCTTCTGAGGAACCAGGTATATGTATTATCTATTTAAACAAATCCAATAAAAAATTCAAATCCAATAAATTTTTAAAATTCAGAGGTATACCAGGTCCACTGTTGGCTTAGCCTCCAGTTTCACTTTCCACTGCCTTGCTCTGTAGTCCAAAGCAGGAACAGTGAATGAGAGGGTGACGGTCTTGGTTTCCATCCCCCACTGCAGGGGTTCGAACCCTTCTGTGACCCAGACCTCCCAGCTGGGGAACGGGGAGAGTGGCCTTTTCCACATTCCCCACAGGGGTAGCACTGAGAACTAGCTATCTGTTGGTAAAGGATTTCAGGATCTGGGAATGAAAGAGAATATATTAACACAAAATACTCCTGCTTTTTAACCCCACATAGTTCTAGGGAAATCTAATATAAAGGCTTCAGATCCACTTACAGTTGCTGCACTGAAGACGAATGTTAATTAGTGACATTGACAATTGTCATTTTCTTTGTAAAACTACTTGATGACTGGGAGCTGCAGGAATCTTGCTATATGAGCCTTCTTTCTTTGAACAACAAAGTCTCAGTCTGACCTACCTGCAACAGACAGGAAACCTGCCCACCTCAATTACAGGTCTCAGCTGAGAGGCAGTGTTTGGTGTCCACGCTGTCTATCTAGACAGCATTTGCCTAACCAGGTCCAGTGACTGTGGCTTATCTTTTAATGAGGTTCTCCATTCCTTCTCTCTCCAGTGCTCTCATCTAGAGTGAGATGCACAGAAGGCATTTAATAAATGATGGCTGAACTAATGGCTGGCTGACTTCAGGAGGGCCCCCCTTTTATAGATAGGGAAATAGAGCCACACGGAAATACACTGCCTTGCCTGAGTTCCATTATATAAGGAATCACTGGTGTAGGCGAGAGTCCCAGTTCAACCCCTAAAGCTTGTCTCTTCCATTCTCTGAACAGAGAATGCCTGAGAAGCTCTTGCATGTCCCTCTCCAAAGTCAGGGAAATAGGAGAAGCCACTGCACAACAAGTCCTGAGTCTAGACAACCCGAGGAAATGGTGAAGACACCGTCCTTCCCCAGATCTGTTTCCCCATCTGTAAAATAACAGTGCGGGTAGGATAATCTCTCAGGTCCCTCTGCATTCCCTCTGGTCTGGGCACACAGCCCTGCGTCCACCAACCACCTTTGACCGCCTCTTCCTCCAGGTTGTGTTTCTTTAATTCTTTGAGCTTCCCAAGAGTTTCAAGGGGGCGCTGTGAAGCCGGCTACGGCAGCCAGCGGGCTCTTCCCTCCTTGAGCTGCCTGAGTGCTCGGTCTCCCTGCTGGTAACCAAGCCCTTGTCTGCCTTTCGAGCAACCCAGCCCTTTCTTATTGTTGCTGTCTGTTTCCATTTGCTCCTTTTATTCTCCAGGTTTTCCTTGACTCTGATGTTTTTCCCCCTGCTGCACAACAAGCCCTTCTGATCTCTGTGAAAGGCAAACCCGTGTCATTCTTCCAAATCATCATTGTATGACATGTTTTTATATCAGCCGGACAAAGGAGCTATTTGATCAGGGGGTATGGTGTGTGATTGTAAGAAATTCAGCTAGTCGGTGGCAACCATTGTTCCCCAAGCGGCTCCCTGACCCCATTCTGTTCCAGGAAAAACTCCCTGAGAGTGGCCTCTATTCATGGAGTACCACCAGTCCCCAGCCGCGCTCCAGGAGCATGCTCAATTCCTAGCCGTGTCACCGATAGCTGCCCACGGCCATCCTTTAACTCTTTCATCAGCATTAGGTTTCCAACCCCACAGCTGTTATCACGGCCGCTCGCTCAGGGGGTTAGAAGATATAGGCATGCTCTCTGCTCTCCCTCTTATCTCGGAGAAATTCAACCTTCCTTTGAAATGGTCATTTGGAAATTACCCGTCTGCTGCTTTCAGCGCAGCAGGCCTGGCTCGCATGCCCTGCTCTCCTCAGTTTTCCCCTGAGGACAGCCTCCCTGGTTCTGCCAACTCACAGCCCTTGCTGCTCGGTGGCCTGCCTCCTGCTAGGTAGACCAGTGGCCCCTCGTGATGGTTTCTGATCGGCACCTCAGGTGGAACTACAGGGCCCCTCACCCTGACCCCCGAGTCTTGGGCAGATTGCGAATCAGTCTCCCAAATATGAGGAAATACTTCCACACACTAACAAATATTACTTGCTTAGCCTTCCCTTGCTTTCCTTCCAGGACACACGGGGCCCCTACGTGTGTAGGACCCTGTGTTGGGTAGTGCAGAAGAGACAGAATCGTATTAAAATTGGCCCTTGGCCCCAGTAACTCAATGCTGTAGAGGAAGTGAGACCGTAGACATGTATCCGCAGGAACATCCATAACATTTCCTCATCATTAACCCTGTGCCATTAAAAGAGTGTGAGAGATTCCCAAACTAGTTGGGCCTAACTGCCTAGCACACAAACTACCCAAATGATTGGGACAGTTCTGTGAGCTATATATTCTTTTCAAAAGGTCCAGCCTGCCCTGAGTGTGTGGATCTTAGCATTATACATCTACATAACAGCCCCGAAAACCCACTAGAAGATTCTGGGAAATGTCTTAAAACCTAATAGTGTTGGGGTTTTCCTTACTGTCACTGTGCTCATTTTGCAGAGACGAGAAATGGGGGGACTGAGTCGATACCACGCAAAGCCAGTGGCTGAGCAAGCTCTCAAATCTAGAGTCTATTGTTCATTGCTCCCCTGATTCATTTTTTTTTAAGATTTTATTTGTTTGTTTGATAGAGAGAGACAGCGAGAGAGGGAACACAAGTTGGGAGAGTGGGAGAGGGAGAAGCAGGCTTCCCGCTGAGCAGGGAGCCCGACGTGGCACTTGATCCCAGGACTCTGGGATCATGACCTGAGCCAAAGGCAGATGCTTAATGACTGAGCCACCCAGGTGCCCCACCTGGTTCATTTTTATTTCACTAAGTTCTGCTTTTGTCCAAAAAGCTGGCTATAGATTAGACTGTGGTCATTTCTCTGTAACTACTATCAGGGAGTCAAGGACCTCAAAGCCAATAAAAATGCCAACTCAAGAGTCTAACATCCTAAATGAGGTTGTGGCTCTCTTTTATCCCCCATCAGGGTTTCTTTGCCTTAAGTCAAAGAACGGCTCCTCCAGCAAGAGAATCTTAGCCAGACTCCTCCACCACCTCAGTTCCTCTTTGACCCCAGGGGAGCATCCACAATGCAACAGCTACAATATCAACAGCTATATGTATAGTGGCCAAATAATTTATCGTCCAAGTACTAATTCATGTTACAACATGGATGCACCTTGAAAACATTATGCTAAGTAAAATAAGCTGACACAAAAGGCCACATATTATATGAATCCAAACATATGAAATGTCCAGAATAGGTAAATCCATGGGGACAGAAAGGAGATTAGTAGTTTCCAGGGTCTGGGAGGGGAGGGGATGGAGAGTGACTGTTAACAGGGCATGATAAAAATGTTCTGGAATTAGACAGTGACAATGATATACTGAAAACCACTGAATTGTACAATTTAAAGGGGAAAAGTTTGTGCTATGTGAATCTCAACGAAAAAGAAAAAAGAAAAGATGGGGGGAAATGCCACTTAAAAAAGAAAGTTTGTCGGGGCGCCTGGGTGGCTCAGTCGTTAAGCATCTGCCTTCGGCTCGGGTCATGATCCCAGGGTCCTGGGATCAAGCCCCGCATCAGGCTCCTCACTCTGCGGGAAGCCTGCTTCTCCCTCTCCCACTCCCCCTGCTTGTGTTCCCTCTCTCGCTGTGTCTCTCTCTGTCAAATAAATAAATAAAATCTTTTTAAAAAAAAAGAAAGTTTGTCATCCAAGCCAGGATCAGGACACCCTTGAAGTATTAATAATTACTCTGGGAAATATGTATAAATGAGGACGTATGGCCTAGAGTCTACCCAGGCAAGGATTCTGTGGCCACTAGTGGTCCCAGGGACCATGTGGATTGGTGTTCCTAGCTCCTAAATCCCCCAAGCCATTTGAGATTCTATTTCTTCTTGAATGTAACTCCTATTTATTTATTTATTTATTTATTTATTTATTT
>NC_138374.1:24474210-24546435 GCF_054177405.1 Leptonychotes weddellii | reverse complement strand
GGATCACGACCTGAGCTGAAGGCAGACGCTTAACGACTGAGCCACCCAGGCGCCCCATGTAACTCCTCTTTTGTAATGAACTTTAAAAGTTTACTCTGCGGGGCGCCTGGGTGTCTCAGTCTTAAGCATCTGCCTTTGGCTCAGGTCATGATCCCGGGGTCCTGGGATCGAGCCCCGCATCGGGCTCCCTGCTCAGTGGGGAAGCCTGCTTCTCCCTCTCCCACTCCCCCTGCTTGTGTTTCCTCTCTCGCGGTCTCTCTCTCTGTCAAAAAATAAATGAAATCTTTAAAATAAATAAATAAATGATAAAAGTTTACTCTGTGACATTGAACCTCTTCTTACTCACCTGGGATTTATCCATTCATCCATTCATTCACTAATCCGACGAGGTACCTACTGTGCCAGGCAGTCAGCATAGGGGCTGAGGAACAGAGACGAAGAAGTCAAGTTTCCTTCACTCCAGTTCACTGGCTACCGAGCAGGTTGCCGAGGAAGTGCATTTGAGACAGAAGAATGTTTTGGGTACCGGGAGGCCCGAAGAAGAGGAGTTAGTCCTTCCTGAAGCTTGGGATTTTCTAGATGCCCACCCACAGCTTGACTTTCCAGAGGGACTGCGATGGCCCCACTCGAGGAAAAAGGAATGCCTTCTTTGTCTTTGGTTTTCTCTCCCATTCCCCATGGTTCCTGCTGGTAAACGGCCTCTCATGTCCAGCATGGGACACCAGCACCAATAGCTCTAGAGCTTCTTTCCCAGGGGGGACCTGTACTCCAACTCCGACTCCCATTCTCTGGATGTCATCTGGATCTTTCCTCCCTAAGTGCATTGTGTTCTTGCCCATTTTTCTGCACACTCATGAAGGCTTATAAGGTTAAACCCCTTGACCAAGGTCACACAGCTGGTTAGTAACAAAAGCCAGGCTAGAACCCAGATTCAGTCCTCGAAGTGAAGTCCTTTTGAGCTTCCATTGAGGGGTTTTATTTTTCTAACAAAGTGCCTATAACCTGAAGAGGGAAACCCCAGTCAATCCTAAATCGGTTTTTTGTTTTGTTTTGTTTTCTAATTTTTTGCTTTAGCTGTCAGCCTAGGCCATCCCAGGGATAGTGGGAGCAGTCATAACTAAATGATTAGTGACCGCCCCGCCCCCCCGAGGGCGCATGTCAAGGTCTCTCTGAGCACAGACTTCAGGCTAGAGCTTCTGATCCCTTACAGCCACCTGTGTAACCCTGGTCCCTATGCCACGCAGCTCAGAACCCTCATGCCAGTGGCGTTTCTAAGTAGACAGGAGGAGCAATGGGATCCGGTCCCCCCCCCATACAGTAGAAGTTCACACTTGGAGGAGTCAGAGGCGGAAAAGCTTGGAAGTTAAGAACTTGGGTTTTAAAGGCCGGCAGCTCTGGATTTAAATCCTGGCTGCGTAACTGGAGGGAAAATGTTCCTTCACTTTTCCAAACCTCAGTTTCTCCAATCGTAAAATGAGAATAACCACTTATTTAGGGGATAAAATCCTCCTAGGGATAACAAGCTACTAGAGTATCATCGTCATAAGGGTAAAATGAGATGAGACGTATGAAGGACTTAGCATAGTCCACGGTAGATAGTAAGCACTTAATAAATGCTAGCTATTGTTTTTATTTTCCTTTCTAAAACTGCTTCTGGTGTTTGAAGGATCCCAGACTCTAGAGATGGTTGGTCATGTCTGCAGCCCTCTTATTTGCCCCATAATGGCAAGACCAAGCACTAAGCCAGCAGATGGGACTTCATTCATTCATTCACCAAAATTAATGAAGCACCTGCTATATTCCAAGACCACATGAAGAATTATAGTTCTCAATAAATTGTCGTAACTCGGTGTTATAAACAGAATAATGTATGAGACCACACCACAGAGGATTGCCTGGGAGACACAATGGGGAGGAGACAATTTAGATTTTGAAAGGGGGGTAGAGGTTCGTCTAGGTAGAGGGAACAGTACATGAAAAGACAAATGCATGGAAGAGCACGGAGTTTTTGGGAAACAGTAAAAAGATCTGTATCACTAGAATCTCCCACAAAAGTGGAAGGAGAGAAGCTGGGAAAGTTGTGGCCAGATTGTGAAGGGCCTCATGTTGAGGAATTTGAATTTTATCCAGTGGGCATGGGGAAAGAGTGGAGATTTTTTAGCATGCAGGTGACTTGAAAAAGTCCTTGGCTTTGTTTAGAAATTTTTGTTCTGGCTACTCTGTAGTGGAAAGAGTACAAATGAGTCCCAATCTTTGGGGCAGGGCAGTAGATCCCGACCCACCAGAAAGGAGAGGTCAGATTCCTCTCCACTCTGCTATGAGCTTTCAGTTCAGCCAAATTTCACACAGGTTGTGAGGGACTTGCAAAGACTGTGGAATTTTTTCTTTAACAAAACAGGGCTGAGGTGAGTTCCTCTCAGAGTTCTTGTTGTCGGTAGCATTCAAAACCAGTATTGACCTTGGAGTCTAGACACCGGAATTTTACCTCTAACGCCTAATGAACGGGCTGTGTGACCTTGGGCCGGTAGGTCTCTGTTCCTCAGTGCTTCCTCCCTTCCACCAGGTGGGAACTCTGCCCTCCTAGAAATTCCCTAGCGCCAAGCTGGTACCTGTCTTAGGTCACCTTTTCCGTGACATTCTGCTCTGCATTATTAGTCATCAGCGTGCTTTGCAGAGTGGAAAGTCTAGAGTCCTCAGATCCAGCTTCTAGTCCTGGCTCAGCCACTTGCCAGCTGTGTGGTTTAGAGACATTATTTCACCCTGCTGAACCCAAAGGTCCTCCTCTGCAAATCTGGAATATTGATGCTTAACACACAGAGTTATTAGGTCAACAGAAGGAATAATTGAAATAAAGTATATAAACACAGTGCCTGAAACATAAAGCGCTCACTAAAGAATATTTATGTGAACTTACTACAGACACACACACACAAGCGCTCACACACACATAGACACACACACTGCACGCTTGATACCTAAGCATTTAACTTAAATCATTTATGAGTATGGGCTCAGTATCAATATTGATATTGCATTTATGCCTTGATTTTCTTATCTTTAAAAGGTAATGATACTATCTGACTCATCTGCACTGAATAGTTGGAATAAAATTGAAAAGCACACCCATTTGTAATTGCCTACTTGACATCCAGCCATCATTTGTATATACAGTTTCTCTTACTAGAGTGTGAACTCCCCGGGGATAGGAACAAAACCACGGCTCTCTCTGCAGATGAGAAGTGGAGTGGAGCCTAGGGCTTAGTGCACCGCAGCAGAGAGAAGCATTTCTAAGCCCCACATTCCACATGGAGCCCGTTCCCAAGCCGGGAGGCACCCTCCTGGCCAGCCCCGCTATCCATTCTCAAAGTCGCCACCTTCTGCTGCCTGCCCAGGCTCACTCACGGGCATCACAAAAGTGGACTTCTGGGGGCGCCTGAGTGGCTCAGTCTGTTAAGCATCTGGCTTCCGCTCAGGTCATGATCCCAGGGGCCTAGGATCAAGCTCCTCATTGGGTTCCCTGCCCAGCGGGGAGTCTGCTTCTCCTCTGCCCCTCACCCCACTTGTGCTCCCTCTCCCTCTCTCTCAAATGTATAAATAAAATTTTTTTTTTTTTTTTAGATTTTATTTATTTATTTGAGAGAGAGCACATGAGAGGGGTTATGGTCAGAGGGAGAAGCAGACTCCCTGCCGAACAGGGAGTCCGACGAGGGACTCGATCCCAGGACTCCAGGATCATGACCTGAGCCGAAGGCAGTTGCTTAACCAACTGAGCCACCCAGGCGCCCTATAAATAAAATCTTAAAAAAAAAAAAAAAGACTTCTTAGCCTAAGCCCAGTCACTAACGGCAGCCACAATCCAGGCCTTGAGATGCCCAGATGTTGAGGAATTGAGCAGGGACCAGCGAGGGTCTCTCTCTACCTGTGGGGTAGAACCAGCCCTTGGTGCCCTCTGTGCTGGCCCAGGGGACAGTCGTCAGGGAAGCCTGAGCTCGGGAGGCTGCAGGAGAAAGGCTCGTCAGCAAGACCGCAGCCTCTGGCTCCGCTCCTGGCCTTTAGCGTGGCAAATGTACTCCTTCTCAGAGTCCAAAGCTGCCTGCCACTCGGCAGTACCACAGGGAGTCCCACACCTAGACAACAGCTGGGTTCCTGGGACCCAGTCCAACTGCCTTCCCTTTGCCCCGGTCGGCCTCATTCCCAGGATCCTCAGAAACGGAGCGTTTTGCTGGATTGGGACTCACAGCAGCGTTCAGAACCACACAGGGCAAACCAGGAGTAGCTCAGCTAAGCGCCTTATTTATGTGGAAGATCTGGGGGCTCAGCCACTGGAGGGCATGGAGCTGCTCTGCAGGTGGGAGCAGAAGTTTCCCTGTTGGCTCCCAGAATACCTGAAAGGCCTTAGCCCTCTGAGGTGCCTTCTAACCTACATCGGAATCCCTAGAGGCAGGCCGGGAGGGGTGGAGGAGAATCCACCCAGCCTGCTGCGGGGCTTCTTCCTCAGGGCTGCCCAGGCAAAGGGGGAAAATAACTCCTCCAACAAGAACAATAGCATTTAGTGAGTGTTTCCTCTGTGCCCAGCACTTTCTAAGTACTTTCCATGTGTGGGGCGCCTGGGTGGCTCGGATGGTTAACCCAGATGGCTCGGGTCGTGTTCCCACTCTCTCCCCTGCTCATGCTCTCTCTCTCTGTATCTCTGTGTCTCAAGTGAATAAATAAAATCAAAAAAAAATAAAAAATAAGTACATGTGTTATCTTTGGCCCCCCCACTTCTAACTAGGCACTATAATGAATCCTATTTTACAAATGAGGACACCTCACCCCAGAGAAGGGAGTCGCTTTCACATGGCCACAGGACCCAAGCTAGAGAAAGGACCACTCACAGCACTTCCTTTGTGTCATACCATGACATGAAGGGGAAGAGAGAGTTCATTTTACAGGGCGGGGGGCCGGGGGGGAGAGAAACTCTTTTTTTTTTTTAAGATTTTATTTATTTATTTGACAGAGAGAGACATACATTGAGAGAGGGAACACAAGCAGGAGGAGTGGGAGAGGGAGAAGCAGGCTTCCCGCGGAGCAGGGAGCCCGATGCGGGGCTCGATCCCAGGACCCTGGGACCCTGGGATCATGACCTGAGCCGAAGGCAGACGCTTAACGACTGAGCCACCCAGGCGCCCCAGAGAGAATCTTAAGCAGGCTCCATGCTCGATCCCATGACCCTGCGTTCAGACCTGAGCCGAAATCAAGAGTCGGGCATTCAACCAACTGAGCCACCCAGCTGCCCTGAGAGAGTTTATTTAAAAAAAAAACAAACAAACAACTGAGGTTCTTGGGCTCTAATGAGGGAGTTTAAGACTGAAGAGTGTGGTGTGGCAGAAGTTGCTTTAGCACTTCCGAGTCCAAAAGCCCTTGGTTCAGATCCGAGGTCAACCACTGAATAGCTCTATCTCTGGGGGCAGATTACTTACAGCGTTTAGCCTCCGTTTCCCCATCTGTAAAATGGGGCTAGTAGTGCCCAACTTGCAGGGCTGTCCTGAGGGTCAGAAATAACACGGGCAGCACGCCTTGACAAATGGGCGCTTGACAAATGGGAACTGTGGCCGTGACCCTCTCTCCCCTCCCTTGGGTGAGCTGGCGGCCCGTCACTGACGGGTCCAGCAGCCCCACTGGAGTAAGTGGAAGCAGCTGGGAGGGGGTTGGGGGGGAGAGGGGAAGGGGCGGCAGCTTGAGTGACTGCAGGCCAGCCCCGAGGGCCTCACGGGGAATATTGGCCCTAGCCGCAGGTGCACCAATTACTCTGCCCTCGAAAAGCCTGGGCGTGCACTCCCCCCGCACCGTTTCCCACTCGGCTCAGCCCCGACCTCTGGTCCTGCAGAAGGCAGTGGCGGCCCCACAGCACCAGTCCACTGGCTGGTCGTTTGTCTTCAGGTTTCATGGCCTCCCTGAGGCTCCCAGTGCTTTGCAAGCTTTCCCTCCCTTCCCCAGCCACTTCCCAGTTAGCCTGGGAGCCTCTCAGTGGCAGCTCAGGTTTCATTCCTGGGAGCTTTGTTCCGAATGGAAGTTTCTGGTTGGGATAATCCCTGGGTGTGAGTGGTCAGTGCAGGAAGAGACGGGAGCCTCTCAGACGCTGCGGGAACAGCCCCGCTGGTCCAGGTGCTCTGAGGAGGGAGCGGGCTCAGCTGCTCCTCCTGGAGGCACCTTCCCGGCCGCGGCGGGGCCAAGGGGGCGGCCCCGGACAGAAGGCCTGGAGCCCACCCGGCCCTTCCTCCCTGGAGGGTCCTTGCCAGCATCTTCCCCCTGAATGCCCCAGAGAACCCTAAAGAGCTCGGACCCTCCATCTCCTTCACCACCTGCCCCAGCTGAAATGTCAGGCGTGAAGGAAGAAACTGAGGGGACGCCAATCCCTCAGCTGACTGAAGCAAATATTGTATACGTCTCTTCTATGAAATAGACTTCTGACCAGGTTTTCCTCAGGAAATTAGGTTCTGCTGCTAATTTGTTGTTGTTGTTGTTGAAAACAAATACCCTGGTTCAAACCTTTTACCTTCTCGATGAGGAAATTAAGGTTCAGGAAAGATGAATTTCCCTGAGGATTTCACAGCTGCTCCTCTTGACTCATCTTCTCTGGGATCCCTTTCACGATCCAGCCAAGCGGAGTGCGTGGTGCTAACGCATATCTTGCCCACGCCATTAGTCTGTGAACCCCAATGCAAGGGGTGCAGCCTGAAGGCCAGGACCTTGCTTTGTCTACCCCTTTATCTCCAGCAACTCCACCTCCGGTGTGCCCTGAACCGAGTCGGGGCTGAGCTGAGCTGAGCTGAGCTGAGCCAAATTCCACCAGGAGCAGCCCGGGGTCCCCGCTCCCACCGGGCTGCCTCTTAGCCAGCATGGCCTCAACTCTGAGCCATGTGCCCTCCTCCCCGGGACCCCTCTCTCCTCGCACAACCCCTGCTCCTCAGCTGTCTCAGCCTTTTCCACACCTCATCAGAAATGACCGGCCAGCTCTGGCCGTCTGCATTGGAAGGGAAGCTCTGGGAGTCGGGGGTCTATCTGATTTGCTCACTGTTGCCTCTTAATACTTGCTTTAATGTCCGGCACAGAGGAGGTGTCCGGTAGGCTTGGCATGTGTCAGTTCAAGGCCCTGGGGAAAGGAAAAGCTTGCCATTGGCTGGGAAGAAAGGTAGAAAGCCTTGAATGCTGATCCTCCATGTTCTCTTCACTCCTCTCTCCTCCCATTCTTCCAGCTCGGAGCAGTGAGGTGGCTTGCAGTTTACACATGTAGGGAGCTCCAGAGCCAGGATGCAAGGTTAGTTCTGTCTGACTCCGAAGCCCCGACTCCTGACGTCACACGGAGCCCCGGCTGATCTCCGGGGGCTGCTGTAGCCATTTTTCAAAATCCCTGATTTGCTTAGGCCTGGCCAGGAGCGGGGGATGGGCAATCAGGGTCCCTTCTCTTCCCTCTCTCTACCTGCCCCACTGATGTGATGGAAGTGCCCCCACACAGAGGCACACCACCCAGGCCATTCCTTCTGTCCCTCACACAATCCCGCCTCACCAGGCTCCCCGGGGCAAAAATAACCATTCCAGACACCACTGAGTGCTTAGGCTCTGACCCTGTTCCCCTCCCTGCTCTCAGCACACACCTCTGGCTTCAGCCTTTTGGTCACAGCTCACCTTGTCTTCCAGCTGCCAGTCATGCCTCACTTAGGAGCACCCCTAGAAGCCACCTCTCCCTCCCTGGGCTGCTAACACCTCTCCCCAGGACCCTCCCACCCTCCCTTCTACAAGGGAGGATCAGGCCTGGCTTAATGGAAGTGGCTGGAACTTGAGCCCAAGGTGGGGAAGTCAGCCCAAACCCTCGGAAGCCAAAGACCCAGCATCCTACTGAGACGGCTCTCCTATCAGACCTGAGATCAGGCGGATCCTACATGGTGTATTACCCACAATGAATGTTTTATGAGTTTGTTCCTCATTACTGAGGGTTGCAGGAGGCAGGGAGGGGAGGGTGTCCAGAAAGCCCAGGGAGAGACTGGGCAGGACAATGAGGTGGGAGGGCGTGCAATGGCCCAGCATAGGTTGTGATGGGACAGGGGCATTTCTCTTGAAGAAAGATTTAGCAAGAGTTGGTGATGGTTGTCAAGTTGAAATGTTAAATGTCGCAGGTCCCCCTCAGAGCCCTGTGCCCTGCCTCCTCGAGGGCTTGCTATTCTGCCACTCCCAAGCCTCAGGCCCAGGCATTTTCTGGTTCTCTGGGCTCGAGGGAGTGGGAGCTGCAAACCATGAAGAGCTCTGTCCAGGCTTCTCCTTACCTCCTTACAGCAGTGTCCAGTTTGGGCCCCTTGTTCTGAGTAGCTCCAACCAGGCCACAAGCCAGGGCCCAGCTGATTCTTCATGACTGGGGCCTTCATCGCCCACTGCAAAGCTACAGACGTCGGTTGGTGTGGGCTAATGCCCTGACTCTCCCCTTCACCACGTCCTCCCTCCACCATCCACAACCTGGGAAGAAAGGGAGAAGAAATGCAGCTCCCAGACTGGTCCAGCAGCCTGAGCTCGTTTCCCAGAGAGAGGGGCTAAGGGGGGGGTGACAGGGGGTGCCTGGGTGGTTCAGTCGTTAAGCGTCTGCCTTCGGCTCAGGTCATGATCCCAGGGTCCTGGGATCGAGCCCCGCATCGGGCTCCCTGCTCCACGGGAAGCCTGCTTCTCCCTCTCCCACTCCTCCTGCTTGTGTTCCCTCTCTCGCTGTCTCTCTCTCTGTCAAAAAAAAAAAAAAAAATCTTAAGGGTAGGTGACAGGCTGCAGGACTGAGCCGGAGCCCTTCTCAGCATCTGCCAGCCAGTAGGAGGGGGTCACGCATGAGGGTCAGCTCTGGGGCCTGCCCAGATGGACAGTGAGCTCTTGAGGGTCAGCAAGAGACCCAGATGGGGAAGCAGGGCAACCAAAAGGACCTTACTGGCCCAACCCTCCACAGTTCCATGGGACGTGGGGATCCCCCAGAGTCCCTGCCAGCTCCCCATCTGTCTCGCTACTTACTCCTCATCTCTCCTCCACTCTCTGGCTCTTAATTCCCCTTCACTCTCTCCTTTGAAGTCCCCTGGTTACTATGGACATCCAGGGGTAGGGAAGGAAGCAGAATTTGAGGTGGTTCTGGTATATCCATCCCACCAGGCCCTGCTTAGATGCTCATTTGTCCAAGTTTTGGAAACAGACATTGCAGCTTGAGGAAATTGGGGATAAGCCTGTGTCGGACAGCCCTGGATCTCCTTTTAGTAAGATTGTGCATGTCTGGATGGGCTCCAGGGGTCACCCATGCCAGGACCACCCTCAAGTCTCCTTGACCTTCAGGCATTTCAAGGCTGACCCAACCCTGGATACAGAGAACGCCTGACCTGCATGTCCATTCAACAGCCTCCCAGTCTCCTCTCACTTTATCAGTTGATTGCTCCCACCAACGTTTACTGAAAACCCACGACATGCCAGGCACTGGTTCAGGCACTAGATATGCATCAGTGAGCAAGTCAAGTCCCTGCTCTCCTGGGGGTGGGAGTGGGACAGACAGACCAAAAGCAAGCAAATAAGAAACAAGATAATATCAGATAGGGATAAAGATAATAAAGAAATAAAGCAGAGGGGCGCCTGGGTGGCTCAGTTGGGTAAGCGACTGCCTTCGGCTCAGGTCATGATCCTGGAGTCCCGGGATCGAGTCCCGCATCGGGCTCCCTGCTCGGCGGGGAGTCTGCTTCTCCCTCTGACCCTCCCCCATCTCATGCTCTCTCTCTCTCTCAAATAAATAAATAAATAAATAAATCTAAAAAAAAAAAAAAGAAATAAAGCAGAGAGTTATAGCAGAGATCTACAGAATGAGCAGTCAGTCCTGCAAGTTCGAGAAGAACAGCATTGCAAGCAGAGGGAACATGTGCAAAGGCCCTGGGGCAGATGCCAGCCTGGTTTGAGAAGCTGGAAGGAGGTTTGACCCCAGTGGTTAAGTGGTTAAGCCCTAAGGTTAGATGGACAGCCGGGCCAGAGCAAGCCAGGGACCGTGTGGGCCACGGAAAGGAGTCTGAATTCAATTCTAGATAAGGTGGGAATGAAAAGATGAGATTTGTGTTTTGTAAATTCTGACTACTGAGCACAGAAAGGATTGTCGGGGGATACGAGAGGAATCAGGGAGCGCAGTTAGGAGCTGTTGCCATAAAGCCAGACACGAGCTGATGACGGCTTAGAGCAGGGTGAGGGTGGTGGAGAAGTCAAAGAGTAAGTGGACTGGAGTTGAGTTAGGCTCTGAAGGTAAAGGCAACACGATGAGAGGCCGGGAGAGGCTGAAAGAAGAGCTCAGGAGACTCCCAGGTCAAACCAACCCTACTTGTCGGCTACTTCCTTTTGGCCCTGGTGTTGGCTGGGGAGTAGGACACTGAAATCTTCGGGCCCAGAAATTGTTGTCTTGGTCCTATATCATCAGGATGCCACACTGTCTTGGTTTTCCTCCCACCTACCTCATGGGCCACACTTTCTCAGTCTCCTCCCCAGGCTCCCCCTCCGCCCTGACCTCTGCATGTTTGGAGTGCGCCAGGGCTCAGGCTTGGGGCTCCTCTCTTCTCTCGCTACGCTCACTCCCGAGGGAACCCATTCCATGTCCTGCTTTAAAAATCACCTGTGCGCCAAATACTCCCAAAGCTGTATCTTCAACACTAGACCCCTCCCCGGAATTCCAGACTCATGCACAACTGCTCACTCACCGTCTCCCCTTGCATATTTCTTTAGTCAGCTGAGATGTAATGTATCCAAAACTAAACTCCTACTCTTCCCCTCAAAATCTGCCCCTTCTGGAATCTTCTTTGTGTCAGCAAATGACCCCTCCGTCCTTTCAGTGGCTCAGGCCAAAACCCCTGGAGACCCCTCAACCCCTCTCTCTCATAGCCCATATTCAAATCCATCAGCAAATCTTGCCATCCCCGCTTGTAAAAACTGCCCCAAATCCCAATCTCTTCTCACTGCCTCCAATCCGCTATTATCTCTAGCCTAGATTACTGCAATAACTTCGTAACTGGTCTCCCTTGCCCTCCCCCCCCCCCCCCAGCTGCCTGTTCTCCACACAGCGGCCAAAGTAATCTTGTTAAAACTTCATTCAGAGCATGTCACTCTACTGCTCAAAGACCCCCGATGGTCTGCCATCTCATTCAGAATCAAAACTAAAGTCTTTTCAGTGGCCCTATGTGATCTGCCCTCCACCACCACCCCTTCTATTTCTCTGGCCTCACCTCAGCCTCTAGCCTTCTCCACGCCCCTCCCCCCCAACACACCCCTATCCTCCCTTCTTTGCTTCAACCTCACTGGCCTCCTTCCTCTTCCCCTAAATGCAGAAAGCTTTGCATTTGCTCTTCCCTCCACCTGGATGGCCCCTCCCCAGGTACCTGAAAGCCTCACCTTGGTCAGGTGCCTGCTTAAACATTAAGATTTGAGTGAAGCCTTCTTGGAGCACCCTATTTAAAATTGCTACAACCCTACCCTCCTTTTACACTCATTCCGTTCTCTGCATTTTTCCCAATGTGGTTCTCAGTGTCTGCCATACTATACACCATTTGCTCTGCACCCCCCTCCCCCCGCCCAGAATATGAGCTCCATGATGACAGGGCTTTTGTCTCATTTCCTGCTTGTCCCTCTACCCAGAATAGAGCCTGGCCCACGATAGGCACTCAATAAATATCAAATGAATGAATGGAATTAGGGAAAGACCTACAATCCTCAAGAGGCAGCCTTGGTCTGGAAATTAACACCTGATTTCTAGTACTAGCTAGAAATGTGTCTTCCGGGCGGGCCCTAGGCTGTCTAGCTATAGATGCTGAAGAACTCCTGAGGTCCTTCGCTGCAGCAGCATTCTAGAATGATGCTTGCGCACAGCCTCCCCTTCTGTCATTCGGCTAGGGTAGAAGGAAGGGTTGGACAGAACCTGGTGGAGTGAGAGGAGAGAGCCCTCACTCATTCTTTCTCATCAAGGCTTGGGTGGAGTCTTCGCTGGCCTTGAAATGGAAGACAAGGTTCTAGTTTGGAGTTGGCAGGGTTCTGGGAGGCCTGGGGGAGGGAGGGATGAGTGAGGGGGTCCAGCTCCACCCTCTGGGTGGGGACCAGCGGAGGCCTGGCCACTAGGCCTGCTTCCTCCTCATGGCGGGTCGGTCCCAGTGAAGGTCTCATGGGCAGTACTGCTAGAAGAAAAGGAGGGGGGATCAGGATGAGGTAAGCACTGAAGAGAAGGCCTTCTGTGTGGGTCCCCTGGGCCTGCAGGCAGGTCCTCAGGGAGTCCTGGGAGGTCAAGCCTGCCACAGGCCTCAGGTGGACCCCAGGGCCCTCACAGCCAGCGCCCACTCTAGGGCAGAGCGGCAGACCTTTTGGCTGAGAAGAGCCCAGTCTTCCTCCCTTTTCTGGGCCTTGCCACGGCTCCCTGCTTGTTTTCCCCGAAATAAATGGACTGAGCATATTGGGCCGGCAATAACCCCTTGAAATCAGTTGTTATCACAGTTAACAACCAGTTTGGCTTCAGTTCAGGCTGTTAACTATCAAACCACTAAGTGCCGGTAATGATTGATTCTTGGCCAGTTGCAGCTTGAGTGGGCTGTAAAACCCCATTAGCGAGGGCTCTATGGAGGCGGCAAGGCGAAGATAAACAAGGTGGTGGGTGCTCTAGCCCAGCCTGGCCCCACCGCTCTGGGCTCTGTTCGCATGGGTCCCCGGCCCGGGGTCCTGCCAGAAGTCAGCCCTTCCCAAAGCCCTGGGCAGCCTCGAGGACCCCCACCTCCCAGCCACCTCTCCGCTGCCCCCAGCCACCACCACCAGGCATCTCCCTCCTCTCTGTAAGGCAGGTCTGGCTCTGCGGACAGCCCACCGCTTCTCCCTCACGGCCACCACGGCACAGTTCCATCCACCACGCCAGAGAACTCAAGCGTCCCTGGCCCCGGGGGGCTGCAGGAATGGCTTTGGCCTAGCCAGTGACCAGCCGCCGCTCCGTGGCCAGGATCACAGGCAGGGAGAGCCTGACATTCCACCCCCACCCCAGACTCCCTCCTACCCTATGGCTTCCCCCAGGAATTGCTCTCAAACAAATGAAATGTGGGCAATTACTGGGCTGGGGGCTGGACAGGCGGCCGTGCAGATGAAAGCGTTTCCTGGACGGTCTCTTCATTTGCATGGCATCAGAAGCTGCTCAGAAGGTGTGACTTTTCCCACAGTGAGACCCGAGCTCCTTGCACAATAAAGCCAGGCTGCTCACCCAGAATTAATTAAAGGGGGAGGGGAGGGGATGGAGCAGAGGAGGAGGCACTAAGAGCTGGGGGAGCTGGAACAGAGATGTCTAGAGCCCCTCCCCACATCCCCGGTGTCTATGCGCCTGGGAGACACCTCCTCTCTCCAGAGCCCCTCACCCCCATAGCAAGCCAGAGGAGGTGGCATGGCCAGAGCCCAGGGTATCCCCAGCCTCTCTCCTCCAAGGCTTCCCCTTGAGTCATGGAGCTCCTGGTCCACCTGGATGGCCTGACCCTGGAACCTGCGGCTTCAGCTCTGAGAGGCCCACGTGGTTAGGAAGCCTTGGGGTGCCCCCCACTCCAAGGAAGTGCCGAGGAACAGAGGCCCAGAGGGAAGAGGTTTCTGGATTGGCCTGGTAGCTGCGCTGTCAAAAGAAGGCAGCAGAAACGGCCAGAATGGGAGGCCTCAGTTATAAAGACGGGGCCAGCTCTGCCCTCAGGAGACCTGCTGCCTCTGGGCTTGGGCTGTCCCTCGATGTGCTGTGATGCCTGGCTCTCCAGCCCACATCCAAACACACAGCTCTCTGCCCACCACAGGCCAGCCCTTGTGCCCACACCGTGACCTGCTCCATCATCGCCCTAGTGCGGCCTGGGCTTCCTTCCTCCACAGCAGGTCCGTCTTGGGCCAGTCCTTCTGACCCATGAGCTGTTGCTTCTCCTCCGGGGCCAGAATCTGAGTCCTGCTCTCCACCCGTGAACTTCCCTCCTGGTCCCCTGCCCAGCTCCTCTCCCTCTGGGCCCCATCTCTCCAGGGTCGGCAGCCTCTCCCAGGGCCATGGTCCCTGGGCCCTGGCGCAGCACCCAAGCTCAGCAACTTCCACTCACAGCTCTCTAACCAGAGCTTCAAACGTCAGCGCCGCTCCGTGTCTCAGTCACCAGCACCAGTCTTGGCGGTCTGCCCTCCAGCGTAACCCCACCTTGGGCCCTGGCAGCTGCTTTTCTTTCATCCGCTGGAGCCTGATACTCAGAAAGCACCAGCTCTGGCATCTCCAGCCTGCCCTCCGCACAGATCTAGACACACACACAGAGGCACTTTTTAAAGATTCATTGAGGGGCGCTTGGGCGGCTGAGTCCGTTAAGCATCTGCCTTCGGCTCAGGCCATGATCCCAGGGTCCTGGGGTCGAGTCCCACATCAGGCTCCTCACTCAGCAGGGGCCTGCTTCTCCCTCTCCCTCTGCCTGCCACTCCCCGCCCCCCCCCGGACAAATAAATAAATAAAATATTAAAAAAATAAAAATAAAGATTCACTGAAACCATGAAAGCAGCTCTGGTCCGAGCAGAGCCCTCTTTTCTGCCCTAGAGGTGGCTAGGGGAAGTGTTGGCAATGACTCCCCCAAGGAGCGAGGAGGTCCTGGTCTGAGAGCTCCCAGGACCAGCTAAGAGCCTCTTCTTGCCCCTTTCCCTGCTTCTGTCCCATCAGGAGAGCCCTTCCATAACAATGACAGGCACAGGTCCTAAGTCAGGCTGGAGGGAAGCTCCAGTGGGAGCTGGTTAGGGTTAGGGCCGCCCCGGCAGCTGGGGAAGGGGGAGGGGCCGACCCCCACAGGACTTGCTCTCCAACACACATTTTTAATATGCAAGTTAAATAAATATTTCAGTCATTTAATAACAACTAATACACATCCACCCCCTCCCCACACCCAGCCTTAAAAAACCTGCTCTAAGTCCCCACCCTTTCCTCCCTGCCCCCGCCTGGGTGTGGGGGGGAGTGGGCTCCCGGCTGCCCAGCCAGCTTGTTCTGCAGGCGCCGGGAGCTCAGGAGCACCTCTGCTGGCCTGGAAAAGCCCCCCGACCCGGAGAGAACCCCGCCAGAATCCCAGTCGAGGCCACTGCTGGCCTTCCCGAAAGTGAAGAAGACAGACACCACAGCCAAATGGAATACAAAAATAGAGCCTCTCTTTTGTTTAAAAAAACAAAACAAAACAAAACAACAACAACAACAAAAAACCCAACGGCAAACAATTATCAAAGGCTAGAACCCGGGGCTCCCCCAGCTCCTCCCCAGCCTTCAGCAGCGCGGACCTCGGCTCCCGGAGTTTCTCTGTGCTCCCCCGCGAGCAGCGGCGCCGCGCGGCGGGGAGGGCGGCCGCGCCTACCGGGGCTCCGGGGCCCAAGTCCTCTGGCTGCCGCGCAGGCTGCGCGTGAAGGGCGGGTAGTTGAGGAACTCGAAGCGCAGGCTCTGCTCCGTGGTGTGGTGGCCGCGGGGCAGCCGCTTCATGAAGTGGACCTCGCGCTGGTGCTGCCGCGTCTTGGAGCCCTTGCGGGGCCGGCCCTTGCGTGTGAAGGCCATGTACCAGCCTTCGTACTTGGCGTTCTGCAGGGCCGTGTAGTTGTTCTCCAGCACGATCTCCGTGAACACGCAGTCCTTGCCCTTGCCGTTGCTCTGCAGGTAGGGGGGCCAGACGCGGGCGTTACTGGGCTCTGGCCCGAGCCGCACCCCCACCCCACCCCCACCCCAGCAGAGGCAGAGGGCAGGCGGCCCCAGACAGCAGGTGGGCACCCCAGCAGATGGCAGGGTGGGCACGAGCGACAGCCCCACCCCCGCCCGGGCACCCGCTCTCTAATCCCTCACAAGCCGCAGCCCACCCGGCAACTTCCTGTCCTCCCGGGCAGCAGTGACACATGGCTGTCTCCGGAGGGGCTGGGCCCCAACACAGAGGGCCAGAGAGGGGGCCCAGACCCTGCCTGCCCTGGCCTCCTGCCCACCAGTCTGGCCGAGCGGCTCGCACCCGTTTCCCCAGCTGCACCACACATCCCCCCCGCCCCCCCGCCCCCCCGCCCCTCAGGACCCCAGGGGCCCCAGGGCAGCCACCCCATGGGGGAGGGGAGGCCTTCGGGGAGACGCGGAGCCCAGGAAGCAGGGAGCTTGAGGCTGGAGAAGAGCCGTGACTAATGGGGCCATTTCAGAGCTCGGCTGAGGGGCTGGGCCTGCGGCTTACCGAACATTCCAAATGCTGGTACCATGTAATTGGACATAATAGCAAAGCAATTTGGCGATTTGTTAAAAAGATATATGGAATTTACCAACCCCCCCACCAGCCCCTTCCCTAGCCTTCCTTCTTCCTCCTTGGCCTTTATAGCTTTTCATCTCTCAAGCAGTTTCCTTCTCTCTCACCTCCCCCACCCCCACCCAGTCATTAGGTAACCCCAAGGTGGCCCTGTGTCTCTCTGGGATCCTGGAGGAGCTCTGCCAGCCCAGGCCCCTCCCCAGGCCCCAGGGACCCTCCATTCCTTCTGGGGCCTCACCTTGGCGATCAGCTTCCCCTTCTTATTCATGCAGATGTAGAGGCCAGTCTCAGCTCCTCGGACTCGAACACGGCTCCCAAAGGTATCTGTCTCCACAATGAGCTTTGCTGTCAGGGAAGGTGGGGGGATGGTTATTGGAAGCGCCCTGACCCCCACTGTACCACATCTTCACCCCAGCTGACCCTCAGACCTGTCACATCCCAGCAGCAACTGCTCCAAGAGCAGGTACCCAAGACGTGGGCTCCAGCCCCAGCCCAGCTGCCGATATGCTGTGCGACATTGGGAAAGATCACGTCCCCTTCCTGGGCCTCAGGCCCCTCACCTGGCGGTACACAGGGGGATGGACAAGATCATGAAGCACAAACTGGATTCTGCAGAGGAATCTTGGAGCCATCAAACTGAACAGACCCTCGTCTAAAACCGGACAGTACTGACTTCCATGTCAAGGCTTCATGACTAGAGTTCTACTCTCATCAGAAGATCTCTGGGAATCCTTCAAACTCAAAGCAGTATGTGCACATGCCTCACAGACCACTAGAAACTTCTGGGGTGCAGCAGTGACATGAGTTCTGAGGCGAAACCTAAAAGCACTCTCTCCCGTTTCTGACACCTCGGGTTCTAACTCACAGCCTTGGCCACCCCCCCCACCCCTGCTCTGACGGGCATGCGGACCACTCTCCCTACACACGCAGCCTGAGCACAACCAGCTGCTTCCCCAGAACCTCAGACCCCAGCCAGGAGGCTTCTGCTCTTCTCCACGCTTCCCAGTCACCACTGTCCCCAGCCCCAGTGTCCAGAAAGCCATGACTCAAATAGTCTTTTCTCTCTCAACCCCCATCACAGCTGGGCTTCTCACCCCAGTGACCAAACACTTTCTGTGGGTGAGGAGGGGAGAAAATCAGGCATGCTTGCCTCTCAGTCTGGAAAGCTGATGAGACAGGGAGCTGAATTCTGTGCCTTCTTCCCCTGTGCCCTCCCCTCAGACAGCCACCTTGCCACAGAAGTCCTGGTCCCTGTCTCGTCCCTGTGTAATTCCTCCCTTTGAGGCTGTCCCCAAGAAGGGAATGAGGGCTGACTTAGCTGTTGGGAATAGGACAGGAGGGGCTGGGTCTCCTGTCCTCTCTACTCCTTTTCCCTCCTTGAGAAAGCAGTTCTGCAACTCCCAGAGCTGTCTCCCAGCCTGCACTAACAAGGCAGCGCCTTCTTTGTCCCCAAAATTAATGGGGGGGATGGGTACCAAGGTCAGCAAGGCAGCCCTCACTGCCCAGCCTGTGACTGCCCCCCACCCCTTCACATAAGCACAGAGCTGGGACCCAATGGCCAACTCTCCAGTCTGGCTCCAAGTCAGCCAGGGAAATGCAGCTGTCACCTCCCCTCCCACCCACCTCCTCTTGGACCCAGCCAGTCTGCTCATCCCTCTCCTGATCTGCCTTCCAGAGCAAGGAGTCACTGCTGCTAGGGCCAGGAGGGACACTGACGGGAGAAGGGGCGAGAGGATCCCACTCTGAGGATTCCGGCCAAATGGGGCAGACGGGGCTGGAACAATCCCTCTCTTCCTTCCTGGGACCCGCAGGGAAGCAACTCGGACCTCTCTGCTATTCTCCCCCAGACTCATACTGTCCCAGCTGCACACCCTACGCCTCTGCTCGTGGGCCCTCCAGCTCCCACTCCTGCCTGGCAGGCAGGGATCAGGGAACCTGGAAAGCTTCCTACACTTTTAAGGACAGAAGTGGGCATCAGACTTCTGAGGTCTGAAGATGAGCTCCGCCATGGCCAGCGTAGCCTCTTCTTCCCTCCCCAAAACCCAAGGATGCTGGACCATTTGCTCCAGTGGAGTAAACCCAGGAGGAGCTAAGCATTCGTTCCCTTTCCTTGGAAGCTGAGAAGGGCAGCAAGCAGCCAGTTTGGAGGGACAAAGGGACGGCAGGCTGGCCCTGCCAGCCCAGCGGGGGAGCTCGGCCACCGGGCAGGCCGCCCCCCACCCTCTCCACTGAGAGCCCCCACTCCCCTTCCTGGATGGAGCTGGGGAGCTGGGGCCGCAGTTTGCGGCGGCTTTCCCGAACGGCCTTTTGAAAAGCTTAACATTTTCAAACCTATTCTTCCACCCCAGTGACAGATTTATCCCGGGAAAATTATGTCTCCTTCTCCAGCTTTGAAGGGAAGTCAGCTACGTCGATGCAGAAAAAATGCAGTGAGACATACTCGATCCCCCAAACTGGCTCGAGAAGAGGAGAAAGTATTCAGGAAATGTTAAAAAAGGTGAAAGTAAGAAGAGTTTTAATCGCTCTGCCAGACGCGGGGGTCTCTCCAGAGATTCATAGAGAACAATCTTGAACCTCTTTTTTAACATTTACAGACTTGCAACTCCTTTCAAACTCCACATCTGAAAAAAGGCTCGTTCTTTTTCTGTTTTATATCATTCTTCATTTTTCTTCTTAGCTCTTAAAATGCCTCACCTTTTTATTACATTTTAATAGAGTCTTCCCCTCTCCTTTCATGCTTGTTTAACTTGGTCATTATTTAAAGGTTTTTAAACTCACAATAATCGCTCTCTAAAAACAACACCAGCCGCCCAGAGGGCTTGCTTTTCTCTTGGTACGTCCAGGACTCTGGAAATTGGCCTGGTTTCAAGGCAGGAATATTGAATGTTTTAGAAATCAATCAGTCCTCAGCCTCTCTGCCCTGCAGTAGCTCCCTGGACTCACCACCCCATGAGGAGTCAGGAGCCCGGTTCCGACCACCACCTGGGTTCCTGGGTCAGTGGAGTGGAAAGGGCCCCTTCCCAAGCCCAGTGCCTATGTGCAGTTGGCCCTTCTGATCAAAATATTTAAAGGTTTGTGGCACCCCCTGCACAAACTGGAAGGGCTGGGGGTGGGGTGGGGATTTTTCTCCCTTCTCTTTCCCAACTCTCCTTTTCTGGACCCTGGTGACATATCCTCTTTCAAGCGCTTCCCTTAAACCTGTGGCCCCTCCTGCAGAACCCTCTGTCTCCACCTGCACCTGGGGAGGGGTGTGTGAATGGTGGAGGTGGAAAGGGAGACTCCTGGATTCATTCATTTGCTGGGCAGGGAAGGGGTACCTGTGGGCCAAGTACTCCCCAGGGTCCCCTTCCTAGCCCTCTCTTCTCCAGCTGACCCCCAAGATGCTTTTTTGCCTTAACTCCTTCCCTCTGAGCTGGAGAGGCCTCTGGCCGGCACAGTTGGGGCGGGCGGGTCCGGGCAGGGCAGGCCAGCCAGGGGAAGGAGGGCATGTTCTACAGTCTACCTTCACCCTGCCCGGTGCAGCTCGCCTTACCGAAGGGGTCCCCGTCTTCTGCCATGGCGTTGATGCGCTTGTTGGCCAGGACCTGCACGTGCTTCCCGCTGGTGCGGCTGTAGAGCTGGTAGGTCCGGATGAGGCGGCGGCTGAGCTGATCCGTCACCAGGCTCTGCTCCCTCACATGCTGTGTAAAATTAGGTGAGGACTGAACAGTTACCTTTAGGAAATTGAAAAATACACAACACGCCATTATAATGCTACTCTGCCCAGGGGCCCGAGTGGCCCCCATCGCCCTGCACGCGCCTCCACTACCCCAGGCCGCCGGCAGGGGCTGGGTGGTCCCCCCAACATGCCAGCTCGGGCCACAACACCCAACCCAGGAAAGTCGGGCAGACCCAGCCTAGCAAGGATGGAACGATCTGGACCTACCTGTTGGGAAACACCTTGGGACTCCTGGCCAGGATCAGGGAAGCAAGCTCCCTGCCCAGCGCCGCCGCCCCCCCCAACCCCCACGCACCACCACGCCTTCCTAGAAAAGCAGGGCGCTTGTAAGTAGGGAGACAGCGCTGCCCGACCCCTGACATTTATAAAGACAAATTTACGGAGCAAATGTTGAGAGCGCAGAGAGCCTAGGCACCTGATCTTTCGGCCAGACCCGCCACAAGTCTCCCCAGAGAGCCGCGGAGAGAGTCCCTGCGGCGGTCACCGGGACTTCTGACAACGAACGCTCCCAGGCCCCAGCTCCCCCCTTCCTCGGCAGCCAGGTGTGGCTGCCCCTCGAGCTCCCTATCCACCCCAGGTTAGGGGTGGCTAGGATGCGCGGGAGACAGCACTGGAGTCCGAAACCTTGGGTTCGAGCCTCGCCGCACACCAGCTGTGTGACCTTAGGCGGGGCGCTCCCTCTCTGTTCCCTAGCTCCCTCCTAGGGCAAGTGCGGGGCTGGAATCCTGAGGTTCCTTCCAGCCCTGCCGCGCTGGCCGCAGGGTCGGTCCTCGGGCCCCTGTCCGACCTTGCCAACCGGCGGCCCCCGCCGGCCCGCCCGGGCCCCGCCGCCGCGCAGTGCGCCTTACCTGGGCTTGGAGGCAGAGAACCAGCAAGTGCAACAGCCTGTGGGAGACAAAAGCGGGCGGGAGAGAGAGGGCGCGGGGTGAGCGGAGAGGGCGCGGCGGCGCGGGCCCGGCGGGGACGCGGGGGCTGCGGCCGTACTCACAGGCAGCTCAGCGCCGAGCGGGGGCTGCCCATGGCGCGCGGCCCGGGGAGCACCGAGAACCCCGGCGGGATCGCGCCGGCCCGCGGGCGGCCGCGACGGACGAGCCGAGGGCGGCGGCGGCCGAGGAAGGCTGGAGCGCGGGAGGCGGGCGGCGGTCCGGACGCGGCTCCGCGGGTCCCGTGGAATGTCGAGCTCGCCGCGCCGCGCCGTGCCGAGTGGCTCTGCGCCGCTGCCGGAGCCGGTGGCCGCTGGCTGCTCAGGAGCCGGAGCGGGCGGGAGGGTAACGGGCCGGCAGGGTGGGTGGGTAGGTGGGAAGGGAGGGGGAGGGGTAGGGGCGGGGGGCGCCGCACCGGGCGCGAGGGGGGAGCGCGGGGCGGGCGGCCGGAGCCCGCAGCCCCCGGCTGGGAGCTGGGGCCCGGACGCAGCCCGGGGCGGGGGCGGGGCGGACCGGGGCGGGGCGGCCGGCGGGTCTGGGATTGGGGGTCTGGGCTAGGGGAGGGGTCTGAGGACCGCGGGAGGGGCGGGGGGCGGCCGGTGGGGACGCCTCCCCCCCATCCCGGGGCTGACCCCTTGCGCGCTCTAGGGGTCTGGACCCGCGGGGATGGGGGGTGGGGGGGCGCCTCGGGCTTGGGCTTCTTGGACCGCGGGTGCGCCGGGGTCGGAAGGTGCCAAGTCTCCACCGTGGGGCCGGGTCCGCTTATGCCTCAGACTAGGCGGCGGGTCTCTGAGCCACCTACTGTGTGCTTCGGCCCTGTGTGTCCCCTGGAAGTGGCCGCTGACGCGGGAGGGAATGGCTGTGCGCTCCCTGCGACGGGGACCCGAACCCCCACCCCCGCCTTTCTGCTGAGTAACCCTTGCTGCGGGTCTCTTCTGTCTCGCCCCGTCTCCAAAAAGACCCTGAGAGCGAGGAATGTCCCCTCCCTTACTATCACCTTCACTCCTGCGTCCGTCCCCCACACACTAACCTGAAGCTTGAGAGGCACCATGAGCCACCCTTGTGGGTCCCTGGCAGGACCTATAGTCGCTGCCGCCCTCCCAGAGCAGCAGGCGGAGGGGGCAAAAATAACGACTGTGAGCTGCTTTTCCTGGAGAAGAGACTCAGGTCCAGGCCGCCTTGCCTTTTCCTCTCTGAGCCTCAGTATTTGTGCACTGAGGCATTTACACACCTACTGGACTAGACGTGGACTGGTGCTTTGTGTCAAGCATGGGGGGGGGGTCCCTGAAGGAAGTAGTGTCCAAGCCTCTCCCAGCCCCTCATTGCTTCCCCCCAGAGGCTTCTGGAAACCCTGAGCCATGGTGCTTCTTTGACAGCAGCTTGGGTGGGCAGAGACGCCCTGGGACTGACATTTCTGAGGAGCAGCTTGAGCCACTGATGCCCTACCCAGCTGCCGCATCCACCCACGACCTCCCCTGCCCCACTGGCACCCCATGTCCTTGGGGGTTGGACTGGAGGGGTTGGGGTGGTCCTGGGAAGCTATTAGGCCAGGGGCAGTAGGCAGGTCCTTGCCCAGCAGTACAATCAAGTTCTGCCTACCTTCCCTCTCTCCGTGCTTCACCTGTCCCGATGCCCCACCTGTTCCTACTCCCAGCCATAATGCTAACACTGAGCAATGCATAGATGGGAGAACAGTCAGAGGACTTGTCTCAAGACCTCATCCCTCCTCAGAGAAGGAGACTCCCTGAGCCTTCCTGTCCCGTGTCCCCCCACCCCCCGCTCCAGGAGTCTGTTCACTCTTCTGGCTCTTGCACACACAGACCTCCAGGCAAGGACCACGTCTTTTAGATCGGAACTTGCAGCTCATGGCACTGGCCTGGGCAGGGTTGTTCTGCAGTTGGCATTTGATGAATGAACAATGAAGAAGCTGGCTGAGACTTTAGACCTCAGCCCAGGAGTGGCTTCCCCAGGAAGACTTGCCTTCGGATAATAATCATAAGCACCACTATTTATTGAGCACTCGTATTTGCTAAAGGCTGGACTTGCACTGTCTCCTCTCAACCCCACTAAGAGGTGAGCCCATTAGAAGGGAGACAGGTGAGGTTGGCTCTGGTGCCCACAGCCCAAACCAGCTCTTTTCCTTACTGTCCTCTGTCTTAGAGGCCTGCAGGCTGCTTGCCGAGTCTCCACCCCCCAGCTGTACTGCTGCAATCAGGCAGGATGCTCACCATCTTAAACGCATGCCCTGCACATAGTAGGCCCCTGAAAATGTTTATTTGTGTGCATGAATGAATGAGTGAGTGGAGAGATGGAGAGCAGAGGGTGGGAAGGGCCTTCTCCCCACTGGGGACTCAGCCCTCTGAAAACAGTCTGATGAGAACAGCGTGGAGCAGGACCCAGGCCAGAGTCAGGGCAGTCTAGCCCATGCTCAGCGTGCATAGTCTTGGAGCCACAACTGGAGTCACTCTGGGCACCAGCCCTTCCCTGGGGTGGGGATGGAGGCCAGAGAGCATCTGACTCAGGTCCAACCCTGGTTCTGGAGCTCCCACAACCCTGGTTCTGAAGTCCCTGAGCTGAGCCTCAATGATCTTAACCCACTCCCCAGAAGAGATGGGCGTCCTGGGATCTAAAAGTGTGGAGGTCAAGGTTTTAGTATACACTTTAACCTCTATCAAGGGGCCTTTCTATAGGACAGAATTCCTTTACATTTTGAGAACTTCCCCCGAAATGAACCCTCATCAGTTTTAGAGATTCTTCTCATCTCCCCAAAAGTCTATGTCTTGTGGTGGGGGGGGAGGGGGGAGGGAGCAGATGGGGACCCCCTCACGTAGGGCGCCGGCACCGCCCCGGCACACCCGGTGAGTGACAGATGCAAATATTCCGTCGGGGCCCCAGCAAGCCACTCTCTCCCTCCCTCGCTTGCTCCCTTCCCGGCCAGCTCGCTCCTTCCTTTATCTTATCAAAGCCCCGTAATTACAATTGCTATTTTGTTTCCTCGAATCTGCAATCAGAGCTCCCCAGCCCTGATGAGGGAGCGCCTGTCAACCTGATCGCTGAGTGACAGCCCGGCCACCTTTCCCGGCCGCCCCCACACTCCGCAAACACACGCACGCACACACACACACACACACCCTCACCCTCGCCCTCGCCTCCTGCAAACACAAACACACACTCCTCGCCAACACAAACAGCCCCTCTCCGCAAACACGCCCTCGCAGGGACCCAAACACACACCTTCAGCCTCTTTCCGAACGCATCCCTCGCGCCCGGCCCACCCTGGGCCCCTCACATCCACACCAGCCGGCGCGGGGCCGCCCGGACTGCCGAGAGCTCCCCTGCGCGCCTCCGGCGCCTGGCGTTCAAAGCGCCGCCGACTCTCCACCGACTGTTCAAATGCAAATCGCCGAGACTACGTTAAGCACTTGGGGCCGCTGCCTGGGAGTCGTCTCCCTCGCCCCCCGAATACAGGCCTGCCCGTCCTCCAGCAGTCTGCAAACCCCGGCGGACGCCTTCATCCCTCAGTGCTCCCGGCCAAAGCGAATTGGCAGTGCTCCTACTGTGCGCTGAGCCGACAGAACGGGGCACCGAGAGGCGGGGCGGAGAGGGAGAAAAAACAGTTCCCAGCTCCGTCGGCCGGGCGCCTCTTCGGGCCGGGAAAGTCCTGCAAGAAGGGGAAGATGTGGATTGGGCCCCTACTGCGGGCAGGAGCGCGCTCGGCGCCTGCCTGGGTCGCGGGGAGAGCCACCCAGCAAACAGTCAAGGCTTACAATGAGCGCTCAGCGGCTTCGCAGGGGGTAAATGTCCGAGCTGGGCCACGCACAGGGCGTAGATGGGTGGGTTGGGGAGGCTTCCCCCAGAGATGGCTTTTCGCTGCACTCAGCCAGTCTCCCGCGCCCCCAACCAAGCACGTGCCGAGGCCTCTGGAGGTTATGGGTGAGAGGAAGAAGAGAAGGGCTCTAACAAGAGCTCTTCTAGCGAACGAATCAATCAATCAATCAAAGAACCAATACAGTCAGCCTCAGTGACTTACTCCTCGCTTTCTGCCTAAACTTCGGCACCCCAGGCCACTCACGGGCGAGATCACTCACGTAGCCCCCCTGCAAGGCGGCGTGGGGAGCCCACGGCCAAAGGCGGTTTCAATCTCGCCCACCAGAGGGCGCTAGCTGCAATTCCCCCTCCCTCGGGACCCCTGCCACAGGAAGGTGAATGGTCTGGAGCCTGGTGGGCCCACCACGCTCGTTCCCGATGGAAGCACTTCAGCAAAGCCCTCCTGGAGAGGAGAAAGGGGCCTGCGACCCCGATCACTGCAACACAGGGAGATATCACCTTCCTTTATCCTCAACTTGAGAGAAAAGGGAAGTTAGAGCTTCTCACCACGGGGAGGGGGGAACCTACTCCAGGGATGTGTGTTGAAGTGGGAATGCTTTTCCGTGTTGTGGGACACTCCCCAAAGTTTACCTTACCTGCCCCAATACCAGCCTCTTCGGGTTACCTAGGGACCCCTCCCACTTGTTCACTCATTTGCCCAGCAGACAGTGTGGGAGAGAGTGGGCCTGGCCCTACCACCCCACACCCCACCAGGCACTGTACTTTGTCCATCCTCAGCATGTCTGGCCCCAGGCTGTCTCAGGAGTTAACCTCTTGTTTGTTTGTTTGTATGTGGGACACTGAAATACGCGCCCCCCACCCCACATCAACACAGCTGCTGAACTGCTGACCCCAGAGTTGGTCACATACACACGAATGCTCACACCAGGTACTTCCCTTTCTCTTCCTGGCTTAGGAGCAGTCAAACCTCAGAACATCTGATTACGGGCACCAGAGACCCCCAGACCAGGCAATGTGCTGGGAATCAGGAACCCCTTAGCCCAGGAGGCTGAATCCCAGGAGCCCCTCTCTGCCCCCATATGCCAGGCCACCCGGATTCTGGTTTCCCTGTCACCCAATCTGGCCAGCCCCCTCCATCTGGCCCCCGGAATCAGGTTTCTAAGGGCCCAGACCCGCTCAGAGACAGCCCGTAAGACTGGAAGGAGGAGTAAAGACTGGCTTCTGCCCTACCCCTCACAGGCCCTCTCAGGGCCTGAGCCCCTTCGTGGATCTAGGGATGCACATTCCTTGGACTGCTTAAGCCCCCTTATCTGCCCCCCTGCCCATCAGCCTGAGTGCTGACAGAGGCCCAAGCCCCTTGTTTGGATGCTGATAACCTCCTGGGATGGCCCTCCCCCACCTGTAGGGACTGGGAATGGGCTTGGTGTTGGGAGGTTCTCTTTTAGCAAGGCAGTTGGGGCCCAGGCCTGGCCTGCCCCCGGGGTCCTAGGGATAGCAGGATCCCACATTTCTTCACCCTCCCCAGGCCCAGGGCCACCCTCGATGCTGCCACAGTGCCACCTGGTGGTCCCTAGGGGAATGCCACACCAGCAGGTAAAGAAGCCACACAAATGAGTTGCAAAAAACTCCACATCACTTTATTTCAACCTTTATCCAAAAATGTAAAAAGTATTAAAAATGTGCAGTCCTGAGCTTCAGATGCTGATCTCCAATCTCATAGGCAAGTGGGGAGAGAGGGTGAGGACAGAAGTTCAGAGTTCCTCCCAATCCTGGAGAAAAGGGAAGTCCCAGGTAGGGCGTAAGATTAGAAAAATACCAGGGCTCTATGAGGGATAGGACCACCCTCTCTCCTAGCACCAGCCCAAGACCCCACCCACCCACCCATCCTCTTCAACGGAGAAGACACATTTAAATTTCTTGAAACTTGTACAGGAACATGGTGCATGGCACATGTAGCTAGCTGACCTGAGAAGAGCAAACAAGGGGTCAGCATCTAGGCCTTCAACCTGCTTGTCCTACTTCATCCCAGACCTTGCTGGACCCCTTCCCCCAACTCACCAAGGAGGCTAGGGCCTACCCCCCTGCTTCTTGGCAGGCAGGATGGGGCACAACTCAGCTTCCTCCTCCTCACTACCTTCTTCTTCACTCTCTTCTTCCTCAGAAACGTCATTGCTTATAGTAACTGGTGGAAATGTAAGCAGTAAAGAAAGAGGAGGTTCAAGCCAGACCCCCTTCATACCATATGTCATTTATTCATGCCCTGTGGTGCCAGGCTTGCAGGGACCCTGACCTCCCAGAGCTTATGATCTAGGTGGGAAGAACCTCAGATACTAAGATGACAGAGAGCTAAAGGAGACCACATTAATGGAGGTGGAGAAGTTGGGACAGGTTTCATGCAGGAGGTAGGCTCGAGTAGGACAGAAAGTGGAGGGTATAGCCTGTATGGGACCTGCACTAGGAGATAAGTCTGGGATGGGGCAGGAGTGTGAAGCAGTGGGGGAGACCTGATGGAGAATCCACTAGAGGCAAAGGAGAGGGCTCTCACCAATCTGGTGCCTCCCAGTGATCCGCACAGGGCCAGAACCTGACTTTAGGCGGAAGGTTACAGGTGGCTGGAGCTGGAAGTCATCCAAACTGAGCTGGAAGGAAGACAAGGATGAAGGCCTGGCCTGCCCAACTTCCTGATGAGTTAGTCCTTCAGTCCTCAATTCCTCACCCCCACCCCTAGCCCTACCCCCCACCTCCATCACCCAGCATGGCAGGGGAACTCACCATGGGTTGGCAGGACAACTTGAGGTTGGCTACAGGGACTGCAATCTCCTGGTGGTCATGATTCCTGGCCACGACTTCTATCACATTACACTCATCTTTGGCCCCCTCAGTGAGGCAGAGCTGGGAAGGGTACACAGGGCCTCTGGGTCTCCCCAAACAAGGGTTGGCACCACAAGTGGAGGCATCTACCCTAGAACTTGCCCCGCCCCAGTGGTCCCCGGATCACCTAGCCAGGGAATCGCCCATGTGGGGGTCAGGAAGAGGTGACTCCGAGTACAAGGGATTGGGGGGACAGGTGGAGGCCCCCCGAGTTGCCTGCTCTGGACCAACTATTCACCACCCTTCCCCGCCCCTCACCATGGTCAAAGCCAGCACATGCTCCGAATCATCTTCTTCTTCTACCTTGAAGGTGAAAGAGCGGGTGTGGCCGGAGAGCTCACAGCCTGGAAGAGGTAACAGTGTGTGTCTGAGCGTTCCACCAAACCTCTGTCACGTGTAGCCAAGGTCAGACCGGCCATTTACGGGCCCACTTCTTAGGAACACCTGGGGCACTCGGCCCTGGGCCCCTCCCTGCACACAAGGAGAAGGGGTCGCACCGCCCCCTTCCGCTTGGGCTGCAGCGTGCGGGGGGGCCCCCTTCGCCCCCACCCACGTCGTGTTCACCCACGTTGCATTCCTGTTCAGCCCTGCCCGACCGCCCCAGCACCACCTTCATCCCCTCCTTTCTTCAATACCGAAGAAAAAACTGTCCATCGTGACCGGAGCCGGGACCCGCAGACCCCCGATCCCTCCGGCCCGGGCTCGGCTCTCCTGACTCAGGAACGCTAAGGCGGCGGCTGCGCCGGCGGCCATGCTGCAAGGGCCGTCTGGGAACTCCGCCCCCGACACGTACAAAGCGGAGGGACTCGTCGCTGGCTCCGGCCCCGCCCATTAAAGGAGCCGCTGGCGTTTGAGAGAGAAGGGACCGGGGCGCAACCGGTCCTGGGGAGCCCGTCCGGCCTCTGGTCAGACTGTTGTGTCGGGACTGCGGGGAGTAACATCACAGAAGCATGGATTTTTCTTTTTAATGTTAATACCCTTGCTTACTTCCATGACCACGGCTCCCGAAGGTGGCTCCTGCCTCCCATTTTCTCTAGTTCGTCTCACCCTCTGCTGTCTCCACTCCCCCGATCCAGGTAAGCTTTCGTTAAAGGGAGAATAGATAAAAAAGTGTAAACACTTCCAACTCCCCTCGTAAAGGCGAATTTCAGGGCAGCGCTTTTCTTATGAAAGCAAAGGAATCATGCTATTTGCCTTTGCTCCAGGAGAGCCGAGGATCCTGAAAGACTTTTCAGCTACAGGTATTTTCTATTTGAACTACTCGGTCCTCTTCCTAGTATGCTTCCTGCTCTAACAACCTTACGTTTACTATCCAGAAGGTATAGCTTTATTAAGCTTCAGATGCTGCCCTGATGCTGGAGCTTGCTAGCAAAGGATATCACATCAGATTTGGGGATGCTACTCCTGGCAGGCACGTTTTGGAGCTTATTACGAATCAACCCAAACATCCTTCCACCTTAGACTCCTCTGTCACATAGTTTGGGCAGGGCAACTCTCCAACTCCCATCATTCACCTTTTGACCAAAGAATCTGATAAACTGAAACTGTACTCCTTATCCCACTAGATTAAGGGAACTCATTCAAACTAGCTGCCCTAACTCATGCCCAGGCTGTTAATTGTGGGAAGAGAGTGGCTTGGCCAAGACTAGTCTACTTTCATCTTTTACCTTGCTTGCCTTGAGGAAAATCTGGAAGGAAGTGTTTTTGCTGAAGATGAGAATGGGAAGATGCAGCCCCTAACTTGAACAGCTGTGGAGAATACGTGCTTATAGATGAGGCATGAAAGGCAGGAGAAAAGGTACCAGGCAGAAACAAGAAGTAGGTTTACACAGTACACCACCACACACATTCACTTCAAGTTTTATTTTGCCTCTTGCATGGTCTTCAGATAGTTTTACAGTTCGTTTTCTACAGGAACTGAGCTGTGATCTAAACAATCAATGAAATGTCATTCCAACCTTAATAAATATTCATAACCATAGAAGAGAGCGTAGCACTTTACCATCCTAGAGTGATGAAAGTATAGGCCTGGACATCTGTTTCATAGTTAGCATCTATGACCAGAAGACCAGCCAAATGATTATTATAAAGCCAAGATAAAACCACAAGCAAACTTGCTAAAAATCCTGATTCCATAGGTTGACCCTGAAATCCTCCAGATAAATGCTAGAACTGTCTACTAGTGTACAACATGTACTTAAAAGAGACAACCAAGTGGCACTAAGCTGTTTTAAACAGTATTTTGTAGAGATCTTCCCTTCCCCCTAGCCCTTGAAAATGCAAACTTGGTTCCAGCTTTCCAACATCATACCCTTCTATCAGTTAAAGGTTTCTACCCTGAAAATGAAGAGGTCTCCTTCTTCCCCTCCCTTCATCTTACAAATTCAGTGCACACTCAGAGGCCCTGGTTGAAAGTCACTAGATACCACTAGGTACAATGCTTTAAGATAAGATTCCAAGCCCACACTGAAGGAACTTCATGAAGGAAAATGTTTCAGGTTTCCTTCTCCTTGCCCCTCCCACCTCAGATCAAAGTAAAACAGCCGATTTAACAAAACTGCAGGGAAGCAAGATAACAAAATACTGTTCTGAATCCATGGAAAAGTCAGCCAGCCATGATGAAAAAATGAACCCTGCAGAGATTACCTGCTAGCCTCATGCTCAGAACCCCTAAAAACACCAAATCTAAATCAAAATACATGGAGCTTTCAGAATCTGTGGTTAAAGGAAAAAGTTTTAAAAGGGTAACCATAAGTCATTGGTTAAAGTGTGCTCATTGTTTCTTTTAAAAATTAGATACAAACATGCAAGAATTAAAGACTCTGATTTAATAAAACCAGTTGTAACAGGTCTTGACATTAAAGGACAACTGATCTCAGGGCATATGGGACCAATCAGTCCCTGAACCCTACTTGACAGATGTCAAAACATTTCACATGCTGACCTGCATCGAGGTTAATTTCCAGAAGTGACTGCACCTTGCAACAGATTGCGTCCCATGAAGTTAGGCTCTCGTACCCAAAGTGGTCATGGCCTAGCCCTAGGTGGGAGGCACTTCAAAAATAATAAAACTTCTAAAAAAAAACAAAAACAAAAACAAAAACAACCCAAAAAACAAACAAAACAAAGGGAAAAGTAAAGAAAATCCATCTTCCACTGATTTACATTATTCAAAGTGCCATCCTGAACCACACCCTTTCATTTTCAAAAGGAAAAAAAAATTACAAAAACAGTGAACACAAAAGTCAGGTTACAACTAGTTTATATACAAAAATTTACAAGTTTGCCATTTTTAAGCTTTTGCCACAAACTGCACATTTGTCCCTACAAAAGCACAACATGCCTGAACCAATGGTCACTACAAGAGACAATTGGCCATGGCTTTACAAAGAGCAGAAAAACTGCCCCAAATTAAAATCATTTATTCATCTTAAAACTATGCCAACAATCATCCCACTTGGAATCTCTACCCTGAAGCCTCTGAAACCTACTAAATCTTTCTCATTTCTGACATGTCCCCAAAGAATGAAAGACATTTCATTCAATAAGCCAAAGAGGATGACAAATGATTTTGATTACTCTTATTAGATGAGAAATGCAACCACACTGGATGCAGAACACAGTGCTGACTACATTTATTGAAGACCCCCTCCCTATAAGCCCATATAGAGGTCTTGGCACCTAACACAAGACCCAGAAAGGAGGCCCACATCTGTTTCAAACAGGATTTGCATCAATACTATCTTCCAACCAGTGAGTAATCTCAAAGTGTGATTGGTGAGTTTTACACAGTCTTCGTTTCCAATCCCAATTGGCTGATTTGTTGCCATTCCAGAGGCTCAACTGTATGAAGACCCCAACCACCACCCACCAGGTGAAGTTAAGAGACTTTTGGATAGTTCAAAGTGCCAACAAATGTCACAGGCTCCGACCAAGTATAACCACATCCTTTGGAAATCCTTCCATTTTTGCAATTTCAAAACAGCCTAACTTGCTGTAAAATTCCAGAATTCTTTTATCATCTGGTCTCACTTCACAGAAAGCCCCGCGGGAGCCTAGAAATAAAACAAATATTCAAAAATGTAAAGGTCAGTTCGAATCATGGCTAGGAATTGTGATGAATTTTTAATATATTTCAAATAGATGATAGTAGAACTTGTCTATAACAGCTCCTAAATTTCATAACACAATTTTTAAAATTCATATTAATATTCAATGAATATTAATATTTATCAATACCAAATACTGCAGTGGCAACTATCTTCAGTGATGGATATGGTTAAACTAGCTTGAATGTGATTATTCGCGATTTCAAATCATCAAATTGTACACTTTAAATATATACAATTCTTAACTGTCAAAAATACCTCAATGTAAAAAAAATTCAACTGTCAGTGAAACTCTTCCCCAGAAAGAAAATCTTTTGAGGAAAAGGCTAAGAAACCTCAAAATAAAATACATGGAGCAAGGCAAAGAATACCTCTGTTTAATTTTTTTTTTTTAAGATTTTATTTATTTATTTGACAGAGAGAGACACAGTGAGAGAGGGAACACAAGCAGGGCAAAGTGGGAGAGGGAGAAGCAGGCTTCCCGTGGAGCAGGGAGCCCGATATGGGGCCCGATCCCAGGACCCTGGGATCATGACCTGAGCCGAAGGCAGATGCTTAACAACTGAGCCACCCAGGCGCTCCTGTTTAATGTTTTTAATGTAAAGTACCTTTGAAGGGCAAAGGCCATTCCAGCCTACGTCACAAGCCAATATAATCAGAGTATGTTGTATATTCTAAGACATACCTCATATACCTGCGTGATTCTGTCCAAAGCACAATACTGAGAATTATGCTATCTTCAGAGTTGTTTAAATTATTCCACAAAGGGGACACCACTGACTCAAATGATACAAAGATGCAAATAAGTGCATTCCCATGTATCAACAACCCTCTAAGGATTGGTCTCAAACAAGCCGTCCATTTTTGTATTGGACAAGAACTAAAAATAGTTTTTTACACTTCTTAAAGGTTGTGTAAAAAACGAATATATTATATAGGGGCATCTGGCTGGCTCACTAGGTAGAGCATGTGACTTTGAGTTCAAGCCCTACACTGGACATAGAGTGTACTCAGCCGTTAAGCATCTGCCTTCGGCTCAGGTCATGATCCCGGGCTCCCTGCTTGGCAGGGAGCCTGCTTCTCCCTCTCCCACTCCCCCTGCTTGTGTTCCCTCTCTCGTTGTGTCTCTGTCAAAATAAATAAATAAAATCTTTAAAATAAATAAATAAATAAAATAAATTATTTCCCCCCCTTTTTTCCCTTCCTATCTTCTTTATAAATAAATAAATAAATAATTTAAAGTCTAGGGTATTTATTATCCAGCCCTTTACAGAAAAAGTTTTCATACCACTAATATAAAGCAAAGTATTTCTGAAGGTTGAATTTGGCAAACAAACTCAAAAAAATTGGCAACTCTGCATTCCTAAATGAAGTTTCTCCCCAAGGTTCATTTAATTTTCAATTATCATAGTGAGTCTCCTGGCAAAATAGATTTAACCTCAATGTGTTCATGTCTCATTTCAACGGAGCTCAAAACAAGCATTTATAGTGTAACAAAGGAGCATTTTCCAATTATTAATACACATGCAATTCTCACACCACTAATAATTCAGAAGCCAAACCATAAATGGTGGGGAAGGGAATGTAAATTCACCGTATTTACTTTTTATCCTGTCCCCACTTAGCCCAAACACCAGCAACTACACAAATAACGTACTCACCGTTAGCCTTCAGTGAAGACAGGAGGCAAGCCATCATGCTTTTGGCTACACTTGGGTCAGTTACTTTTTTGTGAATATCCATCTTTATCAGAGAAGGGAAGTTGGCAAGGAAAGTTTCTGGCAACACTTCCTGCTCTTCATGGAAACTCAGCATTATTTTCTGTAAAAATTTGAAAGAATCTCTTGACTTTTAGCACCTAGTCATTATGTATCTATATCCCAACTATAGAACCCAGCAATAGGAAAAGGAGAACAACATTCAATAACTCTTCCAGTCATTATGTAATTATCACATGAAGAATTAATTAGCTTATAACTCTAGCATTTTTGTTTTTAAAAGTTTGTCTAAAGGTAATGTGGTATCCTGGATTGGATCCTGTAACAAAAAAAGGACATTAGTGGAAAAAGAGGTGAATAAAATGTGGAATTTATAATAATGCACTAAAGTTGGTTTCTTAAGACTTGGACAAATGTAGAAAATGGGTGAGGGGCATACAGAAACTGTATTATCTTTGCTAAATCTAAAAATATTTAAAATTTTTAAAAAATTTAAGTTTGTATTGCTTGCACAAAATGTGCATGTAAAAAATGTTGTAGTAGACACCCTGGTTATTCTTTATATGTTCCTATGCTGAAAACTATAATTATCAGATTTGGAACAGTAAAACATCAACAGCTCAATCATCAGTACACTGTAGTTATAATATCTATGTAATTCCGAGTAAGTGAGGCCATCCACACCACCCTCTTTTAACACAGCCATCTGGCTAGGGGCAGAAGGTAAAAAGTAGTAATAAACTGTAAGAGAATATAAGTACATTTGTATGGGGAAGAGAAGTAAAGAATTTCAGAAAAGGAAAAGAGCAACAACATGGAAGAAAAAAGATAAATGTCACAAAAAGAAGGTTCCAAATATGTATCTAAAAGTATTTATTGAGCATAAACATTATCAAAAAGGAACTATTCTGAAATATATATATATGCTGATGTATATCTGTAACTGTAGAAGAAAAATTCACTGAAGTTGGGACAGGGCTGACACATGACAAGTACTCCTATCTGGAGGCACCTGGGTGGCTCAGTTGGTTAAGCATCTGACTCTTGATCTCTGCTCAGGTCTTGATCCCAGGGTTATGAGAGCAAGCCCTGCACTGGGCTCCATGCTGGGCGTGGAACTTACTTAAAAAAAAAAAGTGCTCGTATCTGAAAACAGACTCTCAGAGCAGCTCACCCCTATTGTTTTTTTATTACAATGAAAAATACATTACTGAGAAGGCAAGTGAGCCTGACAACCAAGCAAATGAGAGATTTTAATTACCTAAACTTGTCCTGAGTCCCCAAGGAAGAGACCATTTAAGTTTGGTGCTTCAAAACAGGGAGGAAAAAAAAAAAGGTTCTCTGTCTATATTTTGTTTTTACTTGAGGAAGTATTATAACACTTCCAAATAAAAAAACTCCATCATGCTGAGGGAACAATGGAAAATGCCATGTTTAAGGGGGCCCCTGGGTGGGTCAGTCAGTTAAGTGTCTGATTCTTGATTTCAACTCAGATCATGGGATTGAGCCCCAACTGTCCCATGGCCCCTGCAACCAATGGGCTCCATGCTCAGTGGGGAGTCATTCTCTCCTTCTGCCCTTACCCCTTAAAATAAATAAATCCTTTTTTTTTTTTTTAAGTGGGGGGCGCCTGGGTGGCTCAGTTGGTTAAGCATCTGATTCTTGATTTCGGCACAGGTCGAGATCTCAGGAGTCATGGGATCCAGCCCTGTGTCAGGCTCCGCTCTGGGAACAGGCTCTGCTTGTCCCTCTCCCTCTGCTCTCCCCCCACCCCCCGCTCACACATGCTCTCTAATAAATTAATTATAAATCTCTTAAAAAAAAAAGTCTGATATAAAAAAAAGTATCACACTTAAGAATCAGCAGCAAGAATTCTTTCTTACAGGAAATTTAGAAAGCACTGAGATTTTAAGATATATCTGCTTACTTCACTTAAGAAAAATTACTGTAGTATAATCTCTAAACCTGTTATTACCTCAGCCTCAGAGAGTTCTTTGTCACCATTTGGCTTGGTATACTTCTCCTGCATGAAGGGAATCCAGGAAATTTTACATTTTTTAATGAAGGGGGTCACATCTACAGTGCCCAGGGCATAACCACATATGCCATCTTCATCTTCTAGGACAAAACAGTAATCCAGGCTGAGGGAAAGCAGCCCTCCTACTAACCTGCTCAGAAGAAAAAGAGGGCAGAATGAGTTTCTAACACAAAACTTTAAACTTCAGTGATGTAGGTCTAATGTACTTGAATGGCAATCTATGGAGACTACATCTGGTGTAAGAAGAAACTGAAAATACCCTTTAATATATTCAAATTTTATTAAAACTAAAGTGGGATTTCTAGGAAACTTTATTTCTAGTCATCACTGCCCCTCAACCTGATAAACCTGGCTATGAAATGCTACTCCCAAATCCAACAAATCCAAATACTTCATCACATACTTGTCTCCAATAAGGTCAGGCTGACTTTGAAAAGGTAAACCCACTCCATCGTCATACATTTCTCTGCAAATCTTGTACACGGAAGCCTGAAAATATAATCTAGTTAAGCAACAAAGCAAGAAATACAGCAACAGAATTTAACAATAGACTCGTAAGTTAGACCAGACTTCTAGGATAGGGAATAACAAAATGCCTGGCCTGTCATAAATATCACCTTGCTTTGTTAAGTATTTATTTACAGAATTGTATTTGTTAATATCAGTAGAAAACAGTATGGTTATGGGAAACACAGAGAATTGCTTCACAGGGGATAGTTTTAGGTAGTTAAGCAGTGAATTCAAAATGCAGCAAATAATGCTGTTGAGTCTCTGTTTTGTGTATGTCCAAAATGTTTTAAACATGTTAGTCTTTAAACAGACTTGCTGTTTCCTGTAAGCTGATTATCAACAGCCTATTGATACTTCACAACTGAAAATTACAGAATTACTAATAGAGAAAATCAGTCAAGGATAACTTATCATTTGGACAAACTTAATTCCAACTCTAAATACAATTTAGCTGATTTTCATACAGAGGACTTAAAGGACTTAGCTCAAGATGTTATGAGTCTAAGTTCTTTATCAGGTTCTTCCTTAAATATCACCCCTCCTGGGCGCCTGGGTGGCTCAGTTGGTTGAGCGACTGCCTTCGGCTCAGGTCATGATCCTGGAGTCCCAGGATCGAGTCCCGCATCGGGCTCCCTGCTTGGCGGGGAGTCTGCTTCTCCCTCTGACCCTCCCCCCTCTCATGTGCTCTCTCTCATTCTCTAATAAATAAAAAAAAATCTTAAAAAAAAAAAAAAAACACCCCTCCTGTGTTTGATGTTTTAGTTAACTTTTCTACCTCAAGTACCTTTTTGAAGACATAGAACTACTTTTTTTTTTTTTCCTTTAAAAATATGGAACATAGGGCACCTGGGCGGCTCAGTTGGCTGGGAGACTGCCTTCGGCTCAGGTCATGATCCTGAAGTCCTGGGATCAAGTCCCTCATCGGGCTCCCTGCTCAAGCAGGGAGTCTGCTTCTTCCTGATGTCCCCCCCCTCGTGCTCTCTCTCAAATAAAAACTTTTAAAACTTTAAAAAAAAATAAAATTAGGGGCGCCTGGGTGGCTCAGTCTAAGCATCTGCCTTCGGCTCAGGTCATGATCCCAGGGTCCTGGGATCGAGCCCCGCGTCGGGCCCCCTCCTCTGCGGGAAGCCTGCTTCTCCCTCTTCCACTCCCCCTGCTTGTGTTCCCTCTCTCGCTGTGTCTCTCTCTGTCAAATAAATAAATAAAATCTTTAAACAAATAAATAAATAAAATTAAAAATATGGAACGCTTCACAGTTTGTGTGTCATCCTTGCACAAGGGTCATGGTCATGCTAATCGTCTCTGGATCGTTCCAATTTTGCTGCAAAGAGAGCACCACAACTGATTCTTTTAACCAGGGAGTTCAAAGGAAAAGTAGTAAGTGAGCACCATAACCATATACCAAGTGCGTAGGCAGACAATTACCTCATCTTTAGGAAAATATGGTCTGATAGTATAAACTTTGGAGGTAGGAGTCAGTGGGGGTGGTTGAAAAAAGAGATCATTTGCCCCATCAATTGGCAGCAAACGCTGTGGGAAGAAACAAAAAGAAGATGGATTAGTGTTGGGAAGATCTCCATTTCTTTAAATGGGTGTGCACTGCAGATTACCAACTTAACATTAACTGGCTACTGCAGGCAGACCTAAAGAAGAGGGGTGTACTATGCTTTACTAAAATAAACACCTCTTTGCTGGGGGAAGGGGGTGCTTCTGAATAGAAATTACCCAAACTGAGTTACATAGCTTTAGTGGCATATTAATGGAGATTTAAATTTATAGTAAAAAAAAAAATCTATTCCAGTATCACAAATCTATTTTTTTAAACCAATCTTATATAGACCATCTCTGTACTAAAAGATGGCAGAACAGAATGTCAGGAGGAGAGGTTTGGTCTGAAGAGGGTTATCTGTCCAGGAGACGCTTTATTCCCAAAGCAATGCGCTTCAGTTTGCTGTGCGCAGCAGAGCACCTGTTGGGGGGAGAAAAGTAGAGCACCTGAAAAGTCCATGAACAAATTTCAACACCAAAAAAGCTTCTTATTTTGTTCAAATTCATTAACAGGCTGTTCTTTAGAGTACAAGTTTTATTTATAAAATAATTGGGAAAGTATCCAAAAGTCCTTTCACCATTCACTTGCGTAATTATTCATCCTTTTTGCTCATGGAGTTTCCACTGGCAGACAAGCATGCGCGCATTGTGCATTGCGGGCGCAGATTAAAATGGTGTGCGACCTGCAAAGAAACAATGTGAAGTGTATACCTAGAGCCGCTGCGCTTCGCAGGCGCGGGGGGAATTGGCAGCATCTCCTTCAGAAATTACTGTGAAAGAGGAGGAAAATTTGATTTAAAATCCAGCTATGTAACTAAATTGAATTTGGGACTAGAAAGCCTTCGGCAGACCAATCCTTCCAGCCATCTGATGCGCAACATAAGGTTTCTCATAAAACAAAGAAAATGTCAATTCAGTTGTGAATTCATATTGATACCTGGAACTCTCCTGCTAGACCACCTCTAAAGGCCCAGGGTTCTTGGTCTCCAATTAAGAACTGTGCTGAAGAATGACTACGACACCCTGTTGAGATCAGATCCAAGCGGAGAACGTTACGAGAAAGGGGATTTCCTGGGGTCTCAAACGTCCAACACACTAACAAACACTTTGTGGAAATAGCTCTCTAACAATAATAATCCAGGGTTTCAGAACAAGGCTGTGATAATAATTTTTTTTAATTTGTAATGGAATTTCAATACCAATGTTTCTTCCTCTGATTAATGAATAATCACTGTAAAGAGTTCTACCCTTTAATTATTGGAAGTCAGTCTCAAGTTTGTTTGGGTCAAGTTTATATATCCCTAGATACAGCTGTAAAAAAAAAAAAAAATCAAGCCAGCTGCTTGCTCTGTAGTGAAATTACAGTAATCATGAAGTGAAATGAAGGAGATAGGTTAAGACATTTTATTATCACAGCCCATGAAGGAATTAAACCTGTCTGAAGTCACATTTTACATTACAAGGAAGGGTAAGGAAGGGAAAAAGGGGGGGCGGGGATTAATCTTGTCAGAAAACTAAGGTCAGCAGAATAAACAAAAGAAATTGTTCAGTAAGTTGACAACAAAACACAATTAAAACTATTTTTTCTAACAAGGACAATCCAATTTAGACTTGGCTAATAATAATAGCAGTCAGACAAATTCTAAGAGGTAAGGAGAGCCAACTGATGCTCCTAATTTATCCAGAGCTAAAACATACTTTTCTGAAAAGTATGACAGTATCTGGCTCTTCTGACTGACCATTATAATCTTTGCAGTGCACTGAACACATGCACAGAGTGGCAGGGTGTAAGGTCCAGAAGTCAGCACTAAGGTCACCACTTAACCAACTTCAGAGGCAATAAAGGAAACTAACAACAAGAAATAATTGAAAGCAAATATTTGGAGGCCAAATCAAAATCACCTGCCTAGTCTTCTGACAAGATAAAGCAGCGCAATATAGTTCTTTTCCATCTGAAGACAGCATTCTACCTCCTGTTCAAGTTAACAGTCTCATCAGTACAAGATATAGTGTGCTAGTCAGACAGTCCCAAAGCAAACCAATTTTTTGTTCACAATTCAGGCCCATTAAGAGATTATATCCAGGTTTGTCATTTTTTAGGGGTAGGGGTGCTTTAAGAAAACATACATAATATGTAAATTTGTAAAATAAATATGAAATAGGGTCAAAATTTAGGCTAAGAGAATGTGCCCCATTCCATAGGTCAGTGTAAATTTACACTGCAGAAAAATACTGTACTCTCAAACTTTAAGATCAGCCAATTTCCCCTACCCCCCACTTTGAGACTACAACATAACTAGCACTTCCAACTATTACAATAAAAAGCTGCATGTACGAAGAGCTGTGTAAATGAAAACATGGTTAATGCCTCAGTCGCTGCGCAAACGTGACTTCAGTTCATGCCTACTGCCCTTAAATCTGAGCTACCTCACAGATAGAACCTTTCAATTTAAACTAATTAATCATGACGCGCTGTGAACATCTGCCGCTGTCCATCCAATAGCAGTAGACACTTGTGCTGAGGATTCTCCCATCTGTACACAATGGGGAAGAAGATAATAGAAGTCGTTAGTAATCAAAAGTACTGCATAGCCACATTCTTTAAAGGACTGAATGCCAGCTGGACTGGAGAGAGGAGGAAAACAAAGGGTTCTAACCAGTAACTCCCTGAAATTACTATAGATCCATGAAAATACTCTCCTTGTCATGAGCTTTTTGTAAAGCTATGCGGATGCCAAGATAATTATTTAAAACTTCTGGGCGCCTGGGTGGCTCAACTGGTTAAGCGACTGCCTTCAGCTCAGGTCATAATCCTGGAGTCCTGGGATGGAGTCCCACATCGGGTTCCCTGCTCAGCAGGGAGTCTGCTTCTCCCTCTGACCCTCTTCCCTCTCGTGCTCTCATTCTCTCTCAAATAAATAAATAAAATTAAAAAAAAAAAAAATGCTTCTAAGATGCTCTGACCTTTAGTTCGTACAGTAGCTATCTACACAATTTGGGAAAGCTGCCCCATATTTGCACAGTACAGAAATAAAACCTGAGAGGAAATAGAAACAATACTGTATATAATCAAGAATTTAATTTTGAATAATTCTTGAATTAAAAGTTCAATATCAAATGTTTTAAATGATACTTTCCCAAGCTCAAGAATCCAGACTTCACACTGGAAACGTTAAGATTTAAATCCCTGTAAGAGATTTAATTATAACTCCCTGGCCAGAAGCCTGGAAGGCAAATGCTGTCATCCAATAACCAATATAGAGGTTTTTCCTGAGCCTAAATACAGACATCACAGAAAAGAGGTGCTTGGAGCCTTTTAACAAGAGGTAAAAATTCTCTAGCTGTTGTGCTAAATACACAGAAACTCAAGGTTATTTTCAAACTAACAGAGACACTACTTTTAACTGCTAATTAGTTGTGTCAAAGGAAACCTATTATTTTTTTTTAATATTTAAGAGTCCAGGGGCGCCTGGGTGGCCCAGTCATTAAGCGTCTGCCTTCGGCTCAGGTCATGATCCCAGGGTCCTGGGATCGAGCCCCGCACCAGGCTCCCTGCTCCGCGGGGAGCCTACTTCTTCCTCTCCCACTTCCCCTGCTTGTGTTCCCTCTCTCACTGTGTCTCTCTGTCAAATAAATAAAATCTTAAAAAAAAAGAGTCCAAAAGTATATAGGCAGAAGGTGAGAAATCTCATTGCTACTACTCTTAATCTAAGCTCACAATGTTTCACACAACTGTTTCACAACAAAGACCAAGTAACCCATCACGGTATTTGTGACTACTATGAAAACTATGACATGTCAGTTAGCCTTGCTGCCTGCTGTGTGCTGTATATAAGTCCATTACATATTCCTTATAGCTGGATTGAAAACCTGGAAATGAAATGAGGTCCCTGGAGAAACTTGGCCATGCTGGTGCTTTTTACCAAGTTTGTTGAGAATTTCCCAAAAAAAAAAAAAAATCAGTTTTCAAAAGAGACATACAGAAGTCCATTTAATTAAGGAGAGAATTTTCAGGAGATTGCAATTTTCATCCCCTGCTAAAACCAATTACTTGGTAGAGGAATAAAGAAAAAGCCATGTGAAATAATACCAAGTAGCACCAGAATAGCCTACCACTAAAGCTCGCATGCGCACAGGGCTGGGAGGATAGCTTCCTCTTGCCAGGCCCCTTAGGTCATTTCAGCAATTGTTCTGTTAAACACAGCAATTAATGTTACCACGACACAGCAAGCAGCAGAGAGCTTACAGTCACAATTCATAGTGTCTCATCTCCAAATCAGATAAAAGTGCTATATAGGGTTCCATCCAGGAAGCATTCAGTCAGAGCAAGTTAAAGTCAGTACTTTTCTAACACATTTTAAAGATATTTATGCTGAATTAGCCCAAGGGAGAAAAATCAATGTGCTTGATGTATTTACGGAGACTTGCATCTCAAGTTTGCCAACAATGGCTATACCTTTGAAAGAAATCTAAGCAAAGAATTTAAAGAGATGGAAATCTGTCAATTCCTTAAATATTTTTCTCCCTGTGGGATAATCTTTTTTTTTTTTTTTCATTTTTAAGGGACAATATATCTGAGGAAGAGATTATTCCTGGTGCACCTACCTAACCACTGTACAAAAGACTTCACCATAGACATTATACTCTTGATATCCCAAACATAGGAGTACATGTCATAAAGGATTGTCCTGTTGGCACAATTGGAGAGCCGAGTGAACATTCCCATCACCAGTCCGCACATCTCCTCAAACTTGGCTGCTCGTGACCGCCATTCTTCAATCTATTGAAGATCAATAAAAATATGACTCAAAAAACTGCAAGAAAAAACAAAATAACCTAAAACATAATTATAAACTGTTTGTATTATCAGGTACCTGCAACATATCCTAAACATTAAAGGATCACTGGGCTTAAACTCTTCAGATACGCAGTAAGTCTGTGTCTCCCCAAACTGACAAACATTTCTAAAATAATCAACTGTGATGAGTTTCCTTCATTCCTCACTCCAAGGTCAAACTATGGAACTCTATGCACCAGAATCAGCAGAGTCCACATCCACTTTACAGAGCATATTCTAAGATGTGGTCAATTTTCAGAGTTATACTCATTAAAGGCTTCCTCCATATCATCAGCATGGGGACCCACCCAGGATAGAGAAGAGGATAAATTAAGCATACTCACTTTTTCAGAGTCTTTTCCTTTGCAATTGACACTGACAACACTGCTATTTGCTCGAAGCCACTGGAACTCCCTTAACATCTGTGCTCCTTTGGGTCCATGCTCATAAGGAAGATAGAATAGGTCAGCAAGCAACTGCAAATCCTCCAAAGTCACTGGTTCCACAGTGTACAAAGGCTTTTCATTTGGACCTGGCACAAACTGCTCCTTGTTTGTCTGTTCATCAGTCTGCATAGGGGCAATATCACTAATGCAATCTTCCTGCATTGACATTTCTGGGGATTTTGATTCAGCTATGCTCTCTTTATCTGTGTCCATTGGTTTCAATTCCTCAGCCATTTTAGCTTCAACAATTTCAGTTAGTATTTGATTGTCATTCTTGGGGTCTGTTTCTTCTTGTTTTTCCACTACCATGTCCATGGGTTCCTCATCTGGCTGTTTCTTTTCTTCTTCCTTGGTCAAAGCGGTAGGCTCACCACTCAAGGCTGCTCCCTGGCTCATAATGGGCTCCTGATAAACTGTTGTAACTACAGTTGTGGCATTTAAAGAGGGCGCTGCAACTAAGGGAGTCCCATCAACTACACTTGCTTTAGCTCCACTGTGTGCAACCTGCCGACCTACAAAGATAAATTACCACAAAAATAATCAGAGTTAGAAATAGAACAAATCAGATCTAGAGAAATGTTTATTTTTTTAATTAATATACAATGTATTATTTGTTTCAGGGGTACAGGTCTGTGATTCATCAGCCTTACACAATTCCCAGTGCTCACCGTAGTATTTACCCTCCCCAATGCCCATCACCCAGCCACCCCATCCCTCCCACCCCCCTCCACTCCGGCAACCCTCAGTTTGTTTCCTGAGAGAAGAGTCTCTTATGGTTTGTCTCCCTCTCCATTTCGTCTTGTTTCATTTTTCCCTCCCTTCCCCTATGATGTCCTGTTTCTCAAATGTCCTGTTTCTCAAATTCGTCATATCAGTGAGATCATATGATATTTGTCTTTTGAGAAATGTTTTATCGTATCTGTAACTGGAACCTCAATTTGAGATTCCAAATAATACTTAGCCCTGAGAAAAGTGCAATATGGGGCGCCTGGGTGGCTCAGTCGTTAAGCGGCTGCCTTCGGCTCAGGTCATGATCCCAGGATCCTGGGATTGAGCCCCGCATTGGGCTCCCTGCTCAGTGGGGAGTCTGCTTCTCCCTCTTCCTCTGCCTGCTGCTTCCCCTACTTTGCTCTCTCTCTCTCTGTCAAATAAATAAAATCTTAAAAAAAAAAAGTGCAATTTCTCTAAACCATCAGGGAGGTAGGGAGGGAAAAGAGGAAAAAAGAAACATGATAAACATCCCCTAAATATGCCAACACGTATTATTATCTTCTCTTTTGAAGATCTAGATCTAAAAACAATTATTCCAAAAAAGACTTTTTAAAACAAATCAGCATTCCATCAAGATAAAACCTACTTAAGACCAAAAGTTAAGATTTTAAAGACCTTATTCTCTAGATCCCTTCCTAAATTTTGTTTGGTGGGCCTATGATAGGCACATCAAATGTTCTTTACTTCAGGACTCAACCATATGATCTAACTCCCTTAAAAGGGCCAAACTTACTGCTATACTGATGAGGTACACCAAACTCCTGCAACCATTCTGTTAAAGCTAACTTTAGGGCCATCTGTGGACTATAGAGCACGTCAGTTTCAATATCTTCATCACTGCCTTCATTTTCTAACTTTATCTGGATCGATACAGTACTGTCTTCACTGTCAGCTGCAAAAAAAAGAGAAAGAACACAAAAAACAGTTTTGATTACAAAAGCCTCCTGATAAGAGGAACAAATGCAAAACACCAGTTATTACAGTACAACTAGACAAACAAAGAATAGGAAAAAGAACAAAACTTAAACATAAAAATGCAAACACAACCTAACTGAACCACTTCACCTATAAGTCATCTAAATGCATTGCTGCATGTAACATCCCACTTGAAATACGGAACACTAAGTTTAGAATCACTGGAAGTCATTCATAAATGTTCACTGAGTACCAATCATTGGGAATGTGAGGTTTAAGGCACTATGATTTCCATAAAGAAAACATTCCCAACCCTTCAGAGCTTATAACTTAATGGGCAAATCATTACGAAAAAATAATAAGCAAATTAATAACTGTATTGAGGGGGGAAGAGAAAAATCAGTAGAGTACCCACATATGAGCACAGATAATAAGCACATAATGAAGCTCTGAACCAGGATAGTGTTAGAAAAAAGAAGGTCTGGGGGCGCCTGGGTGGCTCAGTCCTTAAGCGTCTGCCTTTGGCTCAGGTTGTGATCCCGGGGTCCTGGGATCGAGCCCTGTGTCAGGCTCCCTGCTCCGCGGGAAGCCTGCTTCTCCCTCTCCCACTCCCCCTGCTTGTGTTCCCTCTCTCACTGTGCCTCTCTCTGTCAAATAAATAAATAAAATCTTAAAAAATAAATAAATAAATAAGGTCTGAACTCTTTGGCTTAGTATCCAAAACCCTCCTATTCTTAGCTTTCCTTCATATTTCCCTGCATATGGCCCAGTTTGGCTAATTATCTACTACTCCTTAATGTGCTTCATGCTCTGCCTTAAAAGAGGTAGGAGGTAGAGGTGGGAGCCTGCGTGGCTCAGTCAGTTAAGCATCTGCCTTTGGCTCAGGTCATGATTCCCGGTGTCCTAGGATCGAGCCCCACGTTGGGCTTTCTGCTCAGTGGGGAGCCTGCTTCTCCCTCTCCTTCTGCCTGCTGCTCCCCCTGCTTGTGCTCTCTCTCAAATAAATGGAATCTTTGAAAAAAGAGATATAGGAGGTAGGCGCCATATATACAGAGAAGACTGAAATTTTATTTTATTTTTTAATGGGGAGATCCACAATGAGCCTTAATGGGAGGTATTATCCCAATAAACAGATTTCGAAGTAGTAGTACAGAACTCAGGAAAAAACACGACTATATGACTACATACCACACCCAAAGCATCATAATGTGACATTTCCACACCTCCTAAATGGGCCAAAATTCAGGTAACTTCAAATTTTCAGTGTCCGGTGTTTTCATCTCTTGCCCACCAACACTTTAAGGCCCAGCAACCTTTCCGCATACTTTGATGCAGTTTAAGTACTCCCTCCTCTATGAGACTGTTTCTTACCACCACTTCTGCTTAGCAGAAATAAACAGTCTCTCCTCTGTATTCCCACAGCACTCTGTAGACAACTACCTCAGCATTTATCAAACCACAGCACAGTCGCCTACATGCTTTATTCAAAACCAGACTATGTTCTTCAAAAGTGGGGACTACTTTCTTCTTTGCATCTTAGTGCCAGGAAGGTGCACTTGCCACATCTTAATATGTGTTTAAATGTCAATGAATGTGAGGTGCCTGAGAGGCTCAGTCGGTTAAGCATCTGCCTTCGGCTCAGGTCATGATCCCAGGGTCTTGGGTCCCACATCAGGCTCCCTGCTCAGCGGGGAGTCTGCTTGTCCCTCTGCCTGCTCCTCCCTAGGCTTGTGCTCATGCTCTCTCTCTCAAATAAATTAAATTAAATATCCCATTTAATAAAAATCACCAGAAAACACAAACTGAATCAGAATAATTCTAGGGATAACAAGAACACTCAAAGACTACTTGTCTAGTACTCAGACTTCAAAGACTAAGTCACATTTTAAAAGCAAAGAACTGGGGAAAAAGAAAAAGAAAAAAAGCAAAGAACTGGGGGAAAAGGGGAAGCAAAGAACTGAGCCCAAGAAGTTATTAAATAATTTGTCCAAAGCCACTCAGCCCTTCTTCTAATCACATATATATCTCATTCACAGGACTAAACAACACACTCTAAAAACCTCTTAAATTATGACAACAAAGGAACACATACTTGCCAACAGCTCTAGTTAACTCCACCTCTCCCCCCAAAGTTGTCTACTTACTCATCACTACATCTTTTCTCACTCCATTCATGTTTGATTTGTACCAGGTGGCAAGGGTGTGGATAGCAACATAGTTGGCTTCAAATTCACAATTTGGATTAGTAAGGACTCCTTTTAACCGTGGGATGAGTTCTGTGGATCTTCCTTTGTATGGCCCCAGAAATAGTCTCTTCTGATCATAATCATTAGCATGAATGTTATCCCAGATTACTGGAGCTCTCTTAATAATCTTAGAAACCTCTTCAATGGACTCCACCGGAATTTCTTTAGAAACAACCTTGGGACCTAGAAATAATGATGACCATTTGTTAAAAGACCCTCAAACATGACTCTTCAAAATATACTGCATTCAATATTTTATTGTATTTTGTTATATATATACTTTCTAACAATTTTTCTTTTCAAAGTAACACAACATGTCTTTTTACTCAGTTTTACCCAACCGCCCCCAGTATTCCCTCAGATCACATTATTAGAAATGGAAATAGTAGTAAAAAGATAAGAGATTTGTGCAGGCTTCCTCAAACTGATACGTTAAGAAACAAATTTTCATGTGAACAATTTTTTTCCATTATAATACAACACAGTGATTACTAGCTGACAATCCAGCATGATAGCTTTCATTTGATAAAATAAAATACTCTCCTAAGGCTGAGATCAATATCCTTTAGTCCAGTTCCCTATTATTTATCAACAACCAATACTCAGATTCACTGCAAAATCCTCAGAGATGTTTTTTATACTAAATGAAGAATGTATACTTCATAAAAGAAAGAGAATTTTAACAACAAAGTTTTCTGGTTCAGGCTCAGTTTTCAAAAAGTATCCAATTAAGCAGAACAACCAATTTTTTTAAGTTCTAGTTATCTAAAGTTTTACTGTGTAAATCTTAAAGACTTACCTGTCCAAAGCACCTCAATTCCAGGTAGAAGCTTTTCACCCACAGTCCTTAAATAAGGAGATTGAGACACATTTGGGTAACAGAAAGTGCCACAATATTCTGAATGTAGGAGGGAAAATTAAGTAAAATAGTCAGGAATAAAATGGTCATGGGTTTTTAAATGGGGGAAAAATGTTTATCAATTCTAAATTCCGAAGTGGGTAGTTCATTAAAGAATCAACTCAAAAAAATAAAAGTGACTCAATTCATAAAATCTGATATTCTTCCTCAAATAATACAGACCGATCCTTATTACCCTACAGTCACTAAAAACACAATTTTACTAAAGAAATAATTGGAATTTTTAGCATTTTCTACATACTTCTGAACTGCCTACATTTCTCAATAACAATTAGGAGGCCAAATAGAACAAATTGGTAATATCATAACAGAAAGAATGCAACATTATGCCCATGGCTATTAGTATTCAACTGCAAGTAAACTGTAATTTGCAGTGAATTAAGTATTTCCCACATAATCTTATTAAACATTATCTGAGTACTCATGTAGTATCAGACCACTGAGATAAGGTTCACGGTTCATAGTACTTGAAAACAGACATACACACAAAGTTAAATAAACTCAGACTAAAGTTTCTTAGAACTTATTTATCTCTTCCTGAAAAAGAAATCAAGTCAGGGGGAAATTTCTTATAAGCCAAATTTTGAGAGGGAACTAAGAGAGGCTAATATATTTTCAATGGAAGGACCTAGAGGGGAGGGAAAGAAGGAAAAACTGGCAAGTTTTCTAGGCTGACTACTGGAAATAAGAGTCCAGATGGAAGTGGGAAGAGTGAAAAAGGATACAGATATGCACAGGCAGAAAAAAGGAACAAGTAGGAGGAAATGAGAAGTGACTAAGTTAAAAGCAATGTAAATTTGCTTTTTTCTAGTTTTTCATTTTGATAATACTATCCTTCCTTCAATCGTGAAAATGTACTGTTCAGATACTTCCAGCACTAAAAATACATGAAATCTTTTGCTTGTTCAGTTGCCATTTATTAGTCCCTAAAATTTCTCTAGTGTAAGGCCTTGAGAAACGTCTTCTAGAAAAATAATTCCACCAAAGGGAGAGGGGACAACACAGTAAAACCCATACAGGATTCTTTGAAACCATCTCAGGGTTGTGAGATGGAGCCCCAAGCAGGCTCTGCAAGCAGTGTGGAGTCTGCTTAGGACTCTCTCTTCCTCTCCCTCTGCCCCTCCCCCCACTCTCTCTAAAATAAATTCTAAAAAAATCTTAAGACTAGTTAAATATAAAGCTATTATATACAATACCTGTGGGACAGAAGAGGAAAGTTTCTGGCTCTCCTAGGTACTGATAAATTTCATTTGTGATGGAGACCTGGGCATGAGCGAAAGAACTGAATACCTCTTTGTCTGCTGCACACATATTATGATCAATATCATCAAAAAGCAAGGCAAATGACCTGCACCCAAACTGAGAAACCTAGAAAAGGTAAAACAAAACAACAAAAAAACCAAGATGTTTTAGTAGCTCATTTTTAAAAAAGATTTATTCCTTTATTTGAGAGAGAGCGCGTATGCACACGCAAGCAGAGGAAGGGGCAGAGAGAGGGAGAAACAAGCAGACTCCTTGCTGAGCAGGGAGACCAGCACAGAAATGGGGCTCAATCTCAGGACCCCAAGATCAAGACCCAAGCTGAAACCAAGAGTCGGGCGCTCAACCAACTAGCGCCACCCAGGCATCCCTTTAGCAGCTCATTTTAGAGTAAAAATACAAGGGGCGTCTGGCTCGATCAGTAGAGCAAGCAACTCTTGATCTCGGGATCTTGAATTCCAAGCCCCACAATGGGCATAGAGCTTACATAAAAAACAGGATTCCAAATATTAAAGCAGACACTTAACAGTTGTACCTAAATCAAACATTTTCTTTAGGGTGTTCAAAGCCAAACCTACTGTTTTTATATTTTCTATGCTAAACAGCTAGACAAGTTTAGGAAACATTTTTCATTTGGGTTTGAATGCAGTATGTTCCAATAAAGCTTCAACAATATGGCCTATCCTACACCTCCTTGGCTGATGATTATAGAAGACCAAACAGACAGAAAAATACAAAAACACAAATAATGAACTCAAGAGGCGAAAAACCTAGGCCTGCTCTAGTTCCAAAGACACAATGATCTTAACTAATCTCTGCACATAAACCTAACTAGTCCAGAAATCTAAAGGAACGTAGCAGTAGTATTTGAACAAACAGGAAAATAACCTCTTAAAAACCCTGGGTGGCTCATTCAGTTAGGCGGCCCACTCTTGATTTCTGCTCAGGTCATGATCTCAGGTTTGTGAGATCGAGCCCCATATCAGGCTCTGTGCTGGGCGTGGAACTTGCTCAAGATTCTTTCTCAAACAAACAAACAAACAACAAAACTCACCCTTCCTCTGCCCCCACCACACTCTTAAAAAAAAAAAAAAAGCATATTCATGGAAATTTAACCTCATTAATTTTTTTTTTTTTTAAGATTTTATTTATTTGACAGAGAGAGACCCACAGAGAGAGAGGGAACACAAACAGGGGGAGTGGGAGCGGGAGAAGCAGGCTTCCCGCGGAGCAGAGAGCCCAATGTGGGGCTCGATCCCAGGACCCTGGGATCATGACCCGAGCCGAAGGCAGACACTTAACGACTGAGCCACCCAGGCACCCTAACCTCATTAATTTTTAATCATCTTAATGCCATCAATAATATAAACCTGTGCCGGGGTGCCTGGGTGGTGCAGTTGGTTAAGCTTCCAACTCGGTTTCAGCTCAGGTTGTGATCTCAGGGTTGTGAGATGGAGCCCCAAGCAGGCTCTACAATCAGTGTGGAGTCTGCTTAGGACACTCTCTTCCGGGGCGCCTGGGTGGCTCAGTTGGTTGAACGACTGCCTTCGGCTCAGGTCATGATCCTGGAGTCCAGGGATCGAGTCCCGCATCGGGCTCTCTGCTCAGCAAGGGGTCTGCTTCTCTGTCTGACCCTCTTCCCTCTCGTGCTCTCTGTCTCTCATTCTCTCTCTCTCAAATAAATAAATAAAATCTTTAAAAAAAAAAAAAAAAGGACTCTCTCTTCCTCTCCCTCTGCCCCTCCCCCCACTCTCTCTAAAATAAATTCTAAAAAAATCTTTTTTTTTTTTAAAGATTTTATTTATTTGACAGAGAGAGACACAGCGAGAGAGGGAACACAAGCAGGGGGAGTGGGAGAGGGAGAAGCAGGCTTCCTACGAGCAGGGAGCCCAATGTGGGGCTCGATCCCAGGACCCTGGAATCATGACCTGAGCCGAAGATAGACGCTTAAGAACTAAGCCACCCAGGTGCCCCTAAAAAAAAGTCTTTAAAAAATGTAAACCTTTGCCTAAAGAAACATGCACACATTTATATGTGTAATGTATCAGCAAATTTACCAGAAAAGACGTGCAGCTTTTTCAAGATTTGTCAGAGGAGAGAGAGCGCGCACAAGCATGCACACAAGCAGGGGGAGTGGCAGGCAGAGGGAGAAGCAGGCTCCCCGCTGAGCAAGGAGCCCAATGCGAGACTTAATCCCAGGACCCTGGGATCATGACCTGAGCCGAAGGCAGCTGCTTAACTGACTGAGCCACCCAGGCATCCCAAGATGTGCAGCTTTTATGTTAAGCAGAACTTAGATTCTAATCAGTTTACATGTCTACCCTAGTCTGTTTTCCTTCTAATCTTGGGAAACCAGCCAACCATTTCCAGACTGAATTATATCTCTTGTCCATATCAACAAATGAAACTGACGTCTTAACAGGTAAAACCCTGTTTCTATAACCCTGGTCACAAATTCAGTCAAGTACCCAATAATATACAGAGTTTCTCAAAATGTGATTCTGGACAACCTGAATTCTGAGATAAGTCCCCACTCCAAGTCCGTATTCCCACCCCAAGTCAGTTTAAGACTCTCTGGAAATGGACCCTATCAGCATTCTTTTAAGAATCACTTCTAAGCATTTCTTTTAAGGTAGTTCTCATGCAAACTAAAGTCTGAGAAGCACTGGTACCTCCAGTAAAGCTCTCTTGACTCACAAAATATCCTTCTGTGAAGAGCATTAAAGTAAAAAAATTGTACAGAAGAAGAATAAATTTGGTTTCCTTTTTTTTTTTTTTTAAGTAGGCTCCATGTCCAGTGTGGAGCCCAACAGGGGGCCTGAACTCATGACCCTGAGATCAAAACCTGAATGAACTGAGATCAAGAGTCAGACACAACGAACTGAGCCACCCAGGAACCCCAAAGTTTGCCTTCCCTTTAACTTCATAAAAGCAACTCAGGAAACAGTGTTTACTGATTTAGGGACAAATAATGAGAAAGTAACGAAGTTACCTGGTCCAGTTTGCGTTTCAATGTAGATACTTCCTTGGGGTTAGAAAAGGTAATATCCAAACCAGGTGAGATAGCATAGATGAACTCTATCTCGTATTCCCGTGCAGCAGAGATGAGAGTCATGAGTTGCTCTAAAGAAAAGAGTCCATGTTTTTAGAAAGCAGCACAGAAAACTAAAAGAACCTTCACCTTTCAACTAAAGAGAAGAGGTCATTTTCTCCAGTTTGCAATAGCTCAAGAAAGGAAAAGTCCCTTAAGTTTTACAAACTGTCATGTCCAATGTGACAACAGGCCATATAAAATGCCACGAACCTGTGACTTAATGTCACCCTAAAATCAATAAGCATTCTCTTCCTTTCACTGCCATTTCTCAAAAATATTCAATTAAGCATCACTTCTCTTACTGAATATAAACCATTTTTATTTCCTACAGTATTTGAGATGGTTTCTGTTTTTGTAGTCTCTGAACAACTGACATTCTTAAATAAAAAAATCTACATATAACTACTTTATAATTGAAAAAAAGAAAAACATGTTCTTAACAACCAGGGTTAAGTGATGGCCTTAACAATCCTTATCCTTTAAGTTTTTAAAATGTGATAGACAATTTTCCTAAGTAAAATAAAATCCTATTCTATATATCACAGGATGTATCTTTACATAACTTTCAGTGGTATCTCAAGATAGTCATTTGACTATATTTTGATTACTGATCACATAAAATTTCATTACCAGCACCACCAAAAAATAATTAAGTTGAACACACACTTAAATTATATAGAGTAGTAAGCAACAACACTAGATGGAGATGGAATACGTTTTAATTGCTTCTTCATAATTTAAGAAAACTTTCTGCCTTCAGTGCCTTGGCTACACTCTGTAACCAAGTAACTTGTTAGCTACATGTGTATACCATTTAATTCCAAGTATAAAAATGTTTCCCCATTTACAAGTCCCCAAAGAAAAGTACCACTTATCTAATTTAGAAGGAGGTTCTGTGATGTACTATCTTATGTACAAATTTTAAGTACTTAACTCAACATAAGACGACACATAGCAAGGATAGTTTGTGATGGCTTTTCACTTTAGTATAAGCCTAGACTAGGGTGAGATCTTTATTTTAAATATAGTCAAGACAAGTAATCAAGTGGTCAAGACCAAGCCATACTTGAGTCTGAAGCAAAAGGATCAGTAATACGGATCCTGTCTTTACTTAAAATTTTGGTATCTTGTTTGTGGATTTTTTTTTTTTTGCATTAATTCTGGTTTAAAAATTGCTTAAGATATTATTTATCTTGACCACTGATTTTTTTGGAGTCCCTTAAACTTTGCACCCAAAGCAAGCGCCTCACTTGCCTTGCCCTAGGCCTACTGCTTCAGCACCCTTTTGTCCAGTGGCCTACCGTTCAGACCACTGACAGAAGTTAAAAAGTACAATTTATGATTACAGAACAGGTTGGAGTCAGACTGGCATAACCATGAATCACACCATGGCTGTGCATCGTTAGTGCTACTCTTTCAATCTGCACTACAACTCACATAGAATTATCAGAAAGACGAAAAGGAAACTACCTACGAAGAGAAAATGAAATACTTAATAAAATTTTTGTATAACTACATCTGAAATATAGCTGTTTTCTTAACATATTCTGAATTTATGGATTAAAAAGAAAAAGATTACCAGCTTCCTCCACAGAATACATCTCTCGCCAAAACATCCTATGTTTGTAGTCATCTTTTGGGGCATACAAGTATGTATTTAATTCCCATTTCTGGAGCCTTAAGGGAAAGAAGATTACATATGTATAAATAGGCAACAAGTATAGGCTATAAATCACAATATTTCCCTTTTCTTGGAACATCTCCATCTCTTAAACAGCTAATAATATTCTGGGGCAGTAGCTTTTAACCTTTTTGTAATCCAGTAGAAATGTAAAAAAATTTTATTACAAGAAATGTCAACATATTAAAGTCTTAAATAAAATCAGCTCCAAGTGACACAGGTGAAGCCCAAAACCTATTCAGTGTCCCCAAGAAACTTTGAAAACCCCTGGCATAGGTGAAGAAGAGGTAAAAGACCAAGGTAAAATTAACTTCTGCAACTGAGAAATCATCAAAACGCACCTGGCCTACTCAGTGTTAGTTTTTCTTCAAACAAAAGGAAATGTTAATGGTTTAAGACTCTCCTTCAGAAAGTAAAAAATTTACCTTCTAAAGAGTTCTTTTCTCTGTTCCATAACCCAAGGTCTTCCATAAAATCCTAGATTCAAAGTAAGAATGAAATTATTTTCAAGTTTCAAAATGTGGTAAACTGTTGAGAAAAGCAGATTACAAAACATACAGTACAATCCCATTTTGTAAAAAAGCGTGTACAATATACCAGTATATGAAGGCTATTTAGTAAAACATTAAGGTGTCTTTGGATGGTGATGTTATAAAATGACTTTTACTCCCTTTTTGCTTAGGTAAATTTTCTGATTTTTCTACCATTAACACTTATTACTTACACAATAGCTATTTTTAAAACACCTATAACATCATCTCTTTTCACTGCCAAAAAAGACCAAATATGTTTAAATCTAATTTAAGTTTTTTTTTTTTTCATCTCTACACCCAATGTGGGGCTCGAACTCACAACCCCAACAACATGAGTCGCATGCTCCTTCGACTGAGCCAGCCAGGCGCCCCTAAAACTAACTTTTCATTATTTTCTTTAAATAATCTCCACACCCAATGTGGGGCTTGAACTCATGACCCAAGAACTGGATGCTCTACTGACTGACCCGGTTAGGGTTAGGTGCCCCTCAACCTAACTTTTTAAAAGATCTCAATCTTGGGCGCCTGGGTGGCTCAGTTGGTTAAGCGACTGCCTTTGGCTCAGGTCATGATCCTGGAGTCCCGGGATCAAGTCCCACGTCGGGCTCCCTGCTCAGCGGGGAGTCTGCCTCTCTCTCTGACCCTCCCCCCTCTCATGCTCTCTCTCTCTCAAATAAATAAAATCTTTAAAAAAAAAAAAAAAATCTCAATCTTAAAACAGAGGAAGGGGAAGCAAAGTAATCCCAAACCGCTTATAGTAACAATTACTACCTGAGAGAGAAGTTAAACTGACTTTAGAGTGGCGGTGGGAGAGTAAAAAGGTAGGGGCAAAAAAAAAATCAGGAAGAGAATTAGAAAAAAATCTGACTGAATTAATTTTATGATAACCTTTTTTTTTTTTTTTAAGTTCCTGATATAATAAAAGGGTCCAAAAATGCCTTAAACTACATTCACAACAAGTTCAACAGTGGAGCTGGCCCAAATAGGAATCTCAAGTAGTCTCAATTCCAGAGCAAAGGTCGGAACAACTGGAAATTCAAGAATGTGACTTGCTCCACTGTCCCAGAAGGGGGCAAAGCAGTACCAACACATACTGCAGGAAACAAATCCTCAGAGGAATGATTTAAGCAGTGGTATAAGCACCAACCTGGTATTTGCAGCTCCCTCGTGTGCTAATCACACCCTACAGCTTGCCTAACCTTTATTTTCCACCTCTGTCTAATCACCTGCAAGAGGTAAAGACAACCTCTCAGGAGTACTACGATTAAGATTGTATCATGAACCCAAAATACTCTTCACAGACACACAGTCTACTTAAGAGACTACCTAAAACTGAAATTTCTGTAATGCATTAAACTCCAATCTCTACACAGGATGGTTACTCTGTGTCACAAATAAGAACAATGACAACCAAAGAAAAATTCATTGCATACCTATGTATGAAACTGCAGCACTTTCAATCTTGACAATTCAGTGTTACCGCTTACAAGTAATTTAAACCATCAGGTAAATTTTATACACGTCTTTCTAGATTTCCTACAACACTTGGCATTATCATTTTTCTCTTAAAGGAATAGGCATTAAACACTCCTTTAGAGTTGCTTCAATATATAAAAGAAACATTTTATCTTCACAAACCCTAACTTTGCTGAGAGTCAGGTTCATGGTTTCGGTTAACTGTCACAAAGAGGAAACAGTGCTATTACATGAGTTATCACCAACAAAGGTGTGTAAGGAAAAGAAAATTTTTAAAAAGGAATCCTGCCAATACCCACAGTTATTTCCTTTCTTCATTCATTTTTTAAGAATGGCACCAACTTAGAACTACCCGCTCCCCCCCCCAAATCAGGTGCTCAGTCACCAAGAAAAAAATACATATGGAAGGAGGAACAATAGATGACAGACAACTCTATTCTGAGTAGTTCCTTTCAATACTGTTCTGAAAAAAACAAACCAACTTATTTAAACCACAACGAGATTTTCTCTGTAATTACTGAAGATGTAGCAGGCAAGTTTCCTTAGCTGCATTCTAGTCTAGCTCTAAAATTTCTATATCCCCTAGCACTTCTTCTCAACCCTCCACCCCAAGATCTGTGATGACAAAATACATACTTTTTCTAGACTCTCCCTGCACGGAAACAAGCCCAATGAATACACCAACAGATTAAGTCACACAAAGCAATCATGTTTTCAAAAACACTGACTCCAAATACGTAAGTAGTCTTCCATTTTGTCTTTCCCCCAAATTCTGCAAGACCTTTAACCTGTGAATTATTTCACTCCTTACTGTAACTACATATTAGTCTGTTCTCCCCTATAAACTTTATCTAAAATACCACAACCACCACCCATCCTTCAAATGAATATATATGCTAACATTGGAAAAGCTGAAGCTGTCAACCAATAGGGCAACCCTTCTATTTCTCCTAATTTTTATACAGCGTTACCCCTATGCACACCATTATATACTAGAGACAACTAATAAAGCAGACAGCCAAGACTTCAGAAAAGTAAAATACATTATGTATTCAAGGCAAAATCAATTAACACAAGTAACTCATGGTTCCATATAATGTTCAGTTGAATATCTGTCCACTATATTCATAAACTGTGATAGTCTTCAAACCATTTTCCCCAAAGACCAAAAAAAGAAAAAAAAAAAAAGCCGGCATCTTTTGAAATGGGAAGGGAGAATCAGAAGGGCATTTTTAATCCTCTTCTGCAGGCCCTAAATTAAAATTCCGTATCTCTGACACTATTAAAGTCAAAGCTTCATCCCCCAGAGCCAAAGCACAGCAGTTGGCTAAGGACAATTTTCTAGGCTGCTAAAGAAACTCCAAAGGGTGGGGGCGTGGGGACTGGCCAGCAAAAAACAAAAAACAAACAAAAAAAACTAAGCAAAGGGAGAATTTGTAAAACCCTAGGCCGACCGTGCGTCTCTTCACTCCAGGAATACAAGCACATCTGTGTGGGCTGATTTTTTTTTCCAAAGGGTGAGGACAGCAGCATTACATACGTTTTATCATTTGAAGAGACCACCCTAGGGAACAAGATCCCGAGGTACAAAGACGTACAACTCGGAGCCTAACACCAGGCTCCTCACCGCCGCCTCCGCAGGAGCAGGCCTGGCTCCAGCCCAAGGCGGGTGGGGGCCGGCCAGTTAATAGGCAGCGGGGAATCCAACGCTGCAGAACAACGTGAGGGGAGAGGCGAGCGTGAGGAAAGACTGGCCCACCGTCGCGCCTCTCCCCTCGTCTAAGCAGGGTCAGGTTTCAGAGCCAAAGGAGTGACACCCTTTTAGAGCCTCCTAAAGCATCCCCTTCAGGAGGAGAGAATATGTTAGTACCGGGGCGGAACCGGAGGACGCTGTCGCCCAGCCCGCGCCAGAGCGCTCACCTTCCACTACGCCACACAGGAACCTCCGAGCCCCTCCTGCCGCCCCGGCCACCGCTGCTCCCCCGGCCCCGGCTGGGTTGTCTTCTCCAGGGGCCGGAGCTGCTGGCGGCTCCAACGATGCCCCCGCGGAGGCGGCAGGGTTGGAGTTGAGCTCGCTCTCCCGCTCCTCCAGCGCCGCCTGGCTCTCCTTCTGCACCATCCTCCTGCCCCCGGCCGCCGCCACCTCTGCGGGTCCTCCTCGGCCTCCGTCCGTTGGGCCGCCGGCCCGGAGCCCTGGAGAGGGCCTCGGCTCCAAGCGCGCGCCCTTCCTGCTCCTTCCCCTCCCCCTCTACCCTTCCCCCTCCCTCTCCGCAGGGACCCGAATGCCCGGATGAGAAGGGCGGCGGCACCGGCGCGAGCCCTTTGTCAGCCGCTGCCTCAGCCTAAGCTGGGGAGCCGGAAGCCTAAACGGAGAGCGAGGCCGCGACCTCTCGTCCCCTGGAGGCAGATAGCCAAACCTCCTTTTCTTGTTCGCAGTTAGCCTCTGCTGCCTCCGGATAATCTTAGTTCTTCGCTGTTTGCCCCCCGAAGCCCCTAGATCTCCTCCACCTCTGCCTCCACCGCCCGCTTCCTGTTTATCCGCACTGCGCCTGCGCCGGAGACCGGCTCAGACCGGTCCCCTCAGCCCGACTCCCCCCCTTCTTTTGGGCCAGCCTATTGAGCTTCATTTGGTAGGGAGAAATAGAACAGAGGATACGAGAAAAGCGGAAGGTAATGAAGGTAGTGGAGCGTACCATTTATGTTCGCCACCTCTAGAACGAGCCGGGCCCCCTGGAACGGACCATTACCTCTCCTGAAGAAGGGGAGTATGGGAGGAGGCTGCAGCTGGTTGGGGCAATAGGGATGGGGGGGTGAAAAAGAGGTGTTTACTCTCTCAATGCGCAGGCGCGGAAACGAAGCCTCTAGTTCTTAAAGAGATAGGAAGAAACTGACCTATTTTCTATTGAGATTCTTCTAATAGGTTGTCTCATCACATCAGCCCGACCCAGGATCGGTTCTGTGAAGATGACATTCCAAGGAGCTCAGCTCACCCCTCTGCCTTGAATCATTTTCCCCTACCCCCAGCCTGGCGCTAACCCCTTTAAAGAAATTAAGTCATTAGTTCATTCCTTCGTTCGGCAGAGACCAATTGAGCTTGCCTCTTGCTGGGCTCTTGGGCCACTATGAGCTCACAGTGAGGTGGTGGAGACAAGCAAGTACATGCACAATCCCCACATGGTGTACCCAAGTGTTGCGGGAACTCAAGAGGAGGAACTGACTTAATCCTCCTTTGGTGAGAGGTGGCAGCCATGCTTTGCTTTTGAGTTGGAACGTAAGGACGAGTAGGAGTGAGACTGAATAGAGGGGAAGCGAAGAGAGCACTCCAGGCTGGTGGAACAGAGTACAATTGTGGCGAGGGGTGAAAAGGCCTGGCATCTTTGGGAATGGGGAGCGTGAACTGTGTGAAATCCTTGGGCCTTAGCATAAACATCATTTCCTTAAGGAATCCTTCCCTGAGCCCTAGATGGACTTGGGTCCTCTTGCGGCCATTTGTGCTCAGAACTCCCTGTAGTCCCGTCATACGCACTTTATTTACATTTACGTCGGTTAAGAGATCTGTTTCAGCTTGCGAGGTGTAAATGTGAAATGAGCATCTCAGTCTCATTCTGATCATTAAGACTTAGTATTGTCAATATATTCAACTCCAGCGGTAGCCCAACTTGTAGCTCCAGGGGCTCTTATAGTCCCTCTTTCTTTTTAGTCCTGGGGTGTTGAGATGGGGGTTAGAGGCAAGCATTTTCTTAGGGGACCTCTTGTGATGCCAGTTGGAGGCCATAAGCAGCTTCAGTGGATATTGTGGTCCCTTGGAGGATTTGGGGTTATCATTCCAGCAGACCTCAGCCCTTAGTCTCATGACACTTTCATCTTTGCCTCATGCTTGGCAACTGCTAGCAAGTCAGCAGCCGCTATTTCATCCACTGTCCAGACTCTGGGGTCCATGGCCTAGGCAAGCCTAGGTCCTGCACCTTTCAAACTTGAAGGGAAATTCCTGCCACACACTCTCTCCCCAAACCACACCTCTACCCCCTAGTATCTCCAACAGGAACCAGAGGTTAGTAGGCCTATGATAAATACTTGTGGAATGAATGAAATAGGGCTCTGCACTCACAGTTTAAATTCTGATTAGAGAAACATACAATAATAAATTCATTACATACACAGTGTCTCAGTTTGTAATAAGTGCCATGAAGGGAGGAAATCAAGTAATGTGATAAAGAGTAACCACAGCAAGGAAGGGCTACTTCAGATGGAAAAATAACTAGTAATCTGTGAGTGAACCATGATAATGGCTTGGCCTAGGAAAGAGCAGTGGAGACAGACAGTGCACCTTTGGTGGTGGAATTGTGATTGATTAAAGTAGTAGAGGGAGGGGGTGCCTACCTGGCACAGTTGGTAGAGCCTGGGAATCATGAGTGCAAGCCCCATGTTAGGCACAGAGATTACTTAAAATATAATAATAATAAAATAAAGGAGTAGAGGGAGAGAAAGAAATGAAGACTACTAAAGACCTGAGCAACCAGGTAGATGGTGTCATTTATTAAGATGGAAAGACTGAAAAAGGAGGAATCAAAACTCCATTTTGAACATGTTAAGTTTTTCTCTCTCTGTCAAATAATATCTAATTTTTTAATATTATTTGAAGGAGAGACACAGCGAGAGAGGGAACACATGCAGTGCGAGTGGGAGAGGGAGAAGCAGGCTTCCCGACGAGCAGGGATCCCGATGTGGGGCTCGATCCCAGGACCCTAGGATATGACCTGAGCTGAAGGCAGACACTTAACGACTGAGCCACCCAGGCGCCCCTAAAAATTTTTTAAAAATGGGGCACCTGGGTGGCTCAGTCGGTGCTTGTGTTCTCTCTCTCTCTCTCAAATAAATAAATAAAAATCTTTTTAAAAAAATGAACGTTAAGTTTGACCATTACAGGTCCACATGAATATGTCAAATAGGCAATTGGATATATGGGTTTTGAAGCTCAGAAGAGAATTCTGAGGATATAAATTTAGGAATCCCTTACCTATAGATGGCATTTAAAGCCATGGGACTGGATGTGATTCGGAGAAGGGACTCAGGTCTGAGCTATGGGGCTCAACGTTTAGAATTCCAGTTGAAAAGGATGAGTCTCCAAGCAGGTGCGGAGAAGCAGTGGCCAGAAAGGTAAGAGGAAAACCAGGAGAGTATGAAGTACCAGAAGGCATGAAAAGAGTGTTTTGAGAAGGAGCAGTTGACAACATTCAGAATCCAACCAGTGGCCAGAAAAAAATTATCAGAATGCCAACCTGCTGTTTTTTTCTGGATCCCATTTGTGTTCCCTGGTTCTGGGACACTTCTCACCTCACTCAGCCTCAGACTTCAACTTCCCTTAAACTTGAATCTACCCTAAAACATAGAGACCATCTCCATACCTGAGATACATACACACAATCACCATGCTCATTCATCCAATCATACAATTATATAATTATTGAATACCTATTATATGCTAGGCCTCAAGGATAGGATGATGGGGGTGGGGGCAAGTAACCTAGTCCAGCCATTCAGGGAGCCCTCAGGAGCTTATGGTGTATCAAAGAAGACAATCACTCAAATAAACATATAGTGACAAACGGAGAAGTGCCACAAAGGACAAGTAGAGGGTACCATGAAAGCCTGTCACAGTGCCAACTTGTTTAGACTCTGCATGATATGCATAGCATCCATCTTTCACTCACAAATCTTTACTATGTCCCAAGGCAACCTGGACAGAGACTTGGGAGACCGGGTCTAGTCTCAATCCTCCTATAAACTCACTAGGTGACCTTGAGCAGGTCCTCTCCCCTCTTTGGGGCTGTTTCCTTTTATGTACAATGGAAGGCTGAGAGAAAAGACTAGACCACAGGTTCTTAACTTCAGGTCCATGACCAGGCTTCAGGGATACAAAAATATATGGACAGTGGGCCCATAACTTCCATCAGATCCTTTAGAGGGGCTGTGACCCAAAGAAATCCTATGGAGCAGATAGTTGTGTGATAATGTGAGCAGGAAACACAGATGACAAAATGATGGCTTGTGAAAGTAAATTTTTCTCTCTTGGACACCATACTCCTCCGTTGACCTTGTCAATGTGTACAGTGATGGAAGAGAAGGCCTGATCCCCCTTCTATGGATGGTGAAGCTTAGTCACCATATAATGGTGCCCTAGAGAAAGGATGGGATGAACCTACCACTGGTGGCCCCTCTCCAGAAACAGCACAAAGAAAGGCAGCCATTCCATATAGGAAGTCTCTATTACCCTTTGTGTCACTTGCTCCATGGTGCCTCGGTCCACCCCATCTGATCCCTCATCATTCTTGGCTGGAGTATAGACACAAACTATGTCCATATTGGAGGCAAGGCTGGGATGTTTACACAAAGGAACTTTCTTTAGAAACTAAAGGGAATCCCCCCTCCAAAGAAAGCACTTTGAGGTTAACTAAGATGTCTGTAAATTAGAAATTTTTGATTCAACTTGTAAGAATGTCTAGCCAAAAGACAGCTGGTTTGGCATAATCTTTGGGATATTAACACCCTGTCTCTCATCTCCTCTAAGGATGTGGGAGAGAGATTCACATGGGGACCTCTCTGAGGTCAGGTAGGTTTCCAACCCTTCCAGAACCTGTGTCTCAATCTCCTGCCAAGGGTTGGCTATGCTATGAAAAAGAGAGGCACTTTCTTTGGAATCTAAAAGGCTACTGTAGGTACAGGAATTAGTGTTGTGAGGTATGTGTGGAGCAGGAGGGACAAAAAGGCAGAGACAGCAGCCTGTGCATAGCCATTGTGTTTTATTGGATTGGTGTATTTTTTTATTTTACAAAATATACAGAGGAGCCAAAAATGCAAAGCAGTCAACAGTGTTCTGATGGGAAAGGGGGCTCCCTCGGGGCCCTTCCCCTCAGATCCTGACTGACTGGGAGGGTGAGCTAAATGGAACGAGCAGGTATATTAAAGGGTGGCAGCATGGCAAGAGTGGTCCCTGCCTTCTAGGTGTGTACGGGGGCATCTCTGGGTAGACTGAATAGAGCAAAAGAAGACCCTAAGTAGGAATTGAGGAGACTATGTGGGGGGTTGGAATAGAGCCTGGGTAGATCAAAGATTCTAGTGAATGCCCCCCCTCACAGGGTTCAGATGCTATGCCTGCCTCCCTCCTTCCCCTTTCTTCTAAGGCATCCACTGGATGGTCCCTGACTCACTCCATGCCTCCAAGTCTAGAAGAAATGGCAAACGAAAACTTAAGTTGTAGCCTTCAGACAGGGTAGCCTGAAACTTTGGCAGGTATCAGCTGGGACATCTCCCACCCATATTCCCCTGCTGCTGCCACCACCCACACAAACAGGAAGGAAGGAGAGGAAGGAATTCCAGGCATGGGCCAGACATCAGGATCCCAGGCTCTCCTGGAATACTGAGGAGAGTATGGAAATTTCTGGGGCATTTCCAAGGAGACAGAGTCTTCTGAAGGGCCTGGAACCCAAATTCTGATAGCCTGGGGGTGGTAGACCTATGGAGCTCAGAGCTATAGTCTGGCATGCCTGAGCTGTCACTGACAATCTCCAGGCCTTTCTGCACTCTACCCCAGCCACCTATGATCTAACCACCTGGCTCAGGCCTAAGATTTCTCCCTCTCCATTCTTGTCCCTCCTCCTATAAGGCTCTCAAAGGCCCTGGTCTGAAAGGCCAGTCAGTGCCATAGACAGAACAGACTCTCTGAGAAGGAAATCTTAGAGGAAATGCATATGAGATCAGGGATAGGGAAAGCACCATAGCCGGAGACATTCTGTCTAGTGTTGTAGTTTCTAGAGTGGGGATGGAAGGTGGAGACCATTTATTTCCTATAGCGGGGGTACCCTCAGCACTGAGTGTCAGGCAGGAAGGGGGTGGGAGCTGTTGGGAGTTGGGAACACCCCACAGATACACTCTGCCCATGCCCTGGCCCCTTTAGCTCCAGCAATCTGGACCACTGAATCCCCAGACTCTTAGATTCCTACAGCCCCCAGGGCCCAGCTAGGATGAGGACAGACCTGGGAAGAGAAGGGTGAGTTCCACCTGGACTAGGGCTAGAGTATAGTCCCCCCAGGACAACTGACCCCCTTTCCTGGGGAGCTAGATGACATTGTCAAAGAGCTGCATGGACCTCATGATGTTCTCGTCCTGTAGCCATGGTGGGGGAGAGGCAGATTGGAGAGAGAGAGAGAAATAAAAAAGAGCTTAGCAGGGACACAGAGAGGGACATTCACCTGAAATGGGGACATTCAGAGACAGAGAGAGGCGGCAAGGAAGGAGACACCCAGAGAGATCTGAAGTAGGGAAGGGACAGGCCTCCCCGAGTTGTGGAGGAACAGGACTTGGGAGTATGGGCAAGTTAGGGAGACGATACTCTGCCCAAAGGAGCTTTCTCCTACATCACTGAATTGGACCCTGAGTCCAGATCATGGAAATGTGGAGGGCAGGGGTCTGTACCTTTTGGCAAGACTCAATGAATTCCTCAATGGTCACCACGCCATCCTTGTTCCTGTCCATCTTCTGCAAAAAGGTAGTCAGGTAGAGAGAACAGGAGGGATGACAGGAGAGAGGCAGGCAGAACTCAGGTAAGTTCCCTGCCAGGACCTTGCCTCCTTCCCTTCACTCCAGGACCCTCCAGCCTACCCAGTCCCAGGCACCTGGAAGAAGCTCTCCACGTGCTCCCTTGGGGCCTCCTCTCGGAGTGCAGGATAAGTATACTTGCCCATCATGTCATAGATGGATTTCATGATATCAAGCATTTCCTGTTAGGCCAAGAAAGAAAAGGATCCTTCCTCAGAGCCTCCAGCCCCCAAATCAGGAGGCCTAGAGCCTAGGGCAGACCTCACCCCTTGCTGGTGAAGCATGCATGGGTCACATTTTCCTCCTTAGGGCCCTATGCACCTCCCCCCACACATAAAAGCTCTCCAACTCTTCAGTTGCTCCACACCTCCTTGGTGATGCAACCATCTTTGTTGAGGTCATACAAGTTGAAGGCCCAGTTTAGTCTGTCGTCTATGGTTCCCCGAAGAATCACCGACAAACCAGCCACAAAGTCCTGGGAAGGAGACAAGGGGGAACTGTATTTTCAGATACCCTTTACCCAATCCCCAATATGGGTTTGGCTTGTGGATCCTGGCCCTGAAGCCCCAAGAAGCAGGCCTCCCTGACCCACCTCCTCCAGCTCACCTCAAAACTGACGGAGCCATCATGGTTGGTGTCAAAGGCATTGAAGAGAAAAGTGGCATATGTGCTGGAGTCTGTAGGATAAGCGTGGATAAGTTTGGCTTCCAGACAGGAGAGGACTTCCTACTTCTATGGGGTTCCCCGAACCCCTCTTATTACTTGGCATTCCCAGCCCCTCCAGAACCCTCTCCCCAACTCAGCCTAGAGATGGACAGCTGCTTCCTCTCAGGTCTTGTCCTCTCACCTCCTTGAGGAAAGAACTGAGAGTAAATCTGCTTGAAGTTCTCCTCATTGACAATTCCACTGGGACATTCCTGGGAGGTAGGAGGAAAGTTAGAAACCAGATGGAGTGCAGAAACAAAACCCCCTTCTACTAACCACCACCTACTCCATGCCAGAGGCTCCCAGAGAAGGAAAAGCTTCCTGTCTTCGGGGGGCTCACCATGCAGTTTTTTTAAGGAAGGCAAGACTTCTCAGTGCACAAGTTTAAAAAAATGGAACTAACCAGCAGACCAGTCTACAGGCTCCACCTTGCCTCAAATTGGCAGGAGCCTCGGGCTAGAAGTTTGGTCTCTGGGGAAGAGGGGTCCCTCCTCCTCCCCTTCCCTCTCACATTCCTAAAGCATCCAGGCCAATCTTAGAAGTCCGAGATAGGCCCAGCCCCTCACCCAGTTTGGCCTTGCTTTGCACTCACATTCTTGAAGCCCCGGTACAGGACTTGCAATTCCTTGCGTGTGAACTTGGTTTGCTCCTGCAGCTGCTCCAGACCCTCTGGCCGGTGACACACCGTGGACAGTTCAAACTCATCCTCCACGCTGTCTGCAGGGGGGCAGTGTGGGGAGGGGGGAACAGCCGCGCCTCAGGCCCGGCCTCCACGAACCCTCTTCAAAACCACCGACCCACCCATCCTCCCCATCTCCAACACCAGAGACCAGCCTGCCAGTTCCTTGGACCCCGGTCTGAGGATATCAAGGCAAGGAGAAGACGCTGGTCAGCTTCCAGGTCTATCAGGTGGCTGGGCCCATGGGCAGGCCTGGCCCTGGAGCCAGGGGTCCGACTCATCGCTGGCCCCCGGGCCCTTGGCCCTCGTTGAACGGGAAGGCCCCCAGCCCCATCTTCATCCCGGGAAGGGAGGAGTAGAAAGAATAGGTTCAAGAGGAAGCGTCTGAGGGTCCAGGCTCCGGGCCTTCCCTGACCCACTCAGATCCGCCCAGCCCCACACTTGCCCCGCCCAGATCCTTCTCTCCAGCCAATCCCCGCCTATCCCAGCCATGCTCGAGCCATGCCCCGCCCAGCTCCAGCAAGCCCATCCAGACCCCACCCCTATCCTGCTCCCAGTAAACCTTAGCTAAGGCTTCATCCCTTGGCCCCATCTCAGTCCTGCCCCAGGCTCCCAACATCCAGTCCCCAGGCAAGTGCCCCCACCCCACGCTCCCGAAGGCCCCCGTCCCCGCCCCCACCAGGACAGTAAGTCACCTGGGTCCAGCGGGCGGGGTCTGTGGGGGCGGAGGGAAGCTGGGACTGCTAATGCTGAAGGGAGCGAACTGTCACCGAGAAAGTGGAAGACCCGGCCAACTGCAGACACACACCTCGCCCCTCACACGCAACAGCAAATCTCACAGACCTGCGTGTTACAATGCACACACACCCAGCCCCACGCGCAGAGGCACAAAGAATGAACGAGCACAGACACACACGAAACAGACCCCACACACACATGCTTGTGGGCTCACGCCTGTCATTTTCCCGAATCTACCCCCATGTGGGACCCAGTGGAATGAAACACAATGACACTCTCCAATAACTACAAAATGGGTCTCTGTGGCTTGCAAAATTCAGTATGATCCTATGGGGTGGGCAAGGCCCAATTGAGGAAACAGGCCTGGAGACAAAGTGAGGCCACTCATCTCGGGCCCGGCTGGGACTAGAAAACCCAAGTGTCCTGGCATCTGGAGGAAGACGGGATCCATCGTAGGCACCTGCATCCATCCAGTCAGGGCAGGGACGACATGCATCTCCTGGCCCAAAACATTCCCCAGGACAAAGCGGGCGGCCACAGTCGCAGACACTAAGCCACGCACAGACCTCACAGCAGGCTGGTCTTGCCCGGCCACATTGGCCATACCCACATAGTCTCAGGCCTCAGCCCTGCCACACTGGCCACGCCCAAACACCGGGGCTCACTCATTTTGCTGACCCGTGACGCCCACAGACACTTGGGCCCCGCCCCCAAACTGGCCACGCCCCACATTCCGCTTGCTCCTGGCACTGAAGCTACGCCCTCCCCACACTGGGACCTACCGGCGCCCACCCACCCCCACCGGTCACGCGCGCGCACGCACACGCACACACACACACGCAGGCCCGCTTCTGTCACACTGGCCACACCCCGACACACACGGGCCCCGCCCCCGGAAGCACAGGAGAGGCACTTGCTTTCACTGACTGAGGGCAGGGCCTGGGGCCCGCAGCAAGGCAGCAGCTTGAGGAACCGCTGCTTCAGCGCTTTTTTAGTGGGCCCTGGAGGGTGGCCTGGGAAGAGAGAAGACCCCAGGAAGGCACATTAACCTCTACTATCCCTCCGTTCCCCTCCCCACCATCACAAATCAACCCTGAGGGGAAGGGGTGTTGGGAGAGGACTGGAAGAGAATGGTGAGAATAGCTGGGGCTGGGCGAGGGGAGCCCAGTGGGTTTCACAGGCATAAAAAGTCCACTCAGGCATCTTGTATAATGGGACGCAGTTGGGGACAGTGAGGCCACCAAGGGGAGGTGGCACTGGCCTCAGTGCCTGCTGACCCAGTGCCCTTGGCTCCGGTGCTATAGCTGGACGTCTGAGGGTGACGTCCAACCCAAGGACTGCCTGGGTAGGAACACCTCTCTGTCTCTGTCTCTCTCTCTCTCTCACGCACACAGTGACAAGCGTGTACAGTGACACATAGAATGATAAATCACAGTGATGGATGCCATACAAGGACAGCTTGATACCCAGCAACTCACTCAAACCCAATGGCCTAATCAAGCAGGCCCCAACACATGCACACACACGCAGGCACACACACACTTTGACATAGAATTCCTTAATACAAACATACAAATGTAGCCTAGGAAAAACGACACACACATATGAGGACCCACATAGGCCATCTTACATGCAGCATGATCAAACCATACAAAAACACATGGGACATCATGACACGGTGTGTTAAGCACACTATAATATACTGTGACCCTATAACATTATGACACATATCAAGGTCACCACGACACATACCCATATCATATTGTGACTTAGGTGCCCAGTTACCTAAGACTGCACATCACCAACAGAACCCATGTTTGTTCTGCCCACCTTTCCTTCCTATAACCCCTCATCCCAGAGCACCTGGAATCTCCCTACCAGTGGAACAAAGTTCCTCATCAGCTAACTCACCCACCCTAAAAGTGTGCCCCCTCTCATGTTTTTGAAGGTGACATGATAGCAAACTTTGAAGCAATAACAGACCTTGGAGATGAGTATTTTTTGTAATGTGGGGCTATCCAGAGCCACTGACCACAGCTCCCCTCACTTCCCCTTATTTACACCTGTGTCCTACAGCTCTAATTGCAACCCAGGGAGGGCTCTGCGTTGGTGTGCCTGTCTCCCGCAGCACCCACCTCCAGACTCCAGGACCAGAGTCCACAGGGCCCTAGCACACTGATCAGTCCATTCCTGGAGGGGCCCAACTTCCTTGGGTTGTAGGTTACTAGGGCATCCCAGCTCCCACGCAGGCCCCGCCCCCCCAACCAGGCTCCACCCTTCAGGACCCGGCCCTACTCCCAGGAGGTAAGTGCTTAAAGTCAACGCCTCCCCCTCCGATACTTCCTTTCTTCCCCTACCCCTGCAGAGCTATGGAGAGGTAGGAGGGAGACCATGGGCCGAGTAGGGGATCGATGGCGGCCTGGCCCCCAGCCCAGGGCTCCATTAGCCCAGACTTTGGTTTCCCGAAGCCGGATTGCGTCTGGGGCCTCCGGTGGTGTGGTCGCCACTGGACTGGGAAGGGCGGGGGGAGGGGGACGGCACCGCCGCCTCTCCCAACCTCCCGGTCTTCACACTTCCCCCCCTTCCCTGGTCCCCTCCCTGCTCCCAGGACTCCGTTTCCTCTAGGCTCCTCTGAAAGGTGGGAAGGGAAAGGGCTGCCTTCAGCCTACAGAACACCTGGGTTTCCTGGATGACCCCTCTTCCCACCAAACAGTCTAAAGGGCATGGCACGGCACGTCAGAGCCAAATGGACTTCATCGTTTCAGGATTGGATGAACCCTAGTTCATCTAGGACAAACCTGCTACCCACCCCACTCCGATAAATGCAGCAGAGGATGGAAGGTGAGTTGGGGGTTTCCTGCTCTTACTGAACCCTAGAGCAGACAATTCATTGGCCCTTCCTCTTGTCTCCAGCTCCCTTCACATCTTTTCAGTTCTCCCCGGTGTCTACCCTATAACCCTCCTATCACGGTTCTTGCCTATTTTCCTGTCCCTGGTGGAACTAGAGAATAGCTGTTCTATGGAGCTGCACAATTCTTGGTGTGAAGAGGAGGGAGAGACCAAACCTCTCAGGGGAGGCAGAACATGCTCCCCTCTGAATCTCCAATATCACTCTCTCCACTCGACTTTGGGGTGATGTGGAGAAGTGATTTCTCATTCCCAATGCCCAGGACCTGGAGATCCTGAGACAAACTGGGAGGGCAAAGGGGCCTGGGAAGCAAGGTCCCTGATCTGTTCTACCCCTCACCCTCCTGCCAGAGCTGATCTATAAATGTCTCATTCACAGTGTTCCCACTTGTGTCCCTCCTGAACCCACCCCCATCCCAAGCCTTGAGTATGGAGCTGGTATTTCCTCAGGGAACTCTGGGAACAGCCACACACACAATCCAGTACCCAAAGGGGCCCAGCCACACAACCTGTCCCCCTAAGGCAGTCATATTCACCATCTCACAAAGCCACATACCCTTTCCTTCTGACACATTAAATCACATCCCTGTCACATACAAAGGCTCACCCAGTCACACACTTTGTCCTTTTTCACACAGATGAACACATGGTCACACCCCCTGTATCTCTCACACGGAGTCCACACACACTCTGTAACCTACACCTGCAAGGATGGAAGTGTGGAGAGTCACACACGTCTTCAGAGCCATGGTGGGCCCCTGGCCCCAAAGGGACTCCTCCGAAGTCTGGTGTTATCTCAGGATCCCTGGAACCTCCTTCCTCTACTCCTGATAGCCCTGCCTGTTTCCAGACCTCTCCTCATGTCCCTGATAGATTCCCCTCATCTCCACACCCCAGTCCTCCCATGCTGTGCCCCTCATCACCCTCCCCAAAACACCCTGGCCCCTGGCCCTCTCTCTTCACTTCCCTCAGACACCCAGCCCCCAGATTCCCTCCTCACCTCCCCTAGAAGCCCCTCCCCCAGTCCCACTCCTTGAATTTCCCTCTTTAGCTCTCTCAGATGTCCTGTTCCCCAAGCACCCCTCCACACCTCCCCCAGAAGCCCTGTCCCATCACTAACATGTTTACCCCTGCCCCCAGTCATAAAAGCAGAGTGACGCCCTCCCCAGCGCTGCGGGCGGTTGCTCCTCCAGTCAGCAGCCCAGACAGAGCCAGACACCTGGGTTACCTTCCAAGGAGACAGGCTCAAAAAGGCCAAACTGCTCCAGGACCTTGACAAACAGAGCGAGGACCACAAGCACAGCAACCATCTCCAGCCCTTCCAGGTTCATCGTGGGCCTGGGGCATGGCCCCCACCAGCTGAGGCTCAGACACACTGGCAGCCCTCCTCACACCACCTCCCCCTCAGGCTCCCCAGCCCGTGTAGGGACCGCCTGCAGCCTCCCTCCCCCTCTCCCTCCCAGCATCTCCTCCCTCCCCCGCCCCCTCACCCCGCCTCAGCCCCACACGCCTCCCAGCCACGGCCTCTTCCTCTTTACGGGGCCAGTTCAGCCTACAGACTGGCATCTCAGGAGCCCTTGGCGAGAAGGATATGGGCCAGAACAGGCCAGGCCAGAGGAGGAAGGCAGTGACCTGCCTCTGTCCCTGAGGATAGCTTCCCCCAGACACCTTGTGGCTACTCTGCCAAAGGGAAAGGGCAGAGGGAGGAGCTATGCTGAGGGAGAGGGCAGGGAAGGGCAGTGTATGTGTGTGTATGAGGGAAACTATGAGCTGCACATGTATAAGTAATAGATGTATGTGGCAGAATATAAGTGTTTTCTTGTGTGCATTCCTGTGTCTGACTGTAGGGAGAGTAGGTGTTTCTCCTCTTATGTGTGTCTCTGTGTGTGGTTTACACATGATCGTGTGTTGTCTATTAGGTGTGTGTCTTGTCTATATGGGTAAGTGACCTGGCTGTCCATGGTATGTGTGTGTGCGTGCCCTGGAGTATTTGAGTGTGTATGGGGTATGAGGGGTACGTGTTTAGCAGGGCTGTGGGTGTAGGTCTGAAGACTGATAGTACAGATGTGTCCTATATTAGGAGTATGGGTCTACAGTGATTGTGTAATTGTATCTGCGTGGAGCTGTATGAGAATATAAGCGGGGGGAAGGCAGTGACCTCTCCAGCCAGGAGGACACCGCCAACATCAATCGTGGTTGCCATGGAGACTGTGAGGCGGGAAGCACTCTCTTTCCACAGGCCACAGATGGGGAAACTGAGGCCCAAGGGAAGGAGGATTAGGTCCAATAGCCTGGGCAGGAACAAGGCTGCTTAGCCTTATCATGACCCCCTGGGGAGAGGACTTATTGCGGCTACCTCTGGGCCCCACAGATTCAAATTCCTTGGGAGAGAAGAGAGTGAGCTCCTCCCTTCCTCTCAGCCAGGATCTGCCAAAGCCTTGCCTGCTCCTTGAAAACTGTTACGGAGCTGATGGAGAAGCCCAGAGGAGGAGGGAAATCTGAACCCTCCAAGGAAACCACCTACCCTCACCCCCTGGAGCATTCCCAGAGCCCCTCCCCCATCTTCCCTGCTCTCTGTCAGTGGTGGTGGTGGTGTGTATGTGCCTGTGTGGGTGTGCGTGTTTGTAGGGGTGGGTGGGGGACGGCTCGCAGAGCCAGGGAGCCTCTGAACTACGGCCGGTGCTGGCAAACACTGACTGAGCACACACTGTGTGTTAGGTAACACACGCTGTGTGCTTACAGACATGGTCATGTTTTTTTAAATTTTTAATTTAAATTCAATTTAGTTAACATATAGTGTATTATTAGTTTCAGGGGTAGAATTTAGTGATTCATCAGTTGCATATAACACCCAATGCTCATTACATC